>NC_045774.1:37050000-37357822 GCF_008692025.1 Phocoena sinus
GATGACTAATAAGAACCTGCAGTATAAACAAACAAAAGAAAACAACTAATACTAAACTTTCTTTGGGTTATTTGTATGGAAATATGTTAATATAAATGTTTCAGACATTACATGAAATTTCTAAAAATCTTACATGTTCTAGTATAATGTTATAAGTCATAATTCTAGTTATTACTTTAAAATGTATATCTCAGAAATAACTAAATTTCCTTGTCAATTGCATTATTACGAACTTTCATCCAATCTTTAACTGTGGTCATTTTTAAGTCTTTTGTCATTTACAGACAGTTCTGGGTGTACTCTGATGCTTTTGCAAAAATGTTCCCATAAAAGGATTTCATCTTCAAGGAATTCATGGAAAAGACTCTGACAAGTACAGGTTTCTGGTAACTGACTATACTGCTGAACTGAATGAATAAGTATTTTCAGAACTCTAATGGAAAACTGATGGATTCATAAAAGTGCTAACAAAAGATCAAGATAAAAAAAAGTTAATTACATGGGACTGAGTGAACTGATGAGGATGATTATAATTTTTGTGACTTTCTGTTTGAATAAAAAAAAAAATCCCACAAGGACTCAGAGGCAAAAAATATACAAATCAATTTTCACTGCAAAGTAAAGGAGCTGTTACAGTAGAGGATTACTGGACTGAATGTCAATATTATGACATAGTATGAGTGTGTTTCGTGTTTGGTAATTGCAATCATTGTTACTTTTGTTGTGGCCATACATTTGCAATGCTTGGTGTCAGTTTATTTATCTTTTGTAAAAATAAAATACAGTGTGTGTGTGTGTGTGTGTGTGTGTGTGTGTGTGTGTGAAAAAAAAAAAAGATGAACAGGAGGCCATTACAACAATACAGGGTAGAAATGAGAGTGGCATGGATTTACTGGTAAGTGGTCAGATACTGGATAGCGTTTCAAGGCAGAGCCAACAGGATTTGCTGATACATATGATGTGGAAGTTGAGAGAAAGGGAGGATCCCTTTTGTATTTATTGAGTCAGTATATGTGTCAAACATTGTGCTAAGTATCTTGGCCTAGAAAGATAAAAAAGCACAGTGCCTGCTCTTAAGAAGCAGATAACCTAGTACATTTTTTCCCCAAAACATTTTGATAACAACAGTAAAAAAAATAAATTTTATCCTGTGACCCAGTATGCATGTACATATACCTGCATAACTGAAATGGAGGTTTCAAGAAACTATATTTATCCATGTGATGTAAAACTTTAATTTAAAATATAATTTTAGTAATATAAAAATATAGTGTTCTTTTATATTCTATTTCATTAAAAAAAATGCTGGTCACAATCCATTAAATCAGTGGTTCTCAAACATTTGGTCTCAGGAACATTTTACACTCTTAAAAATTAACAAGACCCTAAAAAGCTTTCGTTTATATGGCTATATCTTTTGATTTGCCACATTGTAAATGAAAATAGATAACTAAAAACTATTTAATTGATCTAAAAATGACAATAATAAACCTATTATAGGTTAACATAGCATTTTTAATGAAAAATATTCTTAAGGAAACTTCTGCAAAAATTAGTGAAAAGACACATTGTGTTACATTTTTGAAAATCCCTTTAATGTATAAGACAGCTAGATTTTCATATCTGCTTCTGTGTTCAGCTGGTTGAGATGTATTGTTTAACTCGAAGTACAGGTGACCCTTGAACAACGCAGAGGTTAATCTGAATTTAACTTACACTCCTTATGCGCAGTTCCTCTGCATCCATAGATTCAACCATCCATGGACCGTGTAGTATTGTAGTCTTTATTATCGAAAAGTATCTGTGTATAAGTGGATCCTCAAAGTTCAAACTTTTGTTGTTCAAGGTTGACTATATATGAAGAAAATCTGGCCTTATACAGATGCATAGAAGAGGGAGGAGCATTTTAATGGCCTTTTGAAGGTAATCATGGATATGCTTTGTTACACAAAATTCAACGAGTGGTAGTTTCTAAAACGTTATTTGCATCTTGAAATCTGAAACTGTGTCAATGAACTTTTAGTACATTTTTATTTACATCCATTGGCTTGTCTTGTAATTTAAATGGATCTTTTACCAATGCATGATTTTGGAATGTCATGCATTGGTCATTTGGAAATATTGGTTCACCGAGTTATGAAGATTTTCCAGATGGTTTAGACATTTCATTATATAATATCAAAGAATTGCATTTGTTAATATCACCATCCATTTCATCAGAAAAGTAGTTTTGGCCTTGTGAATCCCTGAAAATATCTTGGGACCTCTCTTCTGCCAGGGTTCCACAGATTACACTTTGGGAACTGCAATGTTAAACTGGTTTGGCAACCCACTAACAGGTGGCAAACCACAGTTTGACACAGAGAACATTCTAAGGCAGGAAAATTTAAAAAGAAAGAAATTTGAAGGAAATGAAAGAAGTATCATTGAACTAGATTTTAGTTTTATCCCCACCAACCAAGGTCATGGCTAATAATTGGATGAGAGGGAATTCAATTTAAGTTTATACAATTTCAAAACCGTGTTTTTTCCAATATAAATGCCATCCTTTTACAGGAAATTGTTGTGAAAAAAATTATTTATTTTTCAACAAATATTTATTTAGTATCTGCTATAAGCCAGAAGCTATTTTATTATCGGGATTCCTATTATTCTAGGTAATATAACAGGCAAAATCTGCTGTTAGTACGTGGTAGCAATATTTTTTAAAGTATATAAAAAAAACCAAATAAAACAATATTTCAGGTAGTATTAAAAGTCTATGATGTGAGTACGGAAAAGTAAGAGCAGTACTATCCAGGCCCCCATGCCTTTAAAGGTCTCCACTTGAAAATAAAGGCCCTTTAGCATACCTCTGACCACCAAACAAAGAATCTACGGGACCAAGGTTCATGGCCACCCTAAATCACAATCTCCAAATTCCTCATTCTCAGGGCCTCCTAATGGTGTTTGTATTCTAAGGGGAAGGATGAGCCACAGGTGTGGACATTCCTAGGACAATTTCTGGAAACAAGGAGGCTGGACTGAGCTGCCCATAAGAGCATGAGGTCTTTCTTGGTGCAGGATGAAGTGGAACGGGGAGGAAGGTAGGCATGTGGCAAGAGAATCCATTTATGCTCTGCTTTGTCCTATAAATGTTGAGGATGGGCCTGGATAAAGGGGTAGAGAGACTGGGTGAATGGTTCGGAAACTACTTGTACTTGGGCAGGTCAGTAGGTTACTTTTCAACGTGGACTAGACACACTTGTAGAGGCCCCATCTCATATCATATCAAACATATTTTAAAAGTACATATTAAATATTAGTTTTTGCTGTAAAAATTTTAGGTTTTTATAGTTTTGTTTTTCATAAAATTTGGCCATGAGAAACTCATTTAATTTGCAACTGGCTATGGTTTGATTTCTTGGTGATTATTATGTATACTTGGAATTCTTGTGAAGAGGAAAAAATAAACAAATTATTGTGGAACGCAATGCAATTTTCTTGAGTCCTTAAATGATTTTTAAAACCGACACAGTATGTTTTGCAACATTTAATATTTTTATATTTAATATTTTTCAAAATTTATTAATTTTGAATTTGAGGTTTATTGTTATTTTGTAATAATATTTTCAAGTCTCATGTATTTTCCCAGGTCCTTGAGGAAGCTTATTGTGTTTAATGGGTTGAACTCTCATAGTATCATTTGATAGCTGAGGGCCTTAGAATTAGGCTGTGTTGTCCAGTAGAGTAGCCACTAGCCACACATGCTGTTTAAATTAAAAATAAGTAAAATTTAAAATTCAGGTCCTCAGATGCACTAGCCATATTTTCTGGTGTCCAGTAGTCCTCACATGTGTTTAATGGTTTACCATATTGAAGAATGCAGGTATAGAACATATCCATCATCATAGAATGTGTTTTTGGACGATGCTGATCTGGCTAATCGTAGCCCTGGAAGTGTGGACACTGATGCTATCTGCAGACTACAAATCAAGTGAGTTATGAAGTACTGAAAAGTCTTTCAACTGGGTTGTAAAGGAAAGGAGTGTGAAGAAGACAGATAACGTTTGCAGAATGTTTTGGAGGAAGGTCTCCAAACCAAGTACAAATGAAATAGAACTGAGTACAGAATGAAAAGAAAGCCTGGAGGAAAATGTGAACAAATAAATGGGTGAAAAGGTGATACTAACTGATAATCAAAAAAAATTCAAGACTTTGAAAATGAGAACTTGTGGCACGTAGGAAAATGAGAGCCAATGTAGTCAAGGACAAGAAAATCTGATTCAGGTATCTGCTGCATTTAGAGGAAGCAGCAGATTTCCAAGATAATACAGAGGAAATAACAGCAGAATCTGGCAACTGGTTAAGTGTGATAGGGGGGAAAAAAAGCTTCTAGGAGACAGAAGAGAATGAAGAGATGATTCTATAGAGTTAGTGCAATTGAGAAGGGTCCTGTTTTGTGAGACTGGACAAAACTTGGAGGAATGGAGACTTGAGTGTTTATTCTTTTCAGTTGAGAGGGTAGGCAGAGGGTGTTACCATCAGAAAACAGGAAGAAATGTGGGACTTAATGGGGTCATGGGTCAGTGGGTAAATCATTCACACAAAAAAGTGATGGCTACAGACCTGAAACAGATGGGCTTTCTCAAGGAAGGAAGAAAATAACCAGCAGTCCTTGTTTGGAGGGCACTCAGCTCAGTGAAAGGAAGGAAAAGCTATGCCCAAAGGAATGCATAAGAAATAGTCAAAAAGGGTGAAACAGTCCAGAAGAGGAACAGTTCTAAAAGCAGTAGGAACATCTTAAGGTAAAGGAATGACAGAGAGAAACTACAGGTAGAAAAAACTTTGAGATTAGAATAGAAAATGAATTGACTTACACCTATAACTACATCACTGAAAGCCTTTCTTATAGTGCTTGAATATGAGGGCAAGAAAATGCCTTGACCCTAGGGCATGAAGGACCACATAGAAAATTCTGGAATCAGGACTTCTCATTGCAGAAAGGATGCGCACACTGATTAATGACAGCAGAGGGGATATGATTCTGTAAGCCAGTGTTTAAAAGGCAGAGGCATATGTTTACAGTTAGTAAGAACAACTAAAATTTGTAGAACATGATCTTGTTTCCAGAGCACACTTCTTGAGCACACTGCTCATTAAGCTCTGATGTGTGTCATGTAAAGGCGACTCTGCTCTTACTTTCATTTCATGCATTGTTAATGAAGTAACTGAGGTAAGATGGTTATTTGTCTGGGATTATCAGTTCCATCTACTGTGGCCCTACTACTAGTTCTTTCCACATTCCTAAGGCTGCATGCAAGGCTTTGCAACATATTTCCCTTCCAATTATAACTAGGTTTCACCTGTCTGGTTTTCTTTTTCAACGCACATTCAACTTGTGCTGAATTGAATCTAATCGTCCTATGACTATGTAATGCTTTAAAAGTTCACACTTGGCCGGAAAAGAATAGAAGGAAAAGTTTTCAAAGGTGGTTTTCTGACTGTTCCCAAGTCAGAAAATTACATTCTGGGTCAAACCTTATGCCTTATTCCTAGTGTAGATTTTGTGTCTCTCTCATCTTAAAGAAGCTGTTTTGTCACAGGAGAGGGAGAGTATGGACTCCTATTGATAGCAGCAGACTTTGGAATAATAAGGGAAGCTTACATGTGGTTGAAGCTACACCTTACTAGTAGCTTCCACATAAAAACTGTTGAGAAAAGTATATTTCTTTTTTATAGTATAGTCGATTTACAACATTATATTAATTTCAGGTATACAACATAGTGATTCAATATTTTTATGAATATACTCCATTTAAAGTTATTATAAAATATTGGTTGTATTCCCTATGTTGTACAATATATCCTTGTACCTTATTTATTTTCTACATTGTAGTTTGTGCCTCTTAATCTCCTGTCCTGATCTTACCCCTCCCTTCACTGCTCTCCCCACTGGTAACCACTAGTAACCACTAGTTTTCCCAAAGAGTGTTTCATTTAACAGTAGGACTCCCTAGATATATTGAGAGAGATGGAGAGAGAGAGAGAGAGAGAGAGAGAGAGAGAGAGAAAGAAGACATTTGCCTAACAAAGCAGTGAACAACTGAAAAATTGTAAGGAATTTTTGAGCGAGGGAAATACCAAGAACACCGCAAGTGGCAGAAATGGCTGAGACCTTCAGGCTACTGCTTAAAGGATTTGAATGGCGCTAACATGGAAGTATTAAATGTTGTAAGTTCAAGATAGAGAGAGAGAGAGAGAGAAGGAGAGAGAGAATCATCTAGATAAGAAGAAAAATGATCCATCTTGTTCCATGCGTTTATTTTTTTTTTCTCTTTTTGTGTGGAAAAACATTTTGTAATATTTTTCTGTCTTAAACTAAATGCCCACATCTGTGTCAGCTGAAGATTTCCTACTTTCACAATGAACCAAACAAAAGTGGGGGAATAAGAATGGAGAGAGAGAAAGTGTTTTTAACAATAAATCACCCTGGGCATGATATAAAGCCTAAACCTTTTAAGAAGTGAAATTTATTTTGAGCAATGCTTATAAGATTGAAATACCAGTGTATTATAATGTAAGTAGTGTTTGACCAAAAGAACAATACAAAACAAAATGCAACAAAGCAAAAGCAACCAAGTTAAGAACAAATTATAGAATAATGCTTGTCTCTCTCAACAAATTTTCCTGATTCAATTTTATATGATAATTTGTACCTTTTTATTTTTGGCTGTTAAGGGGGTCTGGTCTTTTTTCTTCCTTGAAAGAACCTGACGGGAAATGATTCTTACCACTAAGTCAAAGGAGGCATATTTACATAGTTCCTCATGATGTGACCAGGAAATCCTGTTGTAGAAAAAACGTTGCAGAAAAAGGAGGAAAAAAAAAATGTAGTCTGCTCATGTTTTCTTAAACTTCGCCTGCTCCACCCCTGGAGCCATTTAAAATATGGTCTCACTTTTTTTTTAACCATAGATGTCAGCACCAAAGTTCATATTTTTGGGTTTGCTTGCCTCTTGTTGAAAAACTAAGAAGGCAGAGGTTTCAGATACATTTTCCCATCATCTCTAGGTCTGCCCAGTCTCAACAGGGATGGTTGAATGTCCATGTGCAGGAGAAGGCATTCCAGCTTTGCAGGTTTCTAATCTCTTGCCTGACATGCCATCAGGTCTCCTGCTGACGTCTGTGAACTGTGCATCAAAGGCAGAAAGGATCTAGGCTCTGTGATCTCTCTCCTGAATGACAGCAACACTGCCAGCCAGGAGGGGGCTGTCACTTCAGATTCCACAGCGACTTGAGCAGCTGCAGCTGCTGCCTGAGGGAAAACCAGATGCACCAAGATTTTGAATGTGCTGTCAGGTTTGCTAGGAATGTACAGACTTGTTGCAGTTGTTGTGCAGGATTCTGGTATTTGAAATCTGTCACAAAGCCAATTCCAATTTGGGTAATAATATGGTAACTCTGAGCACTGGGTGCCATGCACTAAATTTTACTTGAGGGTTCACACATTCTTACTGGCAAGTTCTATGAACCCCATGTTATAAATAGGGAAACTCCCCAGCGTGTCTAAGGACACATGGTGAGTCAGTTCTATAAATGGTACTCTGGCGGCACATCTATTCTCCAGTAACTTTCAACCATTTGTGTTCTACGTCGTATAACATATTCTATCCTGGGAGGGATGGAGGCCATTTGTTACCACCTGGGAATGAAGAATTAGCTAGGTAAATCAATTGCTCTAAGTACATTTTATTTGGAAGGAAACATTATTATTGTAATTCAGAGACAAAACCACACCTTTTATATTATATGTATTTGTCTATGATCCTTATTGGGTATTCAAATGGCACTCATTCTCAAATTCCCTTTCTTTGTAAAGAAGGCAGACTTCTCACTCTCCTAATCAGATTTTCTCTTTCTATAGCTGTTTCCCCAAATTTGCTGTTTTTGTCACTTCAGAAAGTGTGAGCATGACAACTTAACATTATATCAGAGTTCACAGTTTTAAAAGCCATGGTTTTTTTAAAAAAAGTCCTTGCTCTATTGACTATCTTGATTCTCAACTTAAATGTTATTTGATCTTTTCGGAACTTAGTTGAATTCTTTGATCATTAAGGATTTTCATTAAGCAAAGGCACAAGTAGGAGAAATTAAAGTTCTAATGCGATTGTGATGAGCTTCCACTACAGGAGGTTTTACCTCTAAGGAAGAGGACATGGGTCTGTCGCATAAGCAAGGATGCTGTTTGCCTCATTTTCCCTGTGCCTCTGGCATATAGAACAGTGCCTGGGCCTGGCATGAAGTAGGGACTATATAATATTTATCAAAGGAAAGCATGAATGAATGAATAAATTGCAGACTTTCAAGAGGAGCTTTTGATGTTATTCTGGGAAGAAAAAAGAACACTGGGCAACTCTTCCAGCGATTTCTTTTTCCTCACCTTTATTAATGTCAAGTAGAGGGGTTAAGATAAGGCCCTCTGCCCTCAAGCCACTTTCATAACAGCTACTGATTCTGGTAAAACAGCTAGCTTCAGGTCCTCCGTCCTTCTAATGTCAGAGATACGCCATCATTCCCCAGTAAATATTCTTGTATGCTCATCCCAAGATTCAGAAAACAGGAACTTTGTGGTTTGCATCATAATTTTTATTGGAGTTTCCTTCTGCTCTAATTCCTTATACCTACTTGGTGTTCTATTAGTATTATTGTTGGACTGAATTATTAAATTTCAAAAGCATATTGTAAAAGACAGTTTCAATAATATTTCCAGATTATAAATAGCTTTTTCATTACTTTTTGCTAAGTACGGATGCTTAGAGAATTCCAAAAAGTTCCTTGTCACTGAACTCTTTTGCATGGACATTAATAACTTTTTCCCCATCTGTATATTTATTTTGTCTCTCCAGCTTAATTGTTGTGTGTCTTTTTCTGACCCTCAGTTTTCTCATGTAGAAAATATTTACCTTCTGAAGAGTTAGTAATATTCAAAAGAGCCCATATAAAAACCCTGAAAATTTCTTCAGGTTGTAAGTACTCTGCTCAAAGTTGCCGATTATTAGTATTGTATGGGATTATGACAGAGACACTATGAAGGAATAATACATTGACTTTACTCTCAAGTAGTAACTGTCCCAGCATGTAAATAAACAGATCATAATGCAACTGGGTGATAACAATAAATGAATGAAGTGCTTAAGAACATGGTGATTAACTTCATCCAAGGATACTCCGTGAAGACTTCCTAGAGAATGGAATTTTGATTTCACACTTGAAGAATGGGTATAAATGTACCAGGCAAAGAAAATTAAGAGGGTCATTTTAGGCAGTGGTTATTCATGAAATAGAAGTTCAGAGTGACCAGAACCTTCAGTGACGGTTCAGCCAAAGTGGAGGTGGGAGAGAGGTGGTTGAAGAAGCGGGTAAAGTTTGTTGAAGACAGATGTGAAGGAATTTGTATGGTAAACCAAGGAATTAAATTTAATTTTCTGTAATTAGATCTATGTTTTGGAAAATTAACTCAAGAGGTAATGTGTATGAGAGAGTAGTGGTTAAAAGGATGGAGTCTAGAGCTTGCCCTATGACTTTAGGGCAATTTACTGCAACTCTGTGCCTCAGTTTTCCCAGCTGTAAAATGGGGATACTAAAAATACATACTTCACAAAGTTATTGTGAGGTTTAAGTGAGTTAACCTCTGATTAGAATAGTGCCTGGCACATAATAAGTGTTATAAATAAGTGTTGGTTAAATAATCATATAAAATAGAAAGTGGATAGCATGGAGGCAAAACCCAGATGGGAGGCAAGTGAGGATCAGGTCTCAGACTTAGACAGTCATTTTAGTGGACTGCATAATGTGGAAAGAAATTTGTCTGGTTCAAAACACAGAGAAATCTGAATAAAATGACAATATTTCTTGAAACATAGGTGATCTTGAACTATCAGTGATTGGGGGCAAATGCACAAAAACACATAGTAGTATGTAAACCAGATCTAGTCCTGTTGCTGGGCACTGGGACCAGCAAGAGGCAGAAAGGGCAAGTTTCTAGGCATAAGTACACAGACAGCTGAAATTAAGCTATCTGTATAAAGCTGGAAACATTGAAGAGCTGCTCAAGCTATGAAAATGGGGCCAGAAAATCTATCTCCTGGCCTGGGAGATGTGAGAAGGACATTTTTATTCTACGTATTCAGTTCCATAGATGGAAAAAGTGCCATGTGCAAAACAAATAGGTATGCAAAGCAATGTGGGGTCCTAATGAATATTACCTACAAGTTATGGAGATTTTACACTGATGAAATGAACATAAAAAGTGTTCATGAACAACCCAACTATGTGCTATATAGGAAACACACTTCAAATTCAACTCCACGGGTAGGCTGAAAATAAAAAGATAGAAAGAGATATACCATGCCAATATTCATTGTTTAAAAAGGACTTTTCATATCTGGTAAAGTAGACTTCAGAACAGTAAAAATTGCTAGAGAAAAGGAGGGACATTACATAATGATAAAAGGACTAATTCACCAGGAAGACATAACAAACCTAACTGTATACATACCAAACAACATACATGAAGAAAAAAAATCATGAAGCAAAAATAAATAGAGCTGAAAAGGAAAGTAGACGAATCCAAAATTATAGTTATCTAGGATATAGATGATCTGAACAGTACAATCAACCAGAAGCTCTAAATGACATATAGAGCATTTAACTCAACAACAGCAGAATATATATTTATTTATTATTCTTAAAATACTTATTTATTTATTTATTTTTGGCTGTGTTGGGCCTTTGTTGCTGTTCACGGGCTTTCTCTAGTTGTGGTGAGCAGGGGCTATTCTTTGTTGTGGTGTGCAGGCTTCTCATTGCAGTGGCTTCTCTTGTTGCGGAGCACGGGCTCTAGGTGCGTGGGCTTCAGTAGTTGTGGTATGTGGGCTCAGTAGTTGCGGCGCATGGGCTTAGTTACTCCACGGCATGTGGGATCTTCCCGGACCAGGGCTCAAAACCCATGTCCCCTGCATTGGCAGGTGGATTCTTAACCACTACCCCACCAGGGATGTTGCAGAATATTTAGATTTTGAAAGCTTCCATGGAAGAGTAGCCAAGATGGACCATATAAGACAAATTGAAATCATATAGAGTATATTTTCTGACCATAATAAAATCAAACTAGAGAACAACAATAGAAAGACAATAGGAATATCTTCAAACACATGTAAATTAAACAACACACTTCTAAAAATTCATGGGCCAAAGAGCAAGTTTAGACAGAAACAAAAACAAAAAAGAACAGAATGAAAATGAAAATGCAGCATATCAAAATGCTATATGAGATGTTGTTAAAGCCGTTCTGAAAAGAAATTTATAGCATTAAATGCTTATGTGAGAAATGAAGAGAGTTTTAAAATTAGTAATTTAGGTTTCTACATCAAGAAACTAGAAAAAGAGCAAAATAAATCCAAAGCAGCATAAGAAATAGTACGGATCAGAAATCAATAAAATTGAAAACAGGAAAACAATAGAGAAAATTAATGAACCAAAAAGCTAGTTGTTCAAAAAAAAAACCAATAAAACTGATAAAACTCTAGTAAGACTGATAAAAATAGAAAGTGAAAAATAGTGATCAACAATATCAAGAATGAGATAGATGACATCACTCCTTATGCAGCAGCCCTTTAAAAGGATAATAACAGAATATTACAGACAATATTATTCTCATAAATTTGACAGTTTGGAAGAAACTGACTCATTCTTTGAAAAACTCAAAGTAGTACAACTCAGCCATAAAGAGATAGTTAATCTGAACAGTCATATAACCAGTAAAGAAATGAAATTCATAATTAAAAAGCTCTTTTAAAAAGATCTCTAGGCCCAGATGGTTTCACTGGTGAATTCTACCAAATGTCTAAAGAAGAATTAACGCCAATTTTACATAATCTCTCTCAGAAAATAGAAGAGGGGAAAACTTTACAATTCATTTTATGAGGCTAATATTACTCTGATACCAAAACCAGTCAAATATAGTACAAAAAAAAGCGCTACAATTTCTCTTTTGAACCTAGATGCAAAAATCTTCAGTAAAATATTAGCAAATGAAATCTAACAATGTATAAAACATAATAAACTGTGACCAAGTGGGATTTGTTCCAAGTGTGCAAGGCTAGTTTAACATTTGAAAATCAATTCATGTAACCTACCATATTAACATGTTAGAGAAGAAAACTCATATGATCACATCACTTGACACAGAAAAGCATTTGACAAAGTCTAACACCCATTCATGATAAGTGAAAGCAAACAAACAAACAAAAACTTAGCTCATTAGGAATAGATGGAAATTACCTAACTTGTTAAAGAACAAATACAAAAACAATCCACACCTAATTTTATACATGGTTTGACAAACTGAACAAGATAGGAAATAAGACAGGGATGTCTGCTTTCACCACTCTGAATTCAAGATAGTACTGAAAGTACAATATAGTACTGAGAGCAATAATGCAAGAAAAAGAAATAAAATACATACGGGTTAGAAATGAAGAAATAAAACTGTCCGTATTTGACGATAAAATTATTGTCTATGTAGAAAATGCCAAGGAAACCCCCCACACCAAAACCCCTCCTGTAACTAATAAGCGAGTTCAGTAAGGTTGTACAATATAGGAATAACACAGAAAAATTAATGGTATTTCTATATCCTAACAATGAAGATGTAGAAGCATAAATTAAAGACATAATAACATTTATAAACATTCAAAAGAAATTAAATACTTAGATATATACTTAAAACAGGTACAGTCTCTGTATGTTGAAAATCTTTAAATGCTGATGAAAGAAATCAAAGAAGACCTAAATAAGTGGACATATCCTAGTTGGATTGAAAAGCTCAACATGGTAAAGACATAAATTCTCCTCAGATTGATGTATTGATTCAATAGAATTTCAATCAAAATCCTAATAGTATTATTCATTAGACATAGACCAGTTTATGTTTAAAATTATGTGGGAAGATATAGGACTTAGATTAGCTAAAGCAATGATTACAAAGAAGAATGACATGAGAGGAATGACTCAACCTAATGATAAGGCTCACCATAGTAATCAAGGACGGTATGGTTGGCAGAGGGACAGAACACAGATCTATATGACAAAACAGAGAAACCAGAAACCGACTCACTCAAATATGCTCAACTGATTTTTGACAAAGGTGAAAAACAATTCATGGGAGAAAGGATAGCCTTTTCAAAAAATGGTGCTGCTGGGCTTCCCTGGTGGCGCAGTGGTTGAGAGTCTGCCTGCCGATGCAGGGGACGCGGGTTCGTGTCCCAGTCTGGGAAGATCCCACATGCCGCAGAGCGGCTGGGCCCGTGAGCCATGGCCGCTGAGCCTGCACGTCCGGAGCCTGTGCTCCACAACGGGAGAGGCCACAACAGTGAGAGGCCCGCGTATCGCAAAAAAAAAAAAAAAAAAAAAAAAAAAAAAATGGTGCTGGAGCATTTGAACATCAATAAGCACAGAAATGAACCTCTACCTACACCTCAAACATATAAAATATAACTCAAAACCAATATAAATATAAATGATGAAACCGTAAAACTAAGCACATATTTTATATATGCATGTATATGTAAATAATACACCAAACACATAGCTGAGTACAACAACTAGGGGAAATCTCAATAAACTTGGTGAATTGTATCAATGTCAATATTTTGGTTGTGATACTCTATTATCATTCTGCAAGTTGTTACCTTTAAGAGAAACTAAGTAAGCGGTGCATGAGATCTCTCAGTATTATTTCTTACAACTGCATGTGAATGTATATGTATAATGATCTCCAAAAACCAGTCCTGAAATGGTGAAGCCACAAGGGCCTTGGCAGAGAAAAGAGAGTTGTGATTCCATAGAAATGTTTCCACAAAGTAGGCCCGTTGAGACTCTTGGTTCATGAAAACAGCACTGTTGAAGAGGAGCTTACAGTCAGAAAATTCCAATCACATGAGAAAATGAACTACTCTGAAAAGGTCAGCAGATGTAATAAATGTAAGATTCACATCTAACAATTTGAGACAGAACAACCTGGAAAAAAAAGTTTAAAATTAGCTTGTTCAAAATTTTCTAGGAAATCTTGGAAGGGAAGAAAAAACTATGAATCAAGAACAGAATGATAGGGCTTCCCTGGTGGTGCAGTGGTTAAGAATCTGCCTGCCAATGCAGGGGACACGGGTTCGAGCCCTGGTCAGGGAAGATTCCGCATGCCACAGAGCAACTAAGCCCTTGTGCCACAACTACTAAGCCTGCACTCTAGGGCCTGTGAGCCACAACTACTGAGCCTGTGTGCTGCAACTACTGAAGGCCGTGCACCTAGAGCCCGTGCTCTGCAACAAGAGAAGCCACTGCAATGAGAAGCCCATGCACCGCTACAAAGAGTAGCCCCTGCTCGCTGCAACTAGAGAAAGCCGGTGTGCAGCAATGAAGACCCAACGCACCAAAAATAAATAAACAAAATAAATAAATATATAAGAAAAAAAAAAAGAACAGAATGACAAGGGGGCTTCCCTGGTGGTCCAGTGGTTAAGACTTCACCTTCCAATGTAGGGGGTGCAGGTTTGATTCCTGGTTGGGGAGCTAAGATCCCACACGCCTCGCGGCAAAAAACCAAAACATAAAAAAACAGAAGCAATATTGTAACAAATTCAATAAAAGACTTAAAAGAAAACAAACAGAATGATATTCTGGGAAAAAATCAGGAGGATTGAAAAATAAAACCAAATGGCAAGTACAGACATAAAAGTATATTTAGTAAAATAACTCTGTGAATAAGCTAAGTAGCAGGTTAGACATAACTGAAGAGGAATTTAATGAACCACAAGAGACATCTGAGGAAAATAGAAAAGAACAGTGCAGAGATGATGAAGGCTGAAATTAAGGAACATAAAGAAAATAGGCTCAAAAAACAGACTCTGCAGGATTCGATTATAAAAAGTACGTGGGAAGTGAGAGAGGGGGTTATTATTGAAGACGGGTCTGAGATCTCTATCTTGGAAGACAGTGGAAATTTGAACTACCTGCAGAATATTTAGTCGGATGCCCAGCTTTCAGTTACGGGTAAGAGCCAGGGCCTCAGGAGCAAGCAACATGCTGGAAGGACCTTGTTTTACAGAGGAGAACACTAAAGTCCATAAATGTGGTAGAAATTTTCCAAAAGTGGAAAAGCAGAAATTTTGATCTACATGTCAGAAGGATTGATTGCCAGCTAATTTGAGCTTAGTGTGGAATAGATGAAGACCAATATTAAGAATTCAAAGCATTTGTTTTTGCCCAAACTCCTAGAGGATCATACGATAAGGTATGGCAAGATGGTTCGGTCACGTAAAAGCTCTTGATCACACTGCAACAAGTGAGTATTTTATCCTGACAAGTAGCTCATTAAAGAGAAATTATTTTTAGAGAATAAGTGAAATAAGTTAGGTGCTTTTGGGTAGCTACTAACTTATTCTTGATAGAGCAGAGCACATTACTAGAGTTAATAATGGTTGATGGCAGGGAAGCATTCACTGCTGAACGTATTTTCCTTTTCAATATTATTCAAACAAAATGGGCTATTTTTGCAAATAATTCTACTGAATTTTAGCCAGTAATGAATGAAGGGGATGCCCTCACTTATTTATACATGAATATATTGTGTCAGTGTCAATAAGTTTATGAATTTACTATTAGTTTACTTATTTACTAGATCTTCTGTTTTCTAGGACAACATTGTAATGATAATATAGAAACCTCTGTCTGAAATAATAGGGTTGGAAATCGTGATGCTTAGCTTAGTGAAATTAACAGAGGTGGCATGTATATAAAATCAATTCGTTTACCAATTTGTTAAAATGTACTAAGAGCTGGAACTCTACTGCCAATAATGTTTAAGCAAACTTTCTGTTTCATAATATACTTGAGCAGTAAAGGGCAATGTTTAAAGAATTCCGGCTTTTGTGGTCAAACACATCTGCTCTGTTGATCACTAGTTGTGTGGTTTTGAGTCAATTAAAGTAGCCTTTTCATGCCTTCATGGGTGGCAGTAGGAGGACTTTATCTCAAAAAATTCTGCTGATTGAATTAACTCCAGCTTGCGATGCACAATTCCTGATAAACTGCTCAAAATAGTGTTAGGTTTTAATAGAATTTGTCATTGCCTCAGTGCTATCATGATATAGTCAACTATCAATTCTACTTATGAGACAGCTTTGATATGGAAATCTGATTAATAGAGTTTTCTGTATGTGGTTCTTACGAAAATACAAACTTTAATGATGAGGTTCTTATAAAATTAGAAAATAAGAAAGCCATTTATATTGAGCTGCTGTGTTACAGGACTGTGTAAAGAAATTTCACGTATTTTATCTCATATATTATTTCATATTTCACATATATTATTTCACTTTATGTGCACAAGAGTCCCATAGGACAGTAATATTCTTTTCATTTCAGAATTGAGATAAGAGAAATCCTGTTTCAAGAGCCACACAGATACTTAGTGGCAGAATCATATTCAAATCCCCTCAAGTCCCTATTTTTACTTTCTTGTAGAAAAAATGATTAAGCTATAATATTGGTTGAATGGAGATTGACTTTTCCTCATTTTGTTGCTTCCACTAAGTTAACTGCTTGAAGCAGGTCATGATGTAATCTTTTGTTTGTTTGTTTGTTTTGCGGTATGCAGGCCTCTCACTGCTGTGGCCTCTCCCGCTGCGGAGCACAGGCTCCGGACGCGCAGACTCAGCGGCCATGGCTCACGGGCCCAGCCGCTCTGCGGCATGTGGGATCTTCCCGGACCGGGCACAAACCCGCGTCCCCTGCATCAGCAGGCAGACTCTCAACCACTGCGCCACCAGGGAAGCCCTGTGATATAATCTTTTATTCCTGCTGTTGTGTATGTAACTATGCTGGAAATAAGTCATGAAACAATGATTGTTTTCGTAGTTTCTGGTTGATCTCTGATAAACTACCAATATATAGGTTACAAGGTCTGACTGATAAAATTATAGTTAGATGGATAGATAGATAGATGGATAGTTAGGTAGATGATAGATAGATGGATAGACAGATATAGATACTAGGAAAAACAAGGGCCAGTCTGGCTTGACCACAAATGGGTAAAAGACTAATTCTGATGAGAATCTAGAAACTTGGGCATTTGTAAAGTCTTAGGAATGTGCCCTTAAACTTTAGCAGCCAGGAGAAGTTAAACTAGCAGGAGGATGTAACAGAGGGGAAAATGACTCCACTCTCCACAATTCTCAAACATAGTTAAACATCAAAAAATGACATATTGGTAAACCTTTTAAATACTTGTATATTCAAGTAGATGAGTGGACATGCTGTTTTATAAACATGCATAGAAAGAAAGAATTTCATGTTAATAAAATTAGAGTTTGCATTGCATTTGAAAAAAATAAATTATTCCATATTTAAATATTTGGATTGAGATCCAGATTTTTTTTTAACTTTTTCTGGATTTATTATATAATTTAGGTATTTTGGGTTCAGCGTTTGCTTATATTGAAAATTTGATAGTTTTAGCTTTGTGAAGGCCGGGGTTTATATTCCAATCTTAGTCCGCCCTCTCCTGGTTACTGATAAGTATAAAAGATTCTGAATTTTCTCAATGGATTCCAAGATTTGTGTCAACATTTCTATTTCTGTATTTTTATAATTAAATTTCTGAAACGTGACTGTAAATCACCACATTTGATAGTTGACAACTGACCAGTTTACCTGAAGTACAGTGTGTGATGATCAGGAACCCATCTGTATGCACCAGGAACCTCTAAGAAGCTTCCTTTTGGGAGTCAAGATGCTTTGAATCTCAGGAGTCAAATGGGAACACCATAAGGGAAGAAGAAAGAAGGAAGAAAATGGAGGTGATTCAGTAGTTGCTATATGTCAAATGAAGTACTAGGTATTTCCCAGTCATCATCTCAAAGAGATCAATTGTTGCTGATTTGACAAAAAAAGGAAATTGAGGTTCAAAGAGCTTAAGTGACTTTCTCAGTATCACATAACTGGTAGAGCCAGGCATATGATGCTTTCTTGACTCCAAATTCTGTCCTCTCTTCACTAATACATAATAAAAGGTAGAGAAGCAGAAAAAGAGTGACCTACGGCAGAGAAGAGTTAGTGATTTATTTATTCAATTACGCATTTAATGAGCACAGTTCAATTTGTGGATTGTGGAGTACATATTGTTAAAATAATTTAAACATATTCTAGTTTACAATATTTTAGTGGGCAGTTAGATTGAGCTATAAATAGTGTCAGATGTCAGATAATCTCTTCATTACATAGTAATAACACTAAGTAACAAGTAAGAGCGAGTAAGAACAAATTGCATTCTTCTAATTCTTTATTTTAACACACACACACAAATTGTTTTTCTTATCCCCCAGAGGAAGGGGAAGAAAAGAGACAGGATAGAAAGAGGCTAATTTTTACCTAGTGCTGACTACCTGTAAGTGTTTTATGTATTTTGTTTTTATTAAATGTCTCAACAACCCCGTGGTGTGAGGCATTGCTTTTTAATTATCCTGATAAGATAACCACACATCCTGGCTTGCTGGATAGTCCTGGTTTACTCTTGTTGTCCTGAGATAACTATTAATAGCGTCTCCTTTCACTCTTAAAAATATCCCAATTTGGACAACGTACTATATGTCCTTCTAATTATCTCTGTTCTGTACTTGTAGAAACCAAGACCCAGAGAAGTTAAGCAACTTGGCCAAGGTGATCAGTTTGTTAAGTTGCCACATAAGGATTGGGAGAAAACTGCCTGACCCTAAAACCCATACTCTTCTTACTGTGCCAAGGTTGTGTCTGTCACAACATCTTCAGAATTTCTTCATAGCCTTTTTGACTCTCCCTTGCCTATTGAGGCATATGATCTACTGCTTACCTTGTAGGCTTTATAGGCTAAGTCCTAACTGCCATTAAACTTTCCACATAAAATCTAATTTCATTTTCAAAAGGAAAAACAGATCGTGCTGATAGGACCCCTCATGAATGCTAACAGCCTTTTTAAACTGCTTCCTCCAGTCCCTTTGTAAAGCCATCACCATACAGTGCTTAACTAGGTCATATCAGAAGCTTCTTGTGGTATTGAAAGACTGTATTATCTTTATTTAATATTCTGCCCTTTCTCTAGTGCTCTATCAGATCAAAGTGTTAACCTTGTAGAGTAATTATTTTGCTAATGAGTTCCTGGTAAAATTGTGTCATTATTAGAGAAGAGAGAATCATTTGAATTAAAACTATCAATGCTGGGGTCAAATGTCAAGTAAACCAGATCCTTGAAATTTATCCTCAGGAAAGCTGTCCACAGGTGAAGCATGCTGTATGAATATAAGGTGAGGGGTGGAGGGTAGGGAGTAAGTTGAAGCCAAAATGTGAAATGCACAGCAAGAATGCCCTTGGGGGAAAAACGTACAGAAAGTCAGCTTCGGGGCTGTATGGGAGGTGTGTACCTAAAGGGAAGTGGTTTTACCCCCTTTTGCTTAAAGGTAGTTGAGGGTGGGGGAACTGAACAGCCAGATAGTAAAATATTATGCTTGATACAACTCATTAGCTTTAATGTGACTTAACACATTTCTTCTCCCAGGAGTATTTTGTTTTCTTTTCTTTCTCCCAGATATTTAAAAAATGAGAATATAGACAGAAATTTCAACATAGGTTGACAGCCTGGACACCCTTCCGTGAGGGGTCTGCCTGCAAAGTCTCAATGCAGAGGTGAATGCTACTTTATCTGGCAGTTGGTGGGGTGTCTCTCAGGACTTAAAGAAATATTATGAATGACGATTTTAAAAAGCTGCTCCCTTTCTGGGCTCTGTTCTTGACATAAAATTCCCAATTATATACTATTTTTTTTCTCTCTTTCTCGGCTTAAAATAACATATACATAATACAAGTGTTATCATAAACTTTCTCACATTTGTGTGAGAAACACTTTTGTGTTTTATGTGGGGAGAAAAGGAATTTTTGGTGGATAATGAGGGAGAAGGAGAGAGAAATATTTCAAAATCTACACTTTGTACCGAGAAAAACCATCCTGGATTTTGCAAGAGCACTTCTACAAAGTCAGCAATCTGAGAAGCTCTCGAATTTTTGCAAAGTCCACCTGGAAGAATTATTTACCATTTTATCAGCATCTTCTTTCTCATCTTGGCTTATTAGGGATTGCCAAAATGTATTACAAAGTATGTTAAAAGAAGCCTCCGTTTCTTTTTCTACTCACATATCCTTGTGTCTAGCCTCTTAATAGCCCATAATCAGGTGAATTGTTTATGCTGCTGTTAAGTGAAGATGGCCTTATACTGGAGGTACCCTGGTGTGTTGCCATGGAGATGCCATGAGCACTGATTGAGCGTGAGGATTTTTGGCCACACTGTGGTAATAAGCATAGAGGGAAGACAAGTTGAGATTTTCTTTAAAAGGATCCAAAATAACATCAGTTATACTCATACCTTTCTTATGCAACAGATACTTCCTTTAAAGAGTTTATTTTTCATTAAAAAAAATCCTGTTATAGATACATTAAAGAAGCCTGATAGTTATTGTTGGCTAATCTGGAAACAAAGAAAATGAGGATTTTTGTTGTTGCAATTGTTGTTAGTGATAACAATACCTACTCCCTGGTTATATTATTTTAGTATAATTAAATACTATAATATATGTCAAGCATTCAGTATGGCTTTTAACAAGCAGGCAGATTCCTAAAGCTGCCCCTTAAGACTCCCATTCCCTGGTTATTCACCAAAGACTAATCTAGACATTGCTCTATAGAGCAATCTAGGAGAGACTCTACAAATGTAATTAAGGTTACTAATCAGCTGACCCTAAAGTAGATTGTCTTGGGTTACCTGGATGGACCCTGAGAAGCAGAAGAGAAAGGTAGAAATATCAGTTATATCAGTTAAAGGGATGTGACAGAAGAAGTCAGAGATATCTGAAGTGTAACATTTATGAGCCAAGGAATGTGGCAGCCCCCAGAAGCTGCCCCTGGACAACAGCTACGATGGAGACAGTTACTCCAGTCCTACAACTGTGTGGAGCTGAATTCCAATAACAACCAAGTGAGCCTGGAAACAGACTTCTCTCCAGAGCTTCCAGAAAGGAATACAGCCCTGCTAATGCCTTGATTTCAGCACTGTGGGACCCAGAGAAGCTATCTGACTCCCAGAACTCTGAGATAATCAATCTGTGTTGTTTTAAGCTGCTAGATTTATGGTAATTTGTTATGGCATCAATAGAAAACTAATACAGGCACAAAGGAATGAGCAATGCATGTCTTTCCTTTTCTTCCTCTTTCTGCACTGCCCCCATCTTCCACTTATCATTGCTCTCTTCCTCCATTATTGGTAATTTGTTGTTATTACATACTGTACTTGCAATCAGAAGGAGTAAGAGAAAAAGAATGCTGCTCTCTCTCTCTCCCCTTGTCTTGTTCATCCTCATCTCCTCTTCCCCCAGCAGGTTCAAAGTGATAGATATGCTGTAGTGGCCGGAAGTATGACCAAGATTATTTAGGGCATGGGGGAAGAAACATTTCACTGTTTCTTTACATAACCCTCCCCACCCCCGTACCCTGTTCTTAGGTTAAAGCAAATTTCATGAATTAAAACAAAGAAAGAAAAAGGTGAAAGTGTCTTAGGAATAGGCTTATTTCTAATGTAGTACTTGTTTATTTTTGTAAAACATAGTGGAGGTGATTGAGAAAGTAGCAATCATGAGTTTGTAAGAAGGATAGAAATCTATGAACATCCTCATCAACGTCAGAGTCATTAGTGCCCAATGTCTGTCTTACCATCAAGATTTCCTCCTCTTAATGGGTTGATATTCAACATGTGAAGTGCCCAGCTCCACTATAGCATCATATAATAGGTGACATCCTCCCAAGCCAAATGCATCCCTTAGATAAAAACAGCTGATGATAGAAGGTTGTGATGTGTTTAAGTGGGAAGTGAAATGGATCTGGAAAGTTAAACCACATCCTGTACGACCTTAGTGGAGGTCTCTATGTTAGGGCCTCCCTAGAAACCAGTCTGTCTTGGTTGGGTGCTCTCTTCAGCATATTCAACATCTCAGGTTTAAATGAGTAGAGTTTTTTCCAGATGACCAGGATTCCAATAACAACCAAGTGAGCCTGAGGATATTTGCAAAATAGCAAGCATAATTTTGCACCATAAAGTCTAAGCTGGTCATAGAGGAAAGTAGACTCCCAGGCTGAAAGTGATCACTTTGGGGTAATGAAAGTTTACACTTGACATATGGAAGGTAATCAGAAGATATCAATGTATAATGTGAGAATGTACAGTTTAGAATAAAGTCAAGAATTTCCTGGAGCTGAACTTTTTATCATCATCATCATCATCATTATTTATGATATTAAAGATACTTCGTGATTGTAGGGAGTTTTAGAATTTATTTTAAAAATTCTCTCTTACAAAACCTTCTCACAGGAGCACTGTGAGGTAGATATCATTATTATTTCCATGTTACATATTAAAAGAAGTAAAGTCTCAAATAGTTACAGCACTCCAAAGGTCATTCATTAAGAAGTGGTGAAGATGAGATTCACATTAATGCTTTCTAATCCCTACCTTCTCCACAAAGGTACTTGGAGAAGACTAGTATACAGTTCTTTTTCCTCCCCCACTTAAAAAAATTGTTGTAAAATATACATAACATAGGGCTTCCCTGGTGGCGCAGTGGTTGAGTCCGCCTGCCGATGCAGGGGACACGGGTTCGTGTCCCAGTCTGGGAAGATCCCACATGCAGCGGAGCGGCTAGGCCCGTGAGCCATGGCCGCTGAGCCTGCATGTCCGGAGCCTGTGCTTCGCAATGGGAGAGGCCACAACAGTGAGAGGCACGTGTACCACACACACACACACACACACACAAAAAAAAATATATATATATACATAACATAAAATTTGCCTCTTAACCATTTTCAATTGTACAGTTCAGTGGTATTAAGTACATTGATATTCTTGTGCAACCATTATCATCATCCATCTCTAGAACCCTTTTCATCTTCCAAAACTGAAATGCTGTACCCATTAAATAGTAACTTCCCATTGTCCCCCTTCCTCCAGCTCCTGGCAACCACCATTCTACTTTTTGTCTCTAAGAATTTGAGGTACCACATATAAGTGGAATTATATGATGATTTATCTTTTTGTTACTGAACAGTCCTTTTTAATTCAAAATAAGAATTCTAGGACTCTTGCAGGTCAAGATAAGCTAAGAAATGTTTTTTGTTTTTCAGGATTCTTGACTTGCCAAGTGATGTTCTCCCATCACTTCCAGTGAATCATTTGCAGACTTCACGTTTCTCATTCCTGTGGGCTCTGATAGGCTGGAGATCCTGGTTCCTGGGGGATGGAGTACGAGGAGGGTTTCCTACAAAAGATACAGTAAGTGACCCATTGAACCTGAAACTACAAACTGCCGCCTGGTCACTTAGGGGTTCTCATGCCAAGGGACCAGGAGGCGTAGAAAGGAGTACTACAACTGGCAGGGATAATTGATCTGTCCTCTTTCAGGAGGCAATGGAATTGTTGTTACATATGGAAACAGGGAAAATTATGTCTAGAACTCGGATTCACTGGAGTGTTTCTTGGTACTGCCAGGCATGATAATGACTTGATGGACAATTGCAAAAACCAAGGCCTGGCAAAGAACAAAGAACCAAGGGCATAGACTCTTCAGTGGTGAAGGTCTGGGTCATCCCACCAGATAAGCACCCTAGGCCAGCTGAAGATGAGGCAGAAGTGAGGGAAATCTAGAACAGACTAGAGAATAAGGAGATGATGACTACTAATTACAGCCTGATTACTAATTAGTATTTCTCAGCTACCTCTCAAGAAATCTGTGACAGAGTGGGGCTCCGTGTGAGGTATGAGCAGATCTGAGAGGTGCAAGGAGTATTACAGCAGACGCCTTTATTGGCCCCCGCCATGTCTCCTTGGTCTACCTCCAACCTCAGCCATTGCCCAGGTGGGTAGTTTTGTATGAGCTCATATTCAACTTGTGCTGGCAGCTGTTCCATCTTAAGAGTGTACTGTATACGTTTGCACTTTCAGGGTCTTCTCTAATGCCATGGCATCCTACTTGGCCCTTGGGTAAGGGTAGCTCAGAAGTGCAGGGGGAGTTAGGGTGCCCCCAGGGACAGCTCTCATCCAAAAGGTGATGATGGGAACCAGTAGATGAATGATCCAGATTCCAGTTCTCTGAGTAGTAATTCCAGGGAGGCATTTTCTACCCCTCTCAGAGTATCAGTGATAACAAAGTCTCTATTGCCATTTTTTTCTTTTCTTTTTTTTTTTCCTACTTCCTTGGAACAACTCCCCAGTTAATGACCTACTTCCAAGTCCTTGAATTCTTCCAGAAAGCAAATGAGCAGAAAAGTGTTTGCAGAAATGACATTAACATTAGGATCCATCAGAAGATGAACTTGAAGGATAGCTCCCATTAGCATATTTAAGTTTAAGCATGTATCTTTCAAAATGTATGGCTAAATAACCTATTTATTGGGAAGGATTTTTGCACAAAAACAATTTGACTTTCGTTGTCTTAATACTAATTATTATCATTTGTAGTTGCAGATGGTAAATCTGTACAATTCTTTTATACATTTTTTGGTGACACAATGAAATTTAAAAGCATATCTGTATATGTGACTCAAGATAAGGTGTCTACTTATCACTTGTTAAGCAACTACTTTTTACTGGGTATTTTTTCATAACTACCTTGTGCACTGGGTGGACATTATTAGCTTCTAGATTTACACCTTACGAAGAAAATATGCCTTAGAAAAAGTAAGTTTCTTTCCCAAGATCACACAGATGTTGAATGGCTCAAACAGGATTTAAACCTAGGAATTTCTGTCTCCAAGGTCCATGTTCTTACTATCATATCTTAAAAGAGATTATTAGGAAACCCTAAAATGAATTTTCATAATGTCTGGAACAGGCATAATCAGACCTTGTATTTTCTAACATAATCAGAGCAATTATAAAAACAAAATTTTGGATATGCATAAGAAATAAGAGATCATTAAACAGTTTAATCTTTATCAGGTAGTTGAAGGTATTAAAATATTAATAACCAGATATTAGCTAATAAAATTGTATACTAATATGTTTAGTAGCATTAAAATTTTACGTAGAGTCACTCAGTGAGATAAAAGAATATTGCAAATATGATAACTAAGATAGAGAAATGGTAAATGTTTGGTAGACTTTCACCCAAAGAAAGTCATAGATCTTGGGCAATAGGTCACCTGGGATTGTCACTCACATTTAAATAATAAAAAAACTCAACATCTTGCTTTGTGATTATACTTGATTTAAGGAATCAAGTCAAAAGATGGAAACTAGTGAGCAAAAGATAGATTCACCATACTTAAGAATCTAAAATAATCACAAAAATAAACATAAAATTTTCCTTTGAGAGAGAGGTATACAGAGTTCACAAGAAAGTTCTGCCCCAGCTAGAGGAGGCTTCCTTTGAGATAGGAACTTTGAGTGAGATCTCTTTCAGTTATCCACTGTTAGGTAAAAAATTGGCCCAATTTGGTGGCATCAAACAACCATTTATCTTGCTCATAAGTTCTGGGGGTGTTGAATTTGGTCAGGACATAGCAGATATATTATTTTGTTTCTGCTCCATGGTGTCTGGAGGCTTAAATGGAAGATCCAAAGGCCCAGTGTGTGTGTTGGTGGGGGCGGGGGTCAGGGGTGGGGGAGGGTGGGAGGTGGATTCTAAGGCTGGGAATCAGAGCCTTCTAAGCACTCAGTCACCCAGCTGGCTGTAGCTTGGGACTTCTTTTGGGACTTTTGGCCAGAGCACCCACACGTGGCCTCTCCATAAAGCCTGGACTTCCCCACTCATAATGGCTGGGTTCTAGTTCCAAGAAAGAGAGAAAGAGAGAGCTAGACAGAAGCTATATGATGGTGTTGCTTCTACTACATTCTGTTCTCAAGGCAGCCACAAAGGCCAGCCCAGGTTCAAGGGAAGGGGAAATCGACTTTTCCTCTTTACAGAGAAAGGCAAGATTCTGGGAAAGCTCACAGGGGACAGGAAGTATTAAGACCATTTTTGGTGAAGGATAACGTATCACAGATCTGAAGAATGAGTAGAAATTAACTGAGCTAAGGAGTGGGTGTGAGATAGGACGAAAAGGAAGAGCATTCTAACAGAAGGAAAGAGGACCGCAGAGGACCTGCACACCTGGAGAGAGGAGTGGTACTGTTTAATGAGACAGGAAACACCAGTTCTGATGGAAGATCAAGTGTAGAGTTTTGCTTTGAGATGATTTTAAACACTCAAATTCAAATGTCAGTTCACAGGGCTAGGAACTCAAAGTATTTCATCAGACTATATCAAATAGATTTTCCCATGGTTCAGTCTCCACTTATAAGCTGAAAACTCCAACCTTCCTTAAATTACTCTGGCATATCAAAAGTTTCTCATTTAGTCCTTCCTTTAACCAATAAGTAAATATTGAGCACCATAAGTACCAATTACTGTTCGAAGTACAAGTGATACTGTTGGGAAGAAATCAGAGTTCCTGTCCACATGGAATTTATATTCCAGTGATATAAGCTCAACCCATAGGCAGTCAACTCACAGAGAGATAACTATAGTCATCGCTTGGTATCTGCAGGGGATTTGTTCCAGGACACCCCTGAGATACTAATATCCTCAGGTGCTCAAGTCCCTTACATAAGATGGTATAGTATTTGTATATAACTTATGCACATCCTTCTGTATACTTTAAATTATCTCTAGATTATTTATAATACCCAATACAATGTAAATGCTATGTAAACAGTTGTCACCATGCTACAAATTCAAGTTTTGCTTTTTGGAATGTTCTATAATCTTTTCAGAATATTTTTTTTTTCTCCCGTTGCAGAGCACAGGCTCCGGATGCACAGGCTCAGCGGCCATGGCTCACGGGCCCAGCCGCTCCGTGGCATATGGGATCTTCCCAGACCGGGACATGAACCCATGTCCTCTGCATCGGCAGGCAGACTCTCAACATTGCGCCTCCAGGGAAGCCCTTTTTGGAATATTTTTGATCCACATTGGTTGAATCCTTGGATGCAGAGCCTATAGATAAGGAAAGCTGGCTGTATAAATAACTGTAAGTGCTATGAGGAGAAAAGGCAAGGCGTATATGGTACTAGAGAGTGACAGGTGGCAGTCATTTTAGACTTTAAAGGGAAGACACCTTTAATGAAATGGTCTTTAATAGCGGCCTGCTGGTGGGGATGGTGGGGGAAAGGCTATCTTTGACCAACTGAGCTGCTATATTGATCCACTTGAGCAGGATTCTGACTTGGAAGTGTTCAGTCATGACTCCATATACAAGAGCTTCATCCTATTGGTTCCTCAGCCAAGCATATACTCCAAATGTCTGATGACTTGATTAAAATGGAGTGCCAGCATGCAAGTACCGGTGGGAAGAATGTTTGAAGCAAAGGGAGAGGCAGTTGTAAAAGCCCAAGTTAGGTGTGCTCCTGATATATCTGAGGAAGAACAAGGTAGCCAGTTTGACTGGAGAGAAAGTGGTAGATGAGGTTGCTGATGTATCCAGGGAGCAGCTCATGGAGGGCCACTTAGTCATGGTAAGGAAGGTTGACTTTATTTTAAATACAATAGGAAGCTATCAACAATTTCAGGTAGAAGAATGACATGATCCTAAATATATTTTAAATGGATCTGTCAGGCTGCTGTGTGAAAACAAGCAGGAGGGGTTAAGAGTGGGAGCAAGGAAGCTAGGAAGGAGGTTATTGCAGAGATCCAGAAAGAGAAAACAGTGCTTAGATCAGGCCGATGGAGGCAGAGATACTGAGAACAATCAGATTTGGGATAGAGATTGAAGGTGAAGCCTACAAGAAACCTCCTCTCTTCCAGGTCATCTTATAGCATTGTGGTTTCCATCCACCCTGCCACATTCACCACCTGGAATGAGCTGGTTTGATTCACTTCCCAGGCTACTGTGCTCCTATAGCTCACCTGGTCCATAAAATGCCCTCTCCTATCATATCATGTGTTGCCTCACCAAAGGGGAGAGAACATGCTTCCTGCCTCTCTGACGTGACTCACCGTGCTTGGTCCCAGCATGTGTGCCTTGTCTCTTTGTTTCTCGAGTGATTTTTTTTTCCCCCCATGATGCTTCTTGATCTCTTAAGCAAAAGGACGCTGTTGACCCCATCCCTCTGCTATCCAGGCAGTACTAGATATTTTGTGTTGAGGCACTACCCAATGACAGCCCATTCCCCAAGAGTCCCTGAGGTAGAGGAAGGGATGCTTCTTGATCTCTTAAGCAAAAGGACGCTGTTGACCCCATCCCTCTGCTATCCAGGCAGTACTAGATATTTTGTGTTGAGGCACTACCCAATGACAGCCCATTCCCCAAGAGTCCCTGAGGTAGTGTGGGCAACAGAACATTGAGAATCTGTGTGGTACGGTTATCTTTAAGCTCTGGTACATCAGTTAATGATTTTCACCATTGTAGGAATCTTAGAACTTTAAAAAATGAAACCAGCTTATGGTGAATTGTACAATAAGATTCACTGTCTTATATCCGAAGGCATTTGTTCTTCCTTTTATAATGACACTCATTTATTTAATACTTAAATATTTACTTGCCTTTGCCTTCCTTTGTGCTTTATCCTGAAGATTGTCTTTTAAATCTGTAAAATGCCTCAAGCTTTTTTGGAATCAAGAAAGGATTCCAATATTAAATGAACAAATGAATGAATATTTAAGTAAATAAATACTTTGTCTCAGCTTAAAATGAAGACCTAGAAAAAAGAAACAATTATTTACCTTACAGAGGAAAGCTTCATGAGGCATCTTAAAGCTTATTTTCATGTGTATGAAAGGGAATGATGAAAAAATATTGAATTTCTTTAAATATAGGACCTCAGAAAATGATCTTGGGTATTTTTTTCTAACTGAAATATATTTGACATATAACACTGTGTAAATTTAAAGCATACAACATGTTAATTTGACACATTTAAATATTATAATGTGATTGCCATCGTAGTGATAATTAGCACCTGTATGACCTTGAGTATATATCATATATATCCAAGAATAGAATATGTACTTATTAGGAAGAATTTCTGTACAAAGACAATTGTGAAATATTGGGAAGAATTAATGAAGGTAGTTGTGGCTGGGACTTCTTAGATGATTCTTTAAAATAACTTGTTTTCTTCTGCGTGAGACTACTTGCAATTCTACATGGAAAAGAAGATAGAATAGATGAGTTAAATAAAAATAATTTTTACAAATAAAACATACACTTAATATGTGACTTTCCAATACATTTATTTTTGGAAAAAAATTTTAAAATAACATGTATTTTTAAAATGTTTTAACGATTAAACTTTTGGTTATATAATGCATTGCATCTCATTTGAAGCAATTTTAAATGGGATATTTAAAGGAAAAAAATGATAAATTATGGGCAAAACACAACAGCAAGTCAAATTTATGATCTCTTTTTCTTGTTTTTGTCTCTACAGTCAGTCTGACGACTAGTGCTCTAATTGATTGTTAGAAGTGCCAGACCAGATTCAACCATTCACTTAAACCAGAATACATATTAGGGTTAAGGATGAATAATTCAAGAAATATTTTGGTGGAGCTCTTTTCACATTGCAACTCTAATCAGCAGATGGAATTTAATAGCACCTGGATTAGGCAGAAACTAATGAGGTAAAAATTTCTTCCTCTATACCTACAAAAAAATGTTCTCATTTGCACTAGGAATTTTTAAAGGGAGAAATCATTCAGATTATATTTTTTGAGTACACAGAAGGTATAGCAAGTTAGTTGAGAGCCTCCCACATGAGAGAAAAGATATATGCTTTTGGATCAGAGATGAATTCACAGCAAAATGTACTCTATTGGGCTACTAGCCAAAGAGGCTTATCTGTGTTGCTTGTCACTTAATACACACAGATTCTCACATACACCCATATGCAACTACTGCTACTGCTGCTCTCCAAAATTCGGTTTTAACCAAGGGAATTTCCAGCCAGGCACTACTCACTTGCCTTTCACCTCCTGTTCTCTCTCCTCCCTTCTGATTGACTGGTCTTCAGTACGTCACACTGTTGATTGATAACTTCTTGAAATAACCTCTATTTCCATAACTTCCTGGGGGACCATAAAGATTTAGTCCTATAATACCTGGTATAGTGGTTCCTGGCCTGTGCAGGCTTGGACTAGACTGTGCATTCTGGGGGTGGCTGCCTCTGCAGACACAGGCAAGCCGAGACGTGGGTGACTCTGCCTGAGTCTCCTATGACTAAAAAGGAAGTATTCACTTCCGCTTAAAAGCACCAACTGCTGTCCAGTGAGAGTCGTCGCTGGGTGGCATTGCTGCCTCCTTACAAATGCCTTTATGAGCCTAAGGGAGTGCAGCTTGCTACTCTGAATTTTAAAAAAAATTAGCCTAGGGTAAAATTATGATGATATTTTCTGGATCTTGTGGCATTTGTAGTATGTATCACTTTTAATAATTTGTAACTTGCTTTGACTTTCTCAGTCTAATCCTTTGGTTCTAAGAGCAGTATGAATTTAATAGCATGTAAATTCAGCTGTTTTAGATGGTCAGTGAATTAATAGTAAAAGAGGAGAAAGAACGAATCTATTGCCTATCCCTTGTTTCTCATGGTGACGGCAAAATTTTGTTTTTTTTAGTTTTATGTTTCACACATAACAATAACATAGTTTAAATGAACTTCTGTTTTGTTAACCCAGTATTGTTTGTTATAGGATAAAAATAGTAAAACCAAGAAAGCTGTGTTGTTTTGATTAAAGAACTTAGTTTGGTTTTGGTGATGGTGATCGTAAATCTACTGATTTGCTGTATAAAACTTTTTTTTTTTGATAGTGGCACTAGCTTTATTATCTTTGGGGGCCTAGAAGGGTTGGGCTCTGAGGAGCAATGGGGACAGGAGTTATGGCGGAGCTGTATGGCCATGGCCTTAGGTGGTGGGCATCTGGGGTGACTCGGCCTACAAGTGCCCATTGGCGTCACCAGTATAGCCACTGGGGGCGGTGGGCACTGGTCCTTTCTTGCAAGGCACAGGTGGCAGCCACAAGCCCAACTCCCTTGAGGCCAGGGCACTCCATCTTGCGCTCCAGAAGCTTGTGGTTCTGCGGCCAGAGTCCCACGCAGGCCGTGAGGATATTCTCCGTGCAGCTGCGGGGGCAGAAGGACACGTTGACCACCTGGCTGCCTGGCGGCACAAGCGGCACCTGGAAGAGGATGCCAAGTTGAGCAGTGACAGCACGGGGTGGAAGTTCTGCGGCTGTGGGTCGACGTCGGTGCAGAAGCTCACACGCTGGCACAGATCTGTCAGCAGCGCCAGGTCCAGCATGATGGGCCCGGTCAGGAGCGAGTCCTCGCACTTGTTGAGCAGCACCAGCGTGTTGGTACCGCCCAGCATCAGCTCTGATTGCTCATCCAGGGCACGCTTGCTGTCGCCCACGTATGGCACATACTTGATGATGACACAGTGACCGGGCTCCACAACCGGCTAGTAGAGTGTTGGGTTGCTGTGCACTGTGTCGTCCACCACGCTGTTCTTGCACACCTCCTTGGAGCAGAACTGTGGCGGGGTCGACAGGTTCTGCCGGTCATTGTTGCCCAAGTGGTTGTACCTCACGATGGACGTGGTCTCATGGCCAAAGCAGATAAGCAAATCCACGAGCACGGACTTGACCTTGGTCTGGCTCGACCTTAAGTCGTCTCCACCCACAAAGAGGCTGCACTGCCACTTGAACTCGAGGGCACCAGGCACCAGCATGGTCAGTGGGGACCCACCGAGTAAGGAGCAGCCCTCCAAGATGCTGGCCACCGCAAACAGCATGGAGGGCGACACTTCCAGGCCCAGCTGGATGGTGCTCAGCAGGTTTTCAGCGGTGTCATTGAGGCCCGGGATCACTTCGGAAAAGTGCTCCGTATTCGCTGTCTTCCGCACGATGACTTCAGCCAGCCCGGCGCCGGACTGGAAGCTGCAGAAGTCGGTACAGATCAGCTCCAGCTGCTGGGCGCGTGCCCAGGATGACGTAGTCAGCCCGCGCGCTCTGGTTATTTAGCCGTGAGGAACTCTGGGAGGTAGATGGAGGGCCGTGGAAGCAGAGCCTCCAGGTGCGACCACGGTTTTTCCTGTGGCTCCTGTGTGCACTGCATCGCCTCCGCCAGGTTCAGAGATGATTATGGCCCAGACGTCGAATGCGAGGTCGTCGGGAGCCACCATGGGCAGCAGTGAGCTGAAGGGCACGAATACCTCCTGGCTTTCTTTGACCAGGCCCAGGTTAACGGGGACGCCTGCGTCAGCGAGCCTTTGTAGTTGGCCTCCTTCTGGCAGGTGCGCGAGGGCCAGGACAGGCGCAGTCGGTGGGCCAGCACTGCAGCAGTCTGGAGCCTTTGTTCGCGCCCCAGCCCACAAGCACGACCGCGAGCCCGGGCACCTGCCGGGCGGTCCGGAAGGTGAAGCCCGTGGGCCTGGGGTGCATCTTGAGGATGGTGGCTTCGGGGCTGATGCACGTCATCCGGTACTTACTGCACCTCCCTGGCCTCGGACTGTAGACCATGTTGGACTCTGGACCACAAACTTGGTGGCGACCTCCATCGCGACGAGCGGCGCGGAGTCAGCTGGGACAGCGGCGGACAGCTAAGTAAAACTTTAGAAAGCTTTTAATAGAGCTATAAAGTGAGTCATAAAATAATTTTTTATTTAAAAAGATATCACATAACAGTTTAAATTCAACTTGGTTTGAATCAAACATATCCTCATAGACCGAAGACTCTATGAAAATATTTATCTGATTGGGCATTTCAATGAGAACTAGTCCCTTTGTTTTATGGTAGCTGAGGTACTGACTGACATCTCCTGTAAAATAGTGAAGGGATGACTTAATTCCTTTTATTTCATAATAATTTAATTTCTAGAAGCCCACATAACCTTACAATCAATTATTTTATTGTCAGTATTTAATGGAAAATCTTAGATGGTATGACTGGGATGTAGAATCAAAGAATATATGTTGACAAAAATTTTAAAACTAAATTGCATATTTATTTACTCTGAAGTCTTTTAGCGCCACTAGATGGCGCTAAAATATATCATGATAAATTTTGTTATTCATCAAGAGGTTATATTAATTTTATGACCTCGTTAGTTGGTGCATTCTTTGTTTATATTTTTTAAACATTTAAAACAACTTAAGTGCTGCTAGTGTAATTGATTATTGAAATAGGTAATAAAATCACCAAACTGTAGAAATACAGAATTTGTAATTAAAATTATTCAAAGTGTTATTTTGGTGGCCCACAGATATTGCCTTATGCAGGCTTTCTCATCATATAAGGTTCCTCTCCTCTAAATTCACTAAGAGGAAGAAATACTTTGCAAATGGACATAATGAATAGTTTCATGAACTGTTTGATAATCTGATTAATGATGAGGGGTGACGTATGAACACATTGACAAAAGATTTAAATTCTTGACACGTGATACTTCCTCCAACAAAGATAACATAAAACTAATGATATGCCACTACATGAGGACATCAGTGATTCATGATTGATTTGTTGTAATTTCAATGAATATTTACAATTAGTGCACAGAATGCTTTGAAATGACCTGCAATGTCACACAATTTAAAGGGTTTCCTCAATTTGACAGTAGTCCTAAAATTTTACCCATTATTAATAGATATTTTGTGAAGTTGAAAGAAACTTTTATATACTATTGCTAGTAAGCACATTATGATCAGCTGTGCTAGAGGAAAGCCTGAGTTGTCTTTCCTTGTCCTATGGAGACAGGATTGAAGAGTATAGCCAGTCCCTGGAGAGAGGTGTGTTAGATAGTAACATAATTCAAGTGTTCCATATAGTGTCTGGATCTTGTGATATTTGTGGTATTTGCTGCTTTTAAAAGTTTCTCATTTGTTGTGACTTCTTTTCTCATTACAAATACATATTCATTTTTGTATGTAATTTTGTATTCTTTTTCTTAAATAGGGCTCAAAAAACTGTATAAGCTTCAAATTGCACAAATTATTCATTTTTATTCCATACAGTCTATGCTTTTTTTTCACTATTGGACTTTTGTTTATGTTGTTTTCTTTGTTTTCTTATGCCCTTTCTCTCAGTATTGCCTTTCTAATTTCTACTTGCCTAGGTCTACAAGACCTGGTACATATATCATATTTCCTTCATGAAAAGGGCTCTGATCTCTTTCCCAAAACTCCACACTTCAAGTCAGTCAAGAGTAATTTCTCCCTCATCTAGAAAAATGTATTTTTATTTCTTTTGTGACCCATTTCTTTGTATATCTTGTATTATATATATTTATGAATGTGTTATTTTCCCCTATTGGGGTCTTAACTTCCTGATGAAAGAGTCTCAATCTTATCCATATTTGCATCCCATGTAGTACCTAGCACAGTAATTTATATATTACAGGCAACCCACAAATATGTGTAAAATAAATTAATGAGGGCATGAACATTGTTTGATCTGAGGGTCACAGCATATGTTCTTCTCTGCCTGTTTATTTGAACTCTGAACATTTTGGTCTTAGGTGTATGCTTATATTTAAAATACAATATGCATCAGCCAGACTCTTGGAGAAAATAAAGGAGCGTATTCTACATTTACAAGAAATCATGGTCCTATCTCGATATAGGCAACATTACAATACCATAGATTCCTCTTCCAGCATATAGTTAGTCTATATCAGGAGGCATCAAACTATAGCCCATGGGCTAAATCCAGCCGGCTGCCTGTTTTTGTAAGTAAAGTTTTATTGAAACACAGCTCATTCATTTTTATCATGTCTGTGGTTGTTTTCAAGCCACAAAAGCAAAGTTGAGTAGTTTCGACAGAGACTGTTATAGTGAGCAAACCCTAAAATCTTTACCATCTGGTGCTTTATTTATTTATTTTTTTTTTAACATCCTTATTGGAGTTATAGTTGCTTTACAATGGTATGTTAGTTTCTGCTGTATAACAAAGTGAATCAGCTATACATAAACATATATCCCCATATTTCCTCCCTCTTGCATCTCCCTCCCGCCCTCCCTATCCCACCCCTCTAGGTGGCCAAAATGCACGGAGCTGATCTCCCTGTGCTATGTGGCTGCTTCCCACTAGCTATCTGTTTTACATTTGGCAGTGTATATATGGCCATGCCACTATATCACTTTGACCCAGCTTAGCCTTCCTCTTCCCTGTGTCCTCAGGTCCATTCTCTATGTCTACGTTTTTATTCTTGTCCTGCCCCTAGGTTCTTCAGAACCATTTTTCTTTTTTTTTTTACATTCCATATATATATGTTAGCATATGGTATTTCTTTTTCTACTTCTGACTTACTTCACTCTGTATGACAGACTCTGGGTCCATCCACCTCACTACAAATAACTCAATTTTGTTTCTTTTTATGGCTGAGTAATATTCCATTGTATAAATGTGCCACATCTTCTTTATCCATTCATCTGTTGATGGACACTTAGGTTGCTTCCATGTGCTGGCTATTGTAAATAGAACTGCAATGAACATTGTGGTACATGACTCTTTTTGAATTATGGTTTTCTCAGGGTATATGCCCAGTAGTGGGATTGCTGGGTTGTATGGTAGTTCTATTTTTAGCTTTTTAAGGAACCTCCATTCTGTTCGCCATAGTGGCTGTATCAATTTACATTCCCACCAACAGAGCAAGAGGGTTCCCTTTTCTCCACACCCTCTCCAGCATTTATTGTTTGTAGATTTTTGATGATGGCCATTCTGACTGGTGTGAGATGATGCCTCATTGTAGTTTTGATTTGCATTTCTCTAATGATTAGTGATGTTGATCATCCTTTCATGTGTTTGTTGGAAATCTGTATATCTTCACTGTAGAAATGTCTATTTAGGTCTTCTGCCCATTTTTGGATTGGGTTGTTTGTATTTTTGATATTGAGCTGCATGAGCTGTTTATATATTTGGGGGATTAATCCTTTGTCCGTTGATTCGTTTGCAAATATTTTCTCCCATTCTGAGGGTTGTCTTTTTGTCTTGTTTATGGTTTCCTTTGCTGTGCAAAAGCTTTGAAGTTTCATTAGGTCCCATTTGTTTATTTTTGTTTTTATTTCCATTTCTCTAGGAGGTGGGTCAAAAAGGATCTTGCCATGATATATGTCATAGAGTGTTCTGCCTAAGTTTTCCTCTAAGAATTTTATAGTGCCTGGCCGTACATTTAGGTCTTTAATCCATTTTGAGTTCATTTTTGTGTATGGTGTTAGGGAGTGTTCTAATTTCATTCTTTTACATGTAGTTGTACAGTTTTCTCAGCACCACTTCTTGAAGAGGCTGTCTTTTCTCCATTGTATATTCGTGGATCTTTTTTGATAAAGATCCACTTTATCTTGATAAAGATCCACCTTTATCAAGATAAGGTGACCATATGTGTGTGGGTTTATTTCTGGGCTTTCTATCCTGTTCCATTGATCTATATTTCTGTTTTTGTGCCAGTACCATACTGTCTTGATTACTGTAGCTTTGTAGCATAGTCTGAAGTCCAGGAGCCTGATTCCTCCAGCTCTGTTTTTCTTTCTCAAGATTGCTTTGGCTATTCAGGGTCTTTTGTGTTTCCATACAGATTGTGAAATTTTTTGTTCTAGTTCTATGCAAAGTGCCATTGGTCATTTGATAGGGATAGCATTGAATCTGTAGATTGCTTTAGGTAGTATACTCATTTTCACAATGTTGATTCTTCCAATCCAAGAACATGGTATATCTCTCCATCTGTTTGTATCATCTTTAGTTTCTTTCATCAGTGTCTTATAGTTTTCTGCACACAGGTCTTTTGTCTCCTTAGGTAGGTTTATTCCTAGGTATTTTATTCTTTTCGTTGCAGTGGTAAATGGGAGTGTTTCCTTACTTTCTCTTTGAGATTTTTCATCATTAGTGTGTAGGACTGCAAGAGATTTCTGTGCATTAATTTTATATCCTGCTGCTTTACCAAATTCATTGATTAGCTCTAGTAGTTTTCTGGTAGCATCTTTAGGATTCTCTATGTATAGTATCATGTCATCTGCAAACAGTGACAGTTTTACTTCTTCTTTTCTGATTTGGATTCCTTTTATTTCTTGTTTTTCTCTGATGGCTGTGGCTAAAACTTCCAAAACTATGTTGAATAATGGTGGTAAGTGTGGGCAACCTTGACTTGTTCCTGATCTTAGTGGAAATGGTTTCAGTTTTTCACCATTGAGAACGATGTTGGCTGTGGGTTTGTCATATATGGCCTTTATTATGTTGAGGTAAGTTCCCTCTATGCCTACATTCTGGAGAGTTTTTATCAAAAATTGGTATTGAATTTTGTCAAAAGCTTTTTCTGCATCTACTGAGATGATCATATGGTTTTTCTCCTTCAGTTTGTTAATATGGTGTATCACGTTGATTGATTTGCATATATTGAAGAATCCTTGCATTCCTGGGATAAACTTCACTTGATCATGGTGTATAATCCTTTTAATGTGCTGTTGGATTCTGTTTGCTAGTATTTTGTTGAGGATTTTTGCATCTATATTCATCAGTAATATTGGTCTGTAGTTTTCTTTTTTTGTGACATCTTTGTCTGGTTTTGGTATCAGGGTGATGGTGGCCTTGTAGAATGAGTTTGGGCGTGTTCCTCCCTCTGCTATATTTTGGAAGAGTTTGAGCAGGATAGGTGTTAGCTCTTCTCTAAACGTTTGATAGAATTCGTCTCTGAATCCATCTGGTCCTGGGCTTTTGTTTGTTGGAAGATTTTTAATCAGAGTTTCAATTTCAGTGCTAGTGATTGGTCTGTTTATATTTTCTGTTTCTTCCTGGTTCAGTTTCGGGAGGTTGTCCTTTTCTAAGAATTTGTCCATTTCTTCCAGGTTGTCCATTTTATTGGCATAGAGTTGCTTGTAGTAATCTCTCTTGATCCTTTGTATTTCTGCAGTGTCAGTTGTTACTTCTTTTTCATTTCTAATTCTGTTGATTTGAGTCTTCTCCCTTTTTTTCTTGATGAGTCTGGCTACAGGTTTATCAATTTTCTTTATCTTCTCAAAGAGACAACTTTTAGTTCTATTCATCTTTGCTATTGTTTTCTTCATCTCTGTTTCATTTATTTCTGATCTGATCTTTATGATTTCTTTCCTTCTGCTAACTTTGGGGTTATTTTGTTTTTCTTTCTTTAACTGCTTTAGATGTAAAGTTAGGTTGTTTAGTTTAGATGTTTCTTGTTTCTTGTGGTAGGATTGTATTGCTATAAACTTCCCTCTTAGAACTGCTTTTGCTGCATCCCATAGGTTTGGGGTCATCGTGTTTTCATTGTCCTTTGTTTCTAGGTGTTTTTTGATTTCCTTTTTGATTTCTTAAGTGATCTTTTGGTTATTTAGTACTGTATTGTTTAGCCTCCATATGTTTGTATTTTTCACAGATTTTTTTCCTGTAATTAATATCTAGTCTTATAGCGTTGTGGTCAGAAAAGATACTTGGTACAATTTCAATTTTCTTAAATTTACCAAGGCTTGATTTGTGACCCAAGATATGATCTATCCTGGAGAATGTTCCATGAGCACTTGAGAAGAAAGTGTATTCTGTTGTTTTTGGATGGAATGTCCTATAAATATCAACTAAGTCTATCTTGTTTAATGTATCATTTAAAGCTTGTGTTTCCTTAGTCATTTTCATTTTGGATGATCTGTCCATTGTTGAAAGTGGGGTGATAAAGTCCCCTACTACGATTGTGTTACTGTCAATTTCCCCTTTATGGCTGTTAGCATTTGCCTTATGTATTGAGGTGCTGCTGTGTTGGGTACATAAATGTTTACAATTGTTATATCTTCTTCTTGGGTCAGTCCCTTGATCATTATGTAGTGTCCTTCTTTGTCTCTTGTAATAGTCTTTATTTTAAAGTCTGTTTTGTGATATATGAGGAATGCTACTGCAGCTTTCTTTTGATTTCCATTTGCATGGAATATCTTTTTCCAGCCCCTCACTTTAAGTCTGTATGTGTCCCTAGGTCTGAAGTAGTTCTCTTGTAGACAGTATATATATGGGTCTTGTTTTTGTATCCATTCTGCAAGGCTGTGTCTTTTAGTTGGAGCATTTAATCCATTTACATTTAAGGTTGTTATTGATATGTATGTTCCTATTATCATTTTCTTAATTGTTTCGGGTTTGTTATTTCAGGTGTTTTCCTTCCCTTGTGTTTCCTGCCAAGAGTAGTTCCTTTAGCATTTGTTGTAAAGCTGGTTTGGTGATGCTGAATTCTCTTGGCTTTTGCTTGTCTGTAAAGGTTTTAATTTCTCCGTCAAATCTGAATGAGATCCTTGCTGGGTAGAGTAATATTGATTGTAGGTTTTTCTCTTTCATCACTTTAAATATGTCCTGCCACTCCCTTCTGGTTTGCAGTTTCTGCTGAAAGATCATCTGTTAATCTTATGGGGATTCCCTTGTATGTTATTTGTTGCTTTTCCCTTGCTGCTTTTAATATTTTTTCTTTATATTTAATTTTTGATGGTTTGATTAATATGTGTCTTGACATGCTTCTCCTTGGATTTATCCTATATGGGACTCTCTGTGCTTCCTGGACTTGACTATTTCCTTTCCCATATTAGGGAAGTTTTCAACTATAATCTCTTCAAATATTTTCTCAGTCCCTTTCTTTTTTTCTTCTTCTTCTTCTAGAATTTGAATGTTGGTGCATTTAATGTTGTCCCAGAGGTCTCTGAGACTGTTGTCAATTCTTTTCATCCTTTTTTCTTTATTCTGCTCTACGGTAGTTATTTCCACTATTTTATCTTCCAGGTCACTCATCCGTTCTTCTGCTTCAGTTTTTCTGCTATTGTTTCCTTCTAGAGAATTTTAAATTTCATTTACTGTGTTGTTCATCATTGTTTGTTTGCCCTTTAGTTCTTCTAGGTCCTTGTTAAATGTTTCTTGTATTTTCTCCATTCTATTTCCAAGATTTTGTATCATCTTTACTATAATTACTCTGAATTCTTTTTCAGGTAAACTGCATATTTCCTCTTCATCTGTTTCATCTGCTGGGTTTTTACCTTGCTTCCTTCATCTGTGTATTTCTCTGTCTCTCATTTTGCTTAACTTACTGTGTTTGGGGTCTCCTTTTTGCAGGCTGCAGGTTTGTAGTTCCCTGTGTTTTTGGTGTCTGCCCCCAGTGATTGGTTCAGTGGGTTGTGTAGGCTTTCTGGTGGAGGGGACTGGTGCCTGTGTTCTGGTGGATGAGGCTGGATGTTATGTTTCTTTCTGATGGGCAGGACCACATCCGGCTGTATTTTGGGTGTCTGTAAACGTATTATGATTTTAGACAGCCTCTCTGCTAATGGGTGGGGTTGTGTTCCTGTCTTGGTAGTTGTTTGGCATAGGGTGTCCAGCACTTTAGCTTGCTGCTCATTGAGTGGAGCTGGGTCTTTGTGTTGAGATGGAGGTCTCTGAGAGAGCTTTTGATGTTTGATATTACATGGGACTGGGAGGTCTCTGGTGGACCAATGTCCTGAACTCAGGTATCCCACCACAGAGGCTCAGGCCTGACACCCAGTCAGAGCACCAAGACCCTGTCAGCCACACGGCTCAGAAGAAAAGGGAGAAAAAGAAAGAAAGAAAGAAAGAAAAATAAAATAAAATAAAAATGTTATTAAAATAAAAAATTTATTATTAAAAATAAAAAAATTAAAAAGTAATAAAAAAAAGAGAGAAAGAAGAGAGCAACCAAACCAGAAAACAAATCCACCAATGATAAGACGTGCTAAAAACTATACTAAAAAAGCCAAACAAACTGGACAGACAGAACCCTAGGGCAAATGGTAAAAGGAAAGTTGTACAGACAAAATTACACAAAGAAGTATACATATACACACTCACAAAAAGAAAAAAGAAAAAAAAATATATAAAAAGGAAGAGAGCAACCAAATCAATAAACAAATCTACCAATGATAATAAACTCTAAATAGTAAACTAAGATAAAGATAGAAAGATAAAACCAGAAGCAAATTAGATGCAGAAAGCAAACCCCAAGTCTACAGTTGCTTGCAAAGTCCACTGCCTCAATTTTGAGATGATTCGTTGTCTTTTCAGGTATGCCACAGCTGCAGGGTACATCAATTTGATTGTAGAGATTTAATCCGCTGCTCCTGAGGCTGCTGGGAGAGATTTCCCTTTCTCTTCTTTGTTCGCACAGCTCCTGGGGTTCAGCTTTGGATTTGGACCCGCCTCTGCATGTAGGTCGCCTGAGGGCGTCTGATCTTCACTCAGACAGGACGGGGTTAAAGGAGCAGCTGATTTGGGGGCTCTGGCTCACTCAGGCTGGGGGGAGGGAGGGGTATGGATTCGGGGTGAGCCTGAGGCGGCAGAGGCCGGCATGACGTCGCACCAGCCTGAGGCGTGCCATGCGTTCTCCCGGGGAAGTTGTCCCTGGATCACAGGACTCTGGCATTGGAGGGCTGCACAGGCTCCCGGGAAGGTGGATAGTGACCTGTGCTTGCACATAGGCTTCTTGGTGGCTGCAGCAGCAGCCTTAGCATTTCATGTCGGTCTCTGGTGTTGGTGCTGATAGCTGCAGCTCGTGCCCATCTCTGGAGCTCGTTTAGGCAGTGCTCCAAATCCCCTCTCCTCATGCACCCTGAAACAAAGGTCTCTTGCCTCTTAGGCAGCTCCAGACTTTTTCCCGGACACCCTCCCACCTAGGGGTGGCGCACTAGCCCCTTTCAGGCTGTGTTCATGCAGCCAACCCCAGTCCTCTCCCTGGGATCTGACCTCTGAAGCCCTAGCCTCAGCTCCCAGCCCCGCCTGCCCCGGCGGGTGAGCAGACAAGCCTCTCGGGCTGGTGAGTGCCGGTCGGCACCCATCCTCTGTGCGGGAATCTCTCTGCTTTGCCCTCCGCACCCCTGTTGCTGCGCTGTCCTCTGTGGCCCCAAAGCTTCCCCCCTCTGCCACCCGCAGTCTGTGCCCGTGAAGGGGCTTCCTAGTGTGTGAAAACCTTTCCTCCTTCACAGCTCCCTCCGACTGGCAAGTCCCGTCCCTATTCTTTTGTCTCTGTTTTTACTTTTTTCTTTTGCCCTACCCAGGTACGTGGGGGAGTTTCTTGCCTTTTGGGAGGTCTGAGGTCTTCTGCCAGCGTTCAGTAGATGTTCTGTAGGAGCTGTTCCTCATGTAGATGTATTTTTGATGTATTTGTGGGGAGGAAGTTGATCTCCATATCTTACTCCTCTGCCATCTTGAAGCTCAAAGTCCCCTGGTCCTTTAATAAGAAAGTTTTGCTAACCTCTGATATAAATCTTATTGGTAGTTAGGTAGCCAGATGACTAGATAGGAGAATGCAAATCTTTTCTTTTAAAAAATGACTTGGGAATAAGAGAACTACTAAAATTTCAGTTTTGGAGCTATCACTTTTTCAGAGTGTTTGAGAGGTTAGTGTTCTCTTGGAGCATGTACACCCCATTGGGTAGTAGGAGCAACTCCACAGAAGTTTGTAAACAAAAAAACCTCAAAAGAACATGGAGAAAGACCAACACATTGTATTTCCACAGAGTAGGCCAATTAGCAATCACCAAATCAGTAACTTGTAAAGTCCTACAAGGCCCAGACAAATACAGTAACTGGTGGGGGAGGGGTGCATTTGGGGGAGACAAGAATCCAGGATCAGACACACAGCACCCAGTGCTCTCCATTGCATTCGCTGATCTCAACACAGTGAGGTACGTCTGTGGTGATCTTACAGCATGTAAAGGAAATCCCCTTTTTTCCTCGAGCTTCCACAACACTATTAATCACTGCTGCAACACGGCAGGACATGGGCTCCTTGCACCACGAAGAAGTCATTGCTGTGGTCTTTCTGGAAGCCAAGGAGGAAAAGCTCAGAATTTTTAAAGGTTAAGGATTTTAGTCCTTGCTGCATATATCCATTCCTGAGCAGCACAGGGTGTATACAAAGGCATCGTTCTTAAAACCTGTCCTTCTCAGCTCACGTTAAAACACACACACACACTCCCTGTTGTGCATAGTAGGCCTGGCCCAATCCAGTGAAGGATGGATCTGGTATGCAGAGTGAGTGCCGTATCCAGAGATTAGAGCTCTGGAACGGAAGACCTTTATCACATAGGCGACCCACATCCATTCTTGGCTTTTGCTCGGTGCCTTTCACCTGGCCCACCTAACCTGGCTCAGCCTCTCCTAACCGCTCTGCCTTGCCTTTTCCTGTTCATACCAATTTCCAGTCTTCCAGGAGAAGGAGATCAAGTCATGGGGCAACCCAGTTAAAGCCTAGTCTCCCATGAAACATTGAAGGTAGAGAGGTTGCCAGAGGACACTATAGCAGAAAAGCCAGCTCTAATTGGCAAAAATGAGGTAGTTCAATAGGTTGTGCACTCCAAATAGTCATTCTCTGTGGTGAGAGAACAAAAGGTGTCTCTGCTGTGCAGACCCTGAGACCACTGTGCAGGAATAAGGGCCTTAGATGAAAACACAAAACCAGAATATATTTTTTTTTTTTTTGCGGTATGCGGGCCTCTCACTGTTGTGGCCTCTCCCGTTGCGGAGCACAGGCTCCGGACGGCAGGCTCAGCGGCCATGGCTCACGGGCCTAGCCGCTCCACGGCATGTGGGATCTTCCCAGACCGGGGCACGAACCCGTGTCCCCTGCATCGGCAGGCGGACTCTCAACCACTGCGCCACCAGGGAAGCCCCAGAATATTTATATTAAGAAAAAAGTTAACTCAAGATATACCATTTGCACACAACTAGTTCAGTTGGCATCCTGAGACAGCAGGACCCAAGGTGCAGTTATTGAAGGGAGCAAATAAATATAAGCATATTGGCTTAGAATACCATATGGAGGGAGTGGGCAGCTGAGCAGCAAGTCTGCAGCTGTCTCCCCAAGCACCCCTTTTGCCTGTCATCACAACCCATTTCTTGGGACAGTTCCTGGCACCCTATCTCAAGAGTGGGTTATGAGGAGACAAGATGTGGAAAAATCCAGCCTTACCCCTGAGAGATTCCCTCCTATGGAATATAGTGGCTTGTGGGTTGAACCCATCCAGATTAGGCATGAGGTGGTCTCATGCCTAATCTTTTCACGCTGGCATGGCAAATATTATTGTTACATACCCTTCTTTAAAAGGAAAACAACTTCTCTACTCAGGCCACTTTCAAAAGCTGGAGATTCGGGGGGTGGAGACTTGGATAGAGCATACAGGCTCTAGAGGGATTTCCTCCAAAGCCCTCCTGTGCATTTGAACAGAGTATGGTTGGAGTTCCTTTGTCTCACCACTACCCTGACCCAAGTGGGAAGAGGGGGCGATGGTGTGGACCCAGTCAGAGATACATGGTGGTGCCAGCTGCCCCTACCCACCCTGTCTCCACTTTGCCACTCTGCAGATTGATGCCCACTCCTGGAAACTTCCTGATGGCAAAAGGATGGCCCCCACACTGAGGCTCAGTCCTTAGCCTCTAAAGCAGGGCAGGGCCCTGGAACTCCTCTTCCTCCCCAAAGTATGCTGGCCTTCCTTGTGAGCTGGGGACTTTCAGTGTACAGGAGGCTGCCACGTGGCAGATGTGGCATGTCTGGGCCTGGGGTGACTCCTTGCATTCCTTGCCCTGATGGTCTAGACCTCCACAGTTGTCTCATCTGTCGCATTTTCATCTTCCTTCTGCATGTATTTCCCTTTTGGCCACCTCACACTCCCAATACCGAGCACCCACCAGGGCTGGTGACACAGAGATTCCAGTCCCTAAGAGGACTTCTCAGAGGTGAACTCCATTGCCTCACCATCCTTCAGGCTCCGGAAGCCCTCCGTGTGCAGTTTACTCTGGGACACAAAGTGCAGCACGACCTTGGGGCTGGCAGTCACAAACGGCAAGCACGACCTGTGACCCCGCTGGGACCCACTTACAGGTGCTGGCATGGTGCTGCAGCTGTGGCTCTGCCATCTGGGCCATGTCCTCTGACGCCACCTCTGGTGCCTTGGTGCTGCCACCTGCGAACTGCTGGCCTGACGTGGAGACCATGGTAGTCGGTTGAGCTCCTGATCAAGAGGTTGCTGCCCCCTGAGAAATCCAGAGGCAAAAGGTGGTGGGAGAAGAGGCTGCTGCAGCTTCTGTAGTACTCCAGGTGATGCTTATGACACGAGCATTTGAGAATTGTGATTTAGAGAGAGCAAGAGAGTGAGTGAGGAGCAGGTTTAAATAGTGTATAAGCGTGTAGGAGAGCTTACTTACGATAGACCTGCGGCTTCCAAAGCTCACGCTGGGGAGGTTAGGAGAGTATGGAGGAATGGGATTTGAGATTGAGTAAATAAGCATCAGATAGTTAGCATCTGGACTCTGATGGCTCTGGGAGAGTGGACTTGGGCCTGAGGTACTTAGTAAGAATCTCAGTAACTGTCAGAGGTGATGTATCTGAAATAATTGAACTGAGAATAAAATTGCACTTAACTGTGAAAAATGCACTTTATTCAAGATCCAGTAGTTCTCACCCAGGTCTAATCACAGTAGCACCAAAATTGAAGTTACTGCTTTTTTTTTTTTTTTTTTTTTTTGCGGTACGCGGGCCTCTCACTGTTGTGGCCTCTCCCGTTGCGGAGCACAGGCTCCGGACGCACAGGCTCAGCAACCATGGCTCACGGGCCCAGCCGCCCTGCGGCATGTGGGATCTTCCCGGACCGGGGCACGAACCCGTGTCCCCTGCATCGACAGGCGGACTCTCAACTACTGCGCCACCAGGGAAGCCCCAAAGTTACTGCTTTTATTACCTGAAGAAGAACACACAGTTTAGCTTCTCAGAGTCTCACCTTTCAAATGTGTCTAACATGAAAATGAATGTATTTTTCCTAACACTTGAAATAGAGAACATTTTACTTTTGAGCCCCCTTTGGTCTAAGTCCTCTAGGACTAGTTAATACATGCTTGGGTCAAGCCCTCTGGCATGATCCAACTAGAACCAGGATAGGGGTTTCTGATTCTTCAACTATTTTGAAAAGACAATACAATACGAAAAGATAAAGTCATTTGCATAATTAGCTGCAAGTTATTTTGGACTGTGCCCCCTTCCTTCCCCTTCCTCCCCCCTCACATGCCCCCCCGTAGGCTTAGAGGAAAGATACAAGAGGGGATAGAAGAAAAAAATGAGAGCAAAATGAATTTTACATTTTCTGCATTTGACAGCATTGTTCTTTCTACTACTTAATGATACCAGATTATGAACAGTTTGTAAGTTTTTTCATAATATAAGTGCCTATCATCATCAGGGGTATTTTGTTTTTCCTCACTAAGACCATTCACTCTTATTTGCGTAGTAAAATCTCAGTAACATGCGAAAGACATAAACCACTGAAATTTAGACTATTTTTAGCCATAAAGGGATCTGATCAGCACGCATATCTGTAGCACTCGCTGCATATTTACCATGCATTATTAATTCTTTATGTTCACTAAGGCAGATATCTCAGTCTTAATATTCCTTTGTATCCCATTAGATTTATGGTACATAGTAAATCCTCAGTACATATGAGTTGATTTATACAGCTGTGAAAGAGGATAGGTTCAAATTCGTTGGTGATTCCAGTTGGAAAATTCGAGGTCTGTACAACTGCACATGGATGAACGTTGATAAGTGAAATGTCTGGTGGATACTATGAGAATATTCTAGCAAAAATCATTTAGGAAAAGTGGGCAATTCTTTATGCAATGAGAAATTTACAAAAGAATGGTGATATATTTCAAAGCTTGTCTTTATAAGATTTGCACTTGTAAGCATTTTCCAAAGTTAGAGAAAAAGACACTCTAAATCCTTTCGGGAATCTTTATTGCCGTTTGCATACATAGATACTCTCAGGGGGCCCTCGGTTATAAATCCCTTCTTTGTGATGAAGACAGGGCAGCTTTTGCCTCCCTTGCTGACCACACCTTATACATATGCCACGTCTGTCAGGAACAGTCTTCATCTTCTGTGTGCCCCATCCTGGAAAGTACCCACATACGATTTTCTTTGCTTCATTTCTGGGTACAAATGTTTCTCTTTCTGGTTTGTTATATCAAAGATTGGGGCTATTTTGAAATATTAAGAAGCAAATGAAAATCCATGTGGCAGAGATTTTTTAAAGACATTTATCACCATTTTGGGAGCAATAAGAAGCTATTCTGTCTTCATTAAGGACAAAGTAATTGTCAATATGCTTAAATTGCTGGAAAGTGCACTAAGAATAGACACAAGGAAGAGTTTCTCTGTAGCGAGTGTTGTTAGCCCCTTGAATGGGTGACATAGGAGGCAGGTCACTTCAGAATAGATTTTTATTAATAAATCTTGGGTGTCTTAATAAGATCTGAATTATAGACAAATGTACATTTCTCATACTTTGGAAATAAACAAAACAAAAACTTCCCACCAAAATGTCCTTCTTTAAGGCATCAGTTCTTCCCAGAGCTAATAATAATTGAAGGCATATGGAATAGATTTCACTGAAGACTATGAGTGCTGCTATGGAAAGATGGAAAGATCTTCAAGGAATTTTGTTAAGTGTGTAAAAGCAAGGTGCCCACACAGCTTGTATAACTATGGCTGCCTTCAAAATGGCAGTATGACGTTAGAAATCGGGTGTGAGAGAGAGCTTTTTGATTTTGAATCTAGTGCATATATTGCCTATTCTGAAATAAATAAAAATAATAAAATTCTAAAAGCTCTTTGTTACTAAACAACAACAACAAAAAACACCCTGAATTCATCTAATGTTGACCAATAGGGAAGTGGTTAGATGGTACTCCATCTAATGGAATAAACTCTGCATCTGTTAAAAAGAATGAGGTAGATAGGCATAGGGAACGTAGTAAGTGAACAAAAGCAAAGTGCAGTATGTGCAAAGTTTCATTTCTGTACATTTTTAAAGGTCACTCAAAGAGCATTATATACATACACTATTCTATGTGCGGGTGTTCTTTTCAGGAAGGACACACATGGAATGATGAATAGAGATTAGCCATGGGGAGAGAATAGAGGGTGAATGTATGGGGAGGATGATTTTATTTGTCATAAATTTCTGAGTATTTTTAATATGTGTGTGTGTTATTTTTATTTAATGAACACCTAATAGTTAATTTTTGTTATGCCTCTGTGAAAAATTTTTAGTGTCATATTCCGTATTTTCCTAAACTGATGTGAATCCAAGTGGATGAATTATATAATATAGAAAACTCCTGTAAAAATTTCACAAGGAGATAGATAGCAGCCAATCCATTCTAGACACTTTCTTTTTCTTTTCTCTTTTTAGTCACAGTCTTTAGGAGTGATTTATTAAAAATGATTGGATTAAAAAATGATTGGATTTTCCAAATTATTAGCAACAGTATGATGCAGTGGAAATAGTAGCCTGAGAGTCTCACTGAGACTTCCACTTGGGCCCTTTCAGCCTAAGACACAGCAATCTTCTGTGTTCAGAGAAAGAGATGACTAGTTTAAGATTCTGTCCCCCTTAGAATTCCAGGATTCTAATTCTTATTGCTAGAAGGCAGAGGATTCAATGCTGATTTAAGTAATTCTGTGATTCAAAGATTTTTAATATCCTACGTGATATTATATATCAGCAGTTAGGAATGCTGGCTCTTATACCAGTGTGTGTGGGGTAGTACCTAGGTAGACTTGGCGATTATGGTTGGTATAATAATGACCCTCCAAAGATGGCCATGCTTTAACCCCTGAAACATATGTACGTGTTACCTTACATAACAAAGGGATTTTTGTAGTCCCTTTTGCAGATATGATTAAGGATTTTGAGATAGGAAAATTATTCTGGAATATCATAATCACAGGGATCTTTGTAAGAGGGAGGCAGGAGGGTCAGTGTCAGTGGGGAAGAGGTGAAGATGATATCAGAGGTCACAGAGTCAGAGAGATTTGAGGATGCTATACTTCTGACTTTGAAGACAGAAGAAAGGACCTATAACCAAGGAAAGCAGGAAGTCTCCAGAAGCTGGAAAAGGCAAAGAAACAGATTCTTCTCTTGGACCTCCAGATGGAACAAAATCCTGCTGACACCTTGATTTGAGCCCAGTGAAACCCATTTTGGACTTCTGATCTCCAGAATCATATCTTTTTTTTTTTTTTTTGTGGTACACGGGCCTCTCACTGCTGTGGCCTCTCCTGTTGCGGAGCACAGGCTCCGGATGCACAGGCTCAGCGGCCATGGCTCACGGGCCTAGCCCCTCCGCGGCATGTGGGGTCTTCCTGGACCAGGGCACGAACCCGTGTCCCCTGCATCTGCAGGCGGACTCTCAACCACTGCGCCACCAGGGAAGCCCCAGAATCATATCTTAATAGCTTAATAAGTTTATGTTGTTTTAAATCACTAAGTTGTGGTAATTTGTTCTAGCAGCAATAGGAAACTAATACAGTGATTTATATCTAGAATTAAAATTTGAGGGTCATATCAGTTGTTGTATGTGTTTCCATCTCCTTTAATACAAACAGAAATTGTCAACCAAAGCAAGACTGAAGAAAATTTGTGATCATTCACTAACAATCGATAATACACATAAAATGCTGTTGACTTTTATAAACAAAATATAAGAAAAGATAAATCAATAGGTAAGTTTTTTAAGGAAACTTGCTTGGCTTTTAATTGTAAATGTACACTGTTTCAGAAGGATAAATTGCCAATAGCTATTTGATGAGAATAAGAATGAGGGAATACCATTATGCTTGGCATGGATGGTAGAAAACTGTAGGGAACCGTTTCAGTTTTTTCCTAGCCTTCCTATGTAAATAATCCTTTAGGAAGATGTGACTTTTTGTAGTCGTAGTAAATCCTGCCTGTAAGAATGATTAACACTGGCAACAAATACTTAACAAGTCCTGGTTCACTGTCCATCTGCATCCCATTTTCTCTAGCTCAGCACTTCTCTGTTAGTTTCAATTTTAAATGTCAAGCACAACCCAAGTGGGACTTATGGAGAAGGGAATTTATAAACATAATATATTACAAGTGTCTTGTTTTCCTTCAGAATTGACCACATTTACCAAGATTCACTGTGCTTTTTTTTTTCTCACTGTGCTTTGTTTTTCCTCCCTATACAGACAGTGAAAGAATGTTGATGAGAGAGGTCCTGTGGTCATGATAAGTCCACTTTTAAGCCATGGAGACCCTTAGGGAAGGCTAATTCCAGGGTTTTCTGCTGAAGTCCACCCTCTGCCTGATGGCCGTCATTATTAAGAAATCCCATTTTTTTTTCTTGTCTCAGTGGAATGTGTCTGGGGAGGAGGGGTGGGTGGAAAGAAGTGAATTCCCTGAATAGGGTCAGAACTACAAATTCTGTGAGTGAATGAATAAGAATCAGCTATAATCAGAGAGACAGATCTTCTTTGATGTTACAGAAAAACATAGCAAGCTACTTACATCTGCTCTCTGGAGACTTTATTAGAAGTTAGAACTGTGGGCTCTGTGGACAGACTCTATGTTTGAAATTTGGATTTGTCACTTAGATGCTGTGGCAGTACAGAATATTGTGTGGCACTTATCATATCCTTAATATTATCTTACATTGCAGACTGTTTATAATAGAAAAAAGAGTAAGAGAGGTAACTTTGCTATTCTAATGCTTCGGATATATGCCCACATAGAGAAGAAACACATAGAAGGAAGAAAATATAATATCTCTCAATCAATTACATAAAATATATTATCTCAATTTATTCGTTTGACACTGTGTCTTGATTCATTATAATTAGGAATATTTTCCATTTCTAAAATCATTTTAGCAAGAAATCCATCTTATTTTAAATTTATTGGATATTTGAAGAAAATATTTGAAGAGATAATATCTGAAGTCTTCCCTAATATGGGAAAGGAAACAGTCACCCAAGTCCAGGAAGCGCAGAGTCCCATACAGGATAAACCCAAGGAGGAACATGCTAGACACATATTAATCAAATTGACAAAAATTAAAGACAAAGAGAAAATATTAAAAGTGATAAGGGAAAAGCAACAAATAACAGAAGGGAATCCCCATAAGCTTATCAGCTGATTTTTCAGCAGAGATTCTGCAGGCCAGAAGGGAGTGGCATGATATATTTAAAGTGATGAAAGGGAAAACCTACAACCAGGAATACTCTACCCAGCAAGACTCTTATTCAGATTTGATGGAAAAATCAAAAGCTTTACAGACAAGCAAAAGCTAAGAGAATTCAGCACACCAAATTCAGCATTTACAACAAATGCTAAAGAAACTCCTCTAGGTGAAAAGGAAAGGCCACAACTAGAAACAAGAAAATTATGAATGGGAAAGCTACATATAGTAAAGGCAGGAAATCATCCACAAACAAATATGATATCAAAATAAGCAATTATGAGACTAAGAGAGTACAAATGCAGGAGATTGGAAATGCATTTGAAATTAAGAGACCAGAAACTTAAAACAATCTTGTATACATATATGTAGATTGCTATATAAAAACCTCATGGTAACTGCAAACTAAAAATCTACAGTAGATACACAAAAAAGAAAAAGGAATACAAACACAACACTAAAGATAGTTCTCAAATCACAAGAGAAGAGAGCAAAAGAAGAAGGGAAGGAAAAAGACCTACAAAAAAAAATCCAAAACAGTTCACAAAATGGCAATAAGAACATACATATCTATAATTACCTTAAATGTAAATGGATTAAATGCTCCAACCAAAAGGCACATACTGTCTGAATGGATACAAAAATAAGACCCATATATATGCTGTCTACAACAGACCCAGTTCAGATCTAGGGACACATACAGACTGAAAGTGAAAAAAGGTATTCCATGCAAATGAAATCAAAAGAAAGTTGGAGTAGCAATACTCATATCAGACAAAATGGACTTTAAAATAAAGACTCTTACAAGAGACAAAGATGGACACTACATAATGATCAAGGGATCAATCCAAGAAGAAGATATAACAATTGTAAATGCATATGCACCCAACATAGGAGCACCTCAGTATATAAGGCAAATGCTAACAGCCATAAAAAGAGAAATCGACAGTAACCCAGTAACTTTAACACCCCACTTACATCAATGGACAGATCATCCAGAAAGGAAATCAATAAGGAAACACAGGCCTTAAATGACACATTAGATTGGATGAACTTAATTGGTATTTATAGAGTATTCCATCCAAAAGCAGCAGAATATACATTCTTTTCAAGTGCATGCGGAACATTCTCTAGGATAGATCACATGCTGGGCCACAAAGCAAGCCTTGGTAAATTTAAGAAAATTGAAATCATATCAAGCATCTTTTCCAATAATAACATTATGAGATTAGAAATCAACTACAAGAAAAAAACTGTAAAAAACATAAGCACGTGGAGGCTAAACAATATGCTACTAAACAACCAATGGATCACTGAAGAAATCAAAGAGGAAATCAAAAAATACCTAGAGACAACTGAAAATGAAAACACTATGATCCAAAACCCATGGGACGCAGCAAAAGCAGTTCTAAGGGGGAAGTTTATAGCAATACAATCTTACCTTAGGAAACATGAAAAATCTCAAATAAACAACTTAACCTTACACCTAAAGCAACTAGAGAAAGAACAAACAAAACCCAAAGTTAGTAGAAGGAAAGAAGTCATAAAGATCAGAGCAGAAATAAATGAAATAGAGATGAAGAAAACAATAGCAAAGATCAATTAAACTTAAAGCTGGTTCTTTGGGCTTCCCTGGTGGCGCAGTGGTTGAGAGTCCGCCTGCCGATGCAGGGGACACGGGTTCGTGCCCCGGTCCGGGAGGATCCCACATGCCGCGGAGCGGCTGGGCCTGTGACCCATGGCCGCTGGGCCTGCGCGTCCGGAGCCTGTGCTCCACAACGGGAGAGGCCGCAACAGTGAGAGGCCCGCATACCACAAAAAAAAAAAAAAAAAGCTGGTTCTTTGAAAAGATAAACAAAATTGATAAACCTGTAGCCAGACTCATCAAAGAAAAAAAGGGAGAGGGCTCAAATCAACAAAATTAGAAATGAAAAGGAGAGGTTACAACAGACATCACAGAAATACAAAGGATCATAAGAGACTACTACAAGCAACTGTGTGCCAATAAAATGGACAACCTGCAAGAAATGGATAAATTCTTAGAAAGGTACAATCTCCCAAGACTGAACCAGGAAGAAAGAGAAAATATGAATAGACCAGTCACAAGTACTGAAATTGAAACTGTGATTTAAAAAAACCCCAACAAACAAAAGTCCAGGACCACATGACTTCACAGGCGAATTCTATCCAACATTTACAGAACTAACACCTATCCTTGTCAAACTCTTCCAAAATATAGCAGAGGGAGGAACACTCCCAAACTCATTCTATGAGGCCACCAACACCCTGATACCAAAACCAGACAAAGATATCACAATAAAAGAAAATTACAGGCCAGTATCACCGATGAACATAGACACAAAAATCTGCAACAAAATAATGGCAAGCCGAATCCAACAATACATTAAAAGGATCATGTACCATGATCAAGTGGGACATTTACAAGGGATGCAAGTTTTTCAGTATCCACAAATCAATCAGTGTGATACACCACATTAACGTATTGAAGAATAAAAACCATATGATCATCTCAATAGATGCAGAAAGAACTTTTGACAAAACTCAACTCCCATTTATGATAAAAACTCTCCAGAAAGTGGGCATAGAGGGAACATACCTCAACATAATAAAGGCCGTATATGACAAACCCACAGCCAACATTGTTCTCAATGGTGAAAAGCTGAAAGCCTTTAAGATCAGGAACAAGACAAGGATGTCCACTCTCACCACTTTTATTCAACATAGTTTTGGAAGTCCTAGCCACAGCAATCAGAAGAGAAAAAGAAAAGGAATCCAAATTGGAAAAGAAGTAAAACTGTTACTGTTTGCAGACGACATGATACTATACATAGAAAATTCTAAAGATACTACCAGAAAACTACTAGAGTTCATCAATAAATTCGGTAAAGTTGCGGGATACACAGTTAATACACAGAAATCTGTTGCATTTCTCTACACTAACAACAAAAGATCAGAAAGAGAAATTAAGGAAACAATCCCATTTACCATCGCATCAAAAAGAACAAACCTACCTAAGGAGGTGAAAGACCTGTACTCCGAAAACTGTAAGACACTGATGAAAGAAATCAAAGGTGACACAAACAAATGGAAAGATACACCATGTTCTTAGATTGAAAGAATCAATAATGTCAAAGTGTCTATAATACCCAAGGCATTCTTGGGATTCAGTGCAATCCCTATTGGATTACCAATGGCAATGTTTGCAGATCTAGAACGAAAAACCTTAAGTATGGAAACACAAAAGACTTTGAATAGCCAAAGCAATCTTGAGAAAGAAAAATGGAGCTGCAGGAATCAGGTTTCCTGACTTCAGACTATACTATAAAGCTACCATAATCAAAACAGTATGATACTGGCACAAAAACAGAAATATAGATTAATGGAACAGGGTAGAAAGCCCAGAAATAAATCCATGCACCTATGGCCAATTAATCTACAACAAAGGAGGCAAGAATATACAATGGAGAAAAGACAGTCCCTTCAATAAGTGGTGTTGGGAAAACTGGACAGCTGTATATAAAAGGGTGAAATTAGAACATTCTCTAACACCATACACAAAAATAAGCTCAAAATGGATTAAAGACCTAAGTGCAAGACCAGATAGTATAAAAAACTCTTAGAGGAAAACATAGGAAGAACACTCTTTGACATAAATAGCAGCAATATCTTTTGTGACTTGTCTCCTAGAGCAATGAAAATAAAAACAAAAATAAACAAATGGGACCTAATGAAACTTAAAAGCTTTGGCATGGCAAAGGAAACCATAAACAAATCAAAAAGACAGCCCACAGGATGGGAGAAAATATTAGCAAATGATGCGACCGACAAGGGATTAATTTCCAAAATATACAAACAGCTCATGCAGCTCAATATCAAAAAACAATCCAATCAAAAAATGTTTGGAAGACCTAAGTGGACATTTCTTCAAAGAAGATATACAGATGGCCAAAAAAGCATGTGAAAAGATGCTCAGCATCTCTGAGTATTAGAGAAATGCAAATCAAAACTACAATGAGGTCTCACCTCATACAGGTTAGAATGGCTATCACCAAAAATGTCTATTAACCATAGATGCTGGAGAGGGTGTGGATAAAAGGGAACCCTCCTATACTGTCAGTGGGAATAAATTGGTACAGCCACTATGGAAAACAGTATGGAGATTCCTTAAAAAACTAAAAATAGAGTTACCATATGATCCAGCATTTCCATTCCTAGGCATATATCCAGAGAAAACCATAATTTGAAAAGATACATGCACCCCAAGGTTCATCGCAACACTATTTACAATAGCCAAGACATGGAAGCAACCTAAATGTCCATCGACAGATGAATGGAAAAAGAAGATGTGGTACATATATACAATGGAATATTATTCAGCCATAAGAATGAATGAAATAATGTCATTTGCAGCAACATGGGTGGACCTAGAGATTATCATACTAAGTGAAGTAAATCAAAGACAGACAAATATCATATGATATCATTTATATGTGGAATCTAAAAAAATGATACAAATGAACTTATTTACAAAACAGAAACAGACTCAGAAAACAAACTTGTGTTTGCCGAAGGGGAAAGTTGAGGGGGACGGATGAATTGAGAGTTTGGGATTAGCAATGCACACTACTATGTGTGGAGTGGATGACTGGCAGGGACTTACTGTATAGCACAGGGAACTCTATTCAGTGTTCTTTGGCGACCTGTATGGAAGAAGAATCTGAAAAAGAATATATATATATATGTATATATATATATATGTAGCTGAATCACCTTGCTGTACACCTGAAACTGACACACATTGTAAATCAACTATTTAAAAAAAAAAGAAACAAAGGAAACACAGTTTGCTGCTATTACTGATTCACTAGGTCTGGGGTGGGGGCTGTGAATGTACGCTCCTAATAAACTCCCAGGTTCAGCTGATTCTGCTGATCCAGGGTCTGCACACGTGTTGAAAACCACTCTTATAGTATGTACATACTTTAAGAATATAAGTCAGTTTGTTCCTCCAAACCATTTAGGGCTTTTCCGTACAGGAAAAGCCAAAGTCCTGACAAAGCTTTCAGGGGGCCAGGTGCCCTGGCAGTTACCTCCCTTGCCTCATTCCCGAATCCCTTCACCATTGTTGAGAAACTATGCAAGTGAAATAGTTTCAAGGTGCTTTGCTTTAACATCAAAGCTGGCAATGAAACAAAAACCATTTAATTCATTGAACTCACTGGATTTCCCAGTCCCAAGGACAAATGAAATAAAGAAACCTACAACCATTGCATAGTTAAAATTCCAAATTCCTAACTCTAACCATTTACATTCTGTTTGTAGGATCTTCACCTTTGGAAACTCCTATCATCTTTCATGTAGACCGAACCCTAACACTAAACACCTGACACTTAATGCCTCAAATAGGAGATAATCAAACTTCTTTAAAAAATCTTCTGGACACAATTGGTGAGTTTGTTCACAACTAATACACAGAAATATACATTCAACAAATCTCACAAAACTACTAGCCTTTTCTACCAAACATTAAAACAGTTTGAATTGTAACAGGAAAGGCTTCCTGTCCTTAAACAGGCAGAGTTGAGAGATGTCTAAGGTAGTTTGTAAATCTAAGTGGTTTAGAACAACTCAAAAGCATTTAATTAAAGCAGAATGTTTCATTACAGCTCCTAGTCCTGTAGGATATATATTCTTCATATTCTCTTCCATTATGGTTTATCACAGGATACTGAGTGCAGTTCCCTGTGCTATACAGTGGGACCTTGTTGTTTATCTATTTTCTATTTAATAGTTTGTACCTGATGGTCCCAAACTCCCAAACCATCCCTTCCCCACCTCCCTTGGCATCCACAAGTCTGTTCTCTATTAGATCCCTTTAATAATTAGATCAGACTGAATATCCGTGGAACGAGAGAGCCGAGAAGTAGCAAGAGGTTATTATTGGCATAGCTGACAAGTAGAAGCCCCTTAGGACCATGTTTCCATAACTTACGAAACACAGGACATGCTGCCTCCTGTCATCGAAGTGCTATGTGGATACCAGGCCGTCAGCAAGTTATGAGCTGCAGAACTTGGGTTTTCGTGCAAGTTTAAATGTCACTCTTCTAAGACTCAGCATGTCATGAAACAAACTTAATTGAACCCAGTCACCTTTTTCCTTAACCTGGCAGGGATTCAACACCCCTTATCAGTCGCAACAATTCTCTTGTCAGCATTCATGTCACCAAGAGGAAATGACCCTGATCCCAGTTCCAGTGTTGCATGGTGACATGCATCCATACTTGTCCTATTCTCTCCTACAGGACACATCATCCCCATCTTAGGAAATGTGTTGTCAGTTGGGTCTTTTTCAAAGCAACATAACTAGTAACTGGTGGAGAAAAGATGTAGACCCAGGTCCACCCAGTCAGCTGGCTTCTATTCCTTGATGCTGGGAACCACGTGAACTCAGTTGTAGCCTTGCTCCTTCCTATTCTTGTAAACCTAGGCTTTCTTGTCTGCTTTGATGCCAGGAAAAAAAAAAAAAAGGATTGGATATATACTCTCACTAACCTCAATAATTCTTATTTTAGAATTTTAGTGGGAGGTATCGAGAAACAACCCTTGTTGTTATTCTTGAAATTTATTCTTAAAGTTGTTACTAGATTGAATTACAGCCGTGAAATGTTAGTGCCCATGCACTGCAATAGATTTCAGTTATCCATATAAAATCTTTCTTTAATAAAAGTGTAATAAAAACCTGACTAATTGTACATATAACCAGTATTTGATCCAATTCATTGGAAGTTCTGAAAATACTCACCAGCCTTGGTAGCCAACGTATCCAATCTATTTTTTAAATTCTTTTTTGAAACATAATTATTTTTTACTCAAAAAATAATCCCAGGAATATTTTTAATAATAATTTTAATAATAAATGAAATATATCCTAATTATGCCTATTCCAGTAACAAAATGGGGATAACTTTGAAGTGTGGGTAGAGGCAGAGGAATTTTTACTCTTGGCTTATCTAGCAAGCAGGGCTAGCTTTTTGGGCATGGGGTGTGTATCACATATGATCCCCATGCTCAGGGAGTCTGATGCTTGGTTTAATGCTCTACTGTCCTCTTCAGGAAATTCTTAATATACTATTTTTGAGCATGTGGTGAGCAGAGGAGATACCCTCGGGGGACAGCCCTGCCAGTGTTTGTGGTCTAGCAGCAGTGCCTGATGGCTCTGACTCAGTCCCCTGGGCACAGCATGCAGAGCAATTAATTGTTCTGGCCAGCCCCAGGGCAATCCAAGGAGCCACTGGGCTGACTGGGTGACTGGGAAAGGACCTGGGACCAGATTGGCAGCGGTGACAGTGAAAGCAGCAGAGGAAGTGACTGCTGTACCCCTGGGGAAAGCAGAGGGCCCAGGCAGCCCTGGGAACTGTGGGAGGCCGGCTTGCCTGTTAATTCACGAAGAGAACCGGTCCCTGCAGCTCCTGCACAAATATTAACTATGGTTTAGTGCTGCGACAGGAACTGCTAGTGCTCAGGCAGTAAACTTTGTCAATAAATTATTACAAGATAAAAGCATACACATGGATATTGCAACAAAGCATATCAGAGTCGTTAGAATTATTCAAAGAGTTTAGAGTCTCTGGTTGTGAAAACTGCTGCAACATTGTAAACAAATATCCACTTACACATAGAAATTAGTCTGTAGCTAGCAGTAGACAGAAAAGAGCTCTTTTCCTGTGAACTTCAAATGAACAAATTACTAACTAGGAAGACAATTTTAAAATTATTTTTCTTGTTATTGAAGATAACAGCAGTAGAACACATAAGTAGGTGTTTTCAATGATGTAGAAATGAAGCCATTTTCAGCTTCTTAAACAACTTCAAGTTATAGGAAATATCAGAGGAAATACTAAAATGCCACTATAATTTTTAAAATTCAGATTACACGAAACTGATGTTTATGAAGAGTTAAATCTTTTTAGAAAAATTGTTCTGTGAACCACTAGTTCAAATGACTAAAATTTATATTTCAAAATAATTTATCAGGGCTTCCCTGGTGGCTCAGTGGTTGAGAGTCCGCCTGCCGATGCAGGGGAAGCGGGTTCGTGCCCCGGTCTGGGAAGATCCCACATGCCGTGGAGCGGCTGGGCCCGTGAGCCATGGCCGCTGAGCCTGCGCGTCCAGAGCCAGTGCTCCGCAACGGGAGAGGCCACAACAGTGAGAGGCCTGCGTACTGCAAAAAAAAAAATAATAATAATAATAATTTATCAGAAATACACCCAATATTGTCACTTTTTATAAAATATTGTTCACAGCTCCAGTAATAGGTGTATCAGCAGAAAGATTCTTCTCAAAATTAAAAATTATAAAAAACCATTGATGCATTTGCCGAGATGATTGATGTCATATTTATATTGATTGGAAATGAATTGGCTAAAAGCATATGATTTTTCTTTTTTTTTTTTTTGCGGTACGCGGGCCTCTCACTGTTGTGGCCTCTCCCGTTGCGGAGCACAGGCTCCGGACGCGCAGGCTCAGAGGCCATGGCTCACGGGCCCAGCCGCTCTGTGGCATGTGGGATCTTCCCCGACCGGGGCACGAACCCGCGTCCCCTGCATCGGCAGGCAGACTCTCAACCACTGCGCCATCAGGGAAGCCCCAAAGCATAGATTTTGATGACTTAATTGTAGAAAAGTGAGTCAAATCTTATGATCAATCAAAATATCCCACTTAATAGGCTACTGTATTTATAATTAGAACTCCAAAATATTATGTTTTATAATTTATATTTTATATGGTTATTTATGTTACTATTACCCTCATTATATTTTGTAAGTAATAAAATATTTTAAGGGAAAATCTTTTCTAGCAGCACTTTCATCTTACTCCTCGAAAAAGGGGCCCCGCATTTTCATTTTGCTCTGGGCCCCACAAACTGTGTAGTCCACCCTGACAGCAAGATTTAGCATTGATGCTCCCCTCCAGACATCTTCTCCTTGAGTTCTTATTCTTTACAACTTGAACTGACAGATGCTTTTGCCCATTAGAAATAGAAATGTTTCATGTTTAAGAATATTTGCCTTTTAGCACTCAAAACAACACATTCACTGAATATGCTCTGTTTTTCCATGAATTATTAGCCTCGGCCTCAGCCTCTCAGCCCTTTGGTTTTTGCCTACCTACCTGCTTTTGGAGATGGGAAGGCTAGTTCCATGGTGCGTGGAGCACAGGGTTGTTATATCCTTACCGATGGAGGATTTTTCATAGTTTTCGCTCAATTTGATACTTCCCCACTGACTTACCAGTCATAACTCAGTGCACATTTGTTTGACTTCATCCTAAGAGTCTTGGTCAGCCTGACATAACAGTGACAAGAAGTTTGGGTGTTCTGGTGGCTTCCACTGTGAGGCTGGAAAGATTTATGTCTAGACAGCTGTGTGCAAAAACCTCTCTGCACGTGGAGACCAACATATCCCCAAAGGATATAATGAGTAAAACTAGAAGAATAATGAAGAAAAATGACAGGCGCACGGAAGGGGAACAAACAGGGTATGCCTCTGGTAAATAACTCCCTGAAGGACTCTTAGAAAGGACTTACTGATTAATTGAATCAATCCATCATCCTTGGGATGACAGCATCAATTTGCAATCTTTTCTGGGAGTTGTTTTATTCCATCGCTGTTACCACTTAAATTCATATGAGGGTAGAATGAGAGGTTAAAAAATATACCTGTTTTATTATTAGGGTACCACAGTTCTGTGCTCTCATTATAGAAACAACTTACATTGATTTTAATAATGGTTTAAAATGTCGGAACATCAACATGTGGCTTATACAAGGATTTTTCCTCTTTGAATTTATCTTACAGAAATCAGCTTTTAATACCCATCAAAATTTTAAGCTCATTTGCTTCTAAACTCTATAATGTTTAAGAATTTTTGAAAAATGATCTTCTTTATAATTCTGGGGAATATAAAAATATCTATCATTATCCCTTTTAGGAGGAACTCACCTTCATTTTCTTTGTGGTCACTGGCAGCCATAGCTTGTGATACTTGTGCAGATTTCAGTGGTTAATGAGACCCTTGAGTGTATTCTCTAGTTCGAGCTTTTGTTGAGTTAAAAGGAATAGAGTATATACATGTCGTGGAGATTTTGCTCTCATACCTATTAAAAATGATTGTTTTAAGACACTAGCATGTTTTAAATTGGGCATAATATATCAATCACAGATTTTGTTCTTTCCTTTCTTGGGAGTGGGTGGAAGGTAGATGTAATACAATGAAAAGAGGATTGAACATGGATCCTAAGCAAAGATTCACATGTGAGGAGAATAATTTGGGCTTGATTTTTTATAATGTAAGGATTTTGATATCAAAGCTTCCTGAGTATAAGCATTGATTGCCATAATTTTACCTAAGACTGATAAAATCTCTGAAGGAAGATTTTTCTTGAAAATCATAGGAAGTATTCAAGATGGAACAGCTTGAGTAATCTTAATCTCTCTAACATTAGCTATTCATAAATGTATTATGAAAGTAGAAGGACTTCTAACCCTGAAACTGAACATACTTGGTTGACTAATATATAAGAACATATCATATATACATGTTAACATATGGGTACATGTTATTGATATTTAAGAGAACTCTAACATGTGGGTGAAAAGTGTTGCCTGCCACTTCAGTAAACAAAGGATGTTGCAGCCATCAAGCCAGCAGGCACTGCAGCCGCCCCTGACTGTGCACACTGAGGGAATTCAGGATGGAGAGAAGCAGGACGCTGGCCCCAGAGAGCTGAGGTGCACATCAAAGGAAGGATTTCAATGAGCCCTGACTCTTGCATCTTCCCATACACAGAAAAGTGCTAAATTCATTAACTTGAGAGGTCTGGTTTTCTTTAATTAATAGTAATCTTTTGATGCTTTGTATATCCCAGCTCCTCTATTACCTCTTCGGAGCAGTCCCTCAGAGCTATCTGAGAGGCTGTCTTCCGGGCTCAAGTCCTCAGTTTTGTCTGCCAGATAAAACATAATTCTCAACTTTTAGGTTGTGCATTTTCCCTAGTAGACAAACATAAAAATGCATATTTAACATTGAAACTATACAGAACTTAATAAACTTAATACACAGTAATTCAGAAGCACTTTCTGGTCTTACACTGTCTTAGAGTCTTCCTTATCAGCGTTCATTGTGATTTACACAGTCCAGAGCCACTTGACAAATCCCAGTTGTCTGGGGTGTAGTGTATTCTATTCTAACCAGAGTACACATAGTAGAATTTGTTGTAGAATGGTGAGGTATTTGCATTTTCAGGATAAATGGCAATCTTGTGTAATCGCTTAACCTCTGTTGGCCTTAGTTTACTGTTTCTATAATGAATGAGTTTATATCTCAAGTTTGTTCTACAATGTGATCTATTTAAAATGTTTATTTCTGAGTTCAAATTGACTACTTGTTATATAGTACAGTGGAATGTTGGATATTTGCTTCACTGTTTCAGAGATTATGCTTTTTAGTAGCTACCAGATGAAGATCTTGGTACCACCTGTTATTTACCAAATGCACATCTTATTTAGTGGAGAACTCCAGGCTAAGGAATCTTTTCTTTAGATCACGTGTAAATATATGGTCTTTTCTTAGGTTTGACCTATTAACTTTTGTCTCTTTTTATGCAACTGAGGTCTTGTGTGCACTTGCCCTCACAGTGGGAAGCAACATCCTGACAGTCATTCTTCGCTCCTTCAGTGAACCCGCATCAGCATACTTTTCACACAGGGAACGTAAGTGAAAACAAGCTTGATCATTTACAGGGCTCTCACCATGTGGCCTAGAAGTGAAATACTACCAGTTGATATTCAGCGTCTTGTAATGCCTCCTCAAAGCCTCCCTTATTTTCAGTCAATTTTGGCATTTTGGCTTCTGGGGGCTGGTGTGCATCTGTGTGCTGTGAGAGGAAGGACATAACCCCAGCAGCCTGGAGCAGACCAAGCCCTCTATCCCTTGAGTACATATGGTAAACCTCAGCTGATATTGTGGGTATACTATCACAAGTGCTGGGGGTTAGTCTTTTCAACTTGCCTATCCTATTTCAAAAGGCTCACTATAATTGTCATCAAAAGTCTATGTTGGGCTTCCCTGGTGGCGCAGTGGTTGAGAGTCCGCCTACCGATGCAGGGGACACAGGTTCGTGCCCCGGTCCGGGAAGATCCCACATGCCACGGAGTGGCTGGGCCCGTGAGCCTGTGCTCCGCAAAGGAGAGGCCATGACAGTGAGAGGCCCGCGTACCACAAAAAAAAAAAAAAAAAAAAAGTCTATATCATCAAAGGGGCAATAAATGAGTATTTTAAATTATTTTATGTTAAATAATTTGACATACAAAAAATGAAAAACCCTACTTAGGTTAATCAAAGTTTTTTAATATAGTGCCATATAATCCATCTATTAGTCGGATGCTAACTCTAAATTCCAGATAGAGGAGGGAAAAAAGTTTTCCAAATGACAGCAGGTCTATTCTAGGCAGTCTTGTAAAAGAACCCTTAGAGATAATGAAAGTAGGTGTTACCTATGACTGAGCTAAAATGGTGCCAAGGCCTGGCAATTCCTTTTTACTGCTGACACATCCCTGTATGGTATAGAACATCAGCATTGCCTCCACGTCAATGGAATAGGGTGTCCCTGTCAATGACATAATTGAATACACTTTGAGAAGGAACAAGGGCTTTCAGGGATGGCTCAGAAACTTGATTGTTTTTCCATTTATTTTTAAAATGCAAATTACACTAGTAAGTCAAAAAAATCACTCTGTTAAAAATACATTCAGAATTAACAAATGCCAAAAAAAAAAAAAAAGACACAGGATTGTAACTCTTGCCTTCTGAATATTAGGTTTATAACAAAAGCTCAGCCTAGAAAAATAGCATTCTTCACCGGATTTTGAGGAGGATACAGCTGTACAACTTAGATGTTTTTCCAGATAGAATCACACTACTGTGCTCCCTGTCCACTGATTCCTTTTTAGTAGTCAACAACTGTTTTTAAAAAATTTGGTGGTGATGATAGTAGTGATTAGATGGTAACTTGGCTGCAACTTAAAGCAGGAATATGAGGGTTTAGTCTCTGTGCATTTAAATCTCTATCCATATACATGTCTTATAAGGTGGAATCTCATCACAGCATGAATGTACGGTGAAACCTCATTTTTAATAGTCACATTAATACTCACATTAGAATAATTTCTGGCATGTATAGTATTTATATTTTAAGAATCAAAGGATGATACATTGGTAAGTATTTTTCTCATACATTAAACATGCATGTCACTATAAAATCATCATATGAGGTTTCACTGACATGTTTGTGATCGTATAATTTTATGCATGTATATATGGACAAACATACAAACCACTGCGAAAATTCAAGCACAAGTGCTGGAACTTTTTTCTGTAGTTTATATTCTAATTGTAACCTTTGTTCCTTTGTTTTCCAATGCGTATATGTGTAGATCACAGACATCCATGCAGACACAGTAATGGGACTGGTTTATGTAGATTTGGATGGACTAACGTTCAAAGTAGGTTAGCCCAATAACTGAAACTTCTTAGAAACAAGGAGAAAAAGTTGCTCCATGCCAATTTATAACTTTTCAAGTCTGAATTTCACTGCATTTAAGGGTGGTGTATTAGTTCTAAAAAGAAAAAAATTGATTTTAGTGTCTCAGGTGGATCCAAAAAAAATGACTCATCTGAGTTCCTGACAAGCCTGAGCTAATTATGTTTTTCACTAATGAAAACCAAATAATGTTTGAATATATAGAACAAAATTTCCTAGGAATTCAGAATATTCCATAAACACATTGACCTACTATTAAGTTTCCAAAGGCATCTTGTTGCCAACTACATCAACAGCACAGTTTTTCTGCCACAATAATACAGGAGGATTAAAATACACCCTAACACACAACAGATCCCCCAAATACCACAAAGAGATCTCAAATATTTCACCAAGGTAACTATTGCTCCCCCCACCCACCCAAAAAATAATCTCGTACGCTGAAGTTAGGAAAAAAAGTTCACCTACATAGGGGCTTCCATTTGAATTAGATATAAAAGAGTAAACATAGCTAATACATATTCAGTTGGCCTCTGTTGATAGAAATCCACAGCTGTTTCTGTGTTAGTAAAAGACATTGGTAGATACTTATAAAAGCACCTAGAGTGCAATAAATAAAATCAGTGAGTTAAGCCATTTCTGTTCTCTGCTTCCAGTAGATAAATGAGCTTAGTAGATTGATACGTTTCTCTTTGTCCCACCCAACCCCCTCAGAAGACCTTATTGAGGAATTATAAAGATGACGATTATTACTTCGTTATTATTACTTGTCTTTTTTTGGCCACCATGGAGGCTCAATGGTAAAAGCACTTTGCTGACAGCTGGCAGTTTTTGTACACAGACACACTGCAGTTGCTGAGCTATGCAGTCTTGTTTCTTGACATGACACACACAGACTTGAACTCATTCGGAATTAATAGCAGTGTGTTAGCCTAAAGGAAGTGACTTGGGGGTGTCTGCACTGAGATTCTCAGGCGCACAACTTAGGTGGGTTAAGGCAAGTATGTACGGTACAGCCTTTAGGGCAACCACCTGCCATTTCAGACTTCAGTTACAGGGTCGTCATGCCATGTTTCATTTGTTTGTTTTTTGCAATTACATTGCCTACATAGCTGTGGTGCTATCAAGACATACGGAGCGCAGAAGACAGGGCTCTCTAGCTAATGTGCCCTGGATGACTTCGCAGCTGGCAGAGGCCGACTGTCTGGGCTGCAGAGCAGTTAGTGACGGCCAGCAGAGGGCACCAGCACGTCTCCTTATGAACTTTCCAAAGGCCTGGGAGAAAGCAGCCTGCTTTCAGGAAATCCACGATGGGCGTATCCTGCATATCTGTCTGTTTCAGTTAGAAAGAGGAGGCCAAGTAGAATTGGTTGTGTGCCCTGTGTGCCCGTGTGTGTGTGTGCCCGTGTGTGTGTGTGTGTGTGTGTGTGGTCCCAGTGTACGTGGAGGCTTTATGTTTTGTTAGTATGTATATATATTTAAACTTAGTTGCTTCTTGCTCTTCAAAAAATGCAGGAGGCCACAGCGAAACAAGTTCTTTGAATGGTCCAGGAGCTGATATACTGAAGCCATTTGTATTATTTCGACCTGAGAGAGAGAGAAAAAAGATGTTTTTAATCAAGGGTGAGAGCTCAGCACCTTTTCTCACCTCTCCAAGCACAAGAGTAAACCAAAAAAAAAAAGAAAAAAAAAAAAAAAAAAGAGATCCAAAGCCCAAATTGTGCTTTAAATAGACAATTTTCCTCTCCTCAACTTTTTCCGCAGTGCAACCTTTTGGATAGAGAGGCCATTTATGGTAATTTAAAATCCATTTTCTGGGGGCAAATGAATAGGTATTGCTGTACAATTAGGCTGCCAAAAAGAATGCAATGTTTTCAAATGTGGTCTGATATAGCATGGAGTATTTTCACATTTATACTGCAGGGAGCCCAAACAGATCTCAACCTGCTTCGGCACTTAGGTCAGTGGTAGTCAAAGCAGTTACTTTGTTAGAAAATCAACCTGTGGGCGTGGGAATGTTTTTGCGCAGCAACTTCATAGCCATTATTTGTTTCAAAGAGTTCTCCAAACTGTAAGAGAAAAATTAATGAAAACTTTTCCCTTTTAGATGGATTATAGATAATCTGAAGAATTACAGGCCAAGAACATTCACCCAACTTAACTTTAAAAAAAGAGGACTGTCTATTCATTGACTACAGGAACTGAAACAAACTGTGAATGGAGGTCAGTTAGGACAGTGTTTTCAAAGCCTTGTCCAGGCTCTGAGCCACAGAAGATTTGCTGGGTATAATGGAAACCCCACAGCTAAAACTGCGCATTGCTTTTAAGCATCTGTTTTCCTTCTAAGGAATGGCTTTTATTTCCAGTTGCTATATAATATCATTGGGGTGCTTGAACTGGCCCATTATGTTCAATTACTCTTATTTTATGAGACTTATTTATGGCAGGTTGACAGGAGAAGGTCTACCCCACAGGACAAAGATACAGGAGATGCTCAGGTCTCTGCCTCCCAGCAGGGGATGAAGTTTATGCTTGAATCAGTTTTGGTTTTTCATGGGATTTTAATAGGCAGTGACTCTCCAGTGATTGTATTTGAGGGCTACACAGTTGAAAAAGTGCTTCATTCAACACCACATATAATGTGAAATCAAAAGGGAATAAAGGAAACGCAGGAAAAGGGGAGGGTGCAGGCATGTATGGAACTATGGCAGCTAAGTTAGTGTGAGGAAGTAAAGATAAGTAAATTTAAAATCAGGGAATGAAATGTCAGAGCAAACTCAACAGTCCACATAAGAATTTGGAAAAAACTAAGCAGTCAGGAAAACCAGTTGATAATTGGGGCTGTGTAAGGAACAAGTTGTGTGACCTTTGTGTTTCTTTTCTTTCATCTAGTTTCCTCACCTGTAAAATAAAATCTTAGTGTTCTAGTACTTGAGGTCTGCTAGAGGATTCTTTGTAGAAGGTATGGTAGTAGTATTTTGACTGGTGATTTATTAAACATTTAACTTATTTCATGAGCAGTGAGACTTGAAAGCTCTTATATAATTTTACTATTCTTAGGCAGTGAGGAGGAAAATAATATTTTTATTACTTTTGGTTCAGCATTTAAAGTACTTAACAAAATCACGAGAAGTTTTGTCTTCAAGGAATTTTGTTCCGGACATTAAATTTGAAGAGTCCTCTGTTTAAAGACAACATTGGAATTATAAATGCCTGGTTTGAAACTATAGTCTTGATTATATATAATCAGCATTCTCATGTTATTATCAGAGCTGATCCTTACAGAGTGGTTACATCTAATTTATTATATTTTGATCATATTTATTGATCATTCATATTGACCAACACAATGTAATATTATATGATAAGAATGTTGTGTGATATTGTCAGAAGCAAGAAATTGCAGGACTTGTAGATGTTCTGGTCTACTCTTGAGCACAAACATATTGTTACATGTTACTTGGGCTGATATATGTGATACATTGTTTACAGAGGAAACCTTTTGGGAATGAAATACAGTGTATGGTGATTTCTGAGTTGATAAAATCTTTTCATGAGTAATATTGGTTAACATAAGCATTATTACTACATCTAATCAATTATGTTTATTAAACATGTAGTATGTGACATGTCCTATGTTGTACATGCTCTACAAGCATTGTTTTATGTAAATTCAGAACAACTATATGAAGTGCATATGCTGTTGTCTCTATTTTGCAGGTGAGGAAACTTAGGCTTGGTGAGAATAAAGTTATTCAAGTAAAGTTATAGGTCCAAGGTCATAAAGAATTTTATCTCATGCAGTCTGGCTTCAGTAGCTTGTCTTAACCACTACTCCTTACCACTGCTCCTTACTGCTTTGACTTTGTTTTTTAATAGAACACTTTACACAAGGCTATGTTACAATATTGAGAAGAATGGTAAAGAATGTAAAGGATTTATCATTTTATTTTTTGCTTAAGCTATCAAATCTTTCTGGGAGGATAGGAATGTTATGGTATAAATAGATATACAACTATAGTATGGGGCAAAACAAAAAGAAATATCAAAGGAAAAAGGTTAAGAAATGTTTCGTAAAGGAGGTATATTTTAAGATACAATTTGAAGGAGAGTGGGATTTGAAAGAGTGGAATTTGGGGGAAAACAAACAACATTTGGTGTCAAGAGAACAGCATGGACAATTGGAAAAATACATGTCCTATTTGCAGATGGTAAGAGTTTTAGTTTGACTGTAAAAAAAAAAAAAAAAAAGAAAGAAAAAGGATAAGGGGAGATATCAGACTATGTGTGCCCTCAATAGATGATAAGCTTCAGGAAGCAGAGGCCAGCTCTTATTTATCATTACATTTTCCTGGGGTCTCCCAGCATTGTCTGCATATGGTTGAGACTATTAAAGGTTGAAGAGGAGAGATAATATTTCAATAGAACACTGGGGCCAGATCAGAGTAGATTTGCAAAGTCTGATAAGGAGTTTCAACTTTGTTCAGTAGGCAATAAGGAGTCATTGATAGGTTTTGGGCAGGGGCCTAACATAATCAGAGTGGTACTTTAAGAAGATTAATTTGGCAGTCACATGGAAGGTGGGATAGGAGTTCTAAAATAAGAAAGAGACTGGAAAACTTCAGTTAATGATTGCCTGAATTAGAGCAGTGGTTTTGGGAATGTAAAAGAGGGGATGTGTGATGTCCTGTTTACAGAAGGGATGCTTTGAATGACATAGAGTATTGGCTGATTTCTGAATTCGATAAAGTTTTTTTATGAGTGGTGTTACCAAATGCTTTTGGGGAACTACAAGAGACACACACACAAAATGCAGGCATGATGCATAGATCATTCCCTTTGTAAAGAAAAGCTTAAAAGGGGATGTATAAGGATTACTTTAATCTCTCTGGAGGAGAAATAATCCAAAAAATGTATTTATTATCCTACACACTAACAATATTAAAAGGTAAAATGATTCAATGGTGGAGGACAACGACGACAAACACATATCTTCAAAGAGAGAAGCTCACATTTCGAAATGAATTGGAATCTTACTTTCTATTTTGATCTTCGCTTGCAATTCAGCATATCACTTGATGCTGATATATAGAATTTGTTATCAGTTGTTATCCAAGGGAATTTGCCTAAACACAGATATAAAAATCAGGCTCTGATTGTATGTCTGCTCTCTTGAGTGCTAGAGTTAAGGGTCTGATAAGTTTCAGTGTTAATATTCTGGTTTCATTTTCACTTTTCACACCAGAAAAATGAAAGAGTATTATTATTTTCTAACACTACACATAATTAAGGTGATAACCTATCATTTATCATCCAAATGAGAACACTTTTAAGACTAATAGGGTGTGCTGGTAATAATTATATCAGGACAACCCATGTAAACTAAGACTATACTGGGAAAACCAGGATATATGGCTTATATATAGTTACATATAACTACCTACAATGTTATATCATTTTCAAAATATACAAATTTGGGGTAATTCAAAGAAGTTGTATATTATATTGGATTTTTAGCCATGTAGTTGATACTTAAGTAAGACTACTTTTAAAAGTAACTTTAGAGATAGCTTTCCTGATAAGTTAAATTTTAAAAAATTTATTAGAATTATCTCAGTCAGAACAATATTAATAGAAGAGAAAATACTGAAAGTAAATGACTGAAGGAAAGCTGCATGCCATCTATTTTGTGCCACAATAACATTTTCTTAATCATCTTTTAGTATCCCAGAAGAATACCTCCAAATTAAAGTACTTACATGTACATAGGCTGTAGCTGTAAATGAGATGTCTTCTGAGGCCCCTGATAGCCATAAGAGTCAAAGCCACCTATGAAATCAACTGAAAGGGACAATCGCCTTAATTAGTTAACTTTTCAGAAGAGATAAACGTTCACGATCAAGGTCTCACACAGATTACTAATATAAACCTTTTAATAATCTATTAAACCAGAACTAGCTAATTGTGGAGGAAAAAAGATAGTTCCTTCAAGGCAGTGATTTTTTTCCCCCCTCAACTGTGAGATTCAATTATTGCTTTACAAGAATCTATTCACTAGGGAGAAGAAATTTATATACTCCTTTGAAGCAACCAAGACCTAATTGGAGCAATAAAATTCACTTGCACAATTAAGATGCTATATGTCTTTTTGGTTAGCATGGAGATTTTTTGCAACACATTACAAATGTAAAAAATAATGATCGCTCAAGTGCATGTACCTATCAGCAATTGCGGCACTAGTAATAGTGTTATATCCTATGATTGTCAAGAACAAGGTGTGATGGTGGAGGTCATGTAAATTAGCTCAAAATGGCTGTCCCTGCCATTATGTGGTTCATAATCTCAAATAGACAATCAGAAATAAAGATGTGCAGCAAACTCTAACCAAACATTCAAATGCAATACATACCTAGGTATTTAAGGTACAATGAGATGTAACAAGAGTTACTGTGGTAGATTATATTATCCAAAATAGCTGCAACAATATCTCCTATTCCATACCTGCCTGCAGTGTGACCTTGACACTCACCCCATCCTGAGGTTTGGGTCTTTGTCCCTTCCTCTTGAACCTGGGTAGAACTTTGCGGCCACTTTGACCAGTAGAGTATGGTAGAAGTGACATTTTGTGACTTCCAAGGCTAGATCAAAAAAATGTCATGCACTTTGCTCTTTAGGGATGCTCTCTTTTGGAACACAGCCATCATGCCCAAACTAGGAATCCCAAACTAGTGCACCTGGAGAGATCAATGGAGGACCCTCGGATATGATTTTGGCTGACGGGCTAGCTAAGGTCCCAGCTGATAGTCACCATCAACACCCAGACATGTGAGAAAAATTGCCTCCAGATGATTCCAGCCCCAAGCTGTTGAGTCAACCCAATCTTGGAATCTCCTAGCTGAGGGCCCTGACATCCGGGATCAGAAACAAGCTATCCTCACTGTGCCCTGTCTGGATTCTTAACCCACAGATCCATGAGCATAATAATGGTTGTTTTATACCACTACATTTTGGAAGGGGTAGTAACTGGGACAGTAAATACTAAGAGTGCTGTGAAAATGTTTTGGTTTTGTTTTTTCTTTCCCATTCCTGGATGTGGAGGTCGTGTGGTGGGGCAAAAAGAGGCAAAACAACAAAAAGCTGACAAGATAGATGACTGGAAGAAGAAAGAGAGGAAACTAGAAACTGCATTAGGGTGCTAGAGGATATCTTTACTTTTTCTAATATCTTTTTCTATTGGCTTAGCTTTGACTAGTTTTTGTTCTTTTTAATATCCTAAGTGTTACAGGTAGAAATTGGAGCAAGTAACATAAAGTCCATGATGTCTGTTTAGTGGGGAAATCTTTTCATTTTTTTAAAATAGATTTTATTTTTTAGAGCAGTTTTAGGTTCACAGCAAAATTGAGAAGAAAATACCAAGAGTTGCTATATACCCCCTCCTGCCCCCACCCCGCCCAGCACATGCACAACCTCCCCTACTGTCAACATCCCAACCAGCGTGGTGCATTTGTTATGGCTGATAAACCTATACTGACATATTGTTACCACCTAAAGTCCAGAGTTTGTATTATGGTTCACTTCTGGTGAAGTGATGTAATGACATGTATCCACGATGTTAGTATCATACAGAATAGTTTCACTGCCCTAAAAGTCCTGTGTTCTGCCTTTTTATCCCTCCCTCTCCCCTAATCTCTAGCAACCACTGATCTTTTTACTGTCTCCATAGTTTTGCCTTTTCCAGAATGTCATAGAGTTGGACTCCTATAGTATCTAGCCTTTTCTGATTGGCTTCTTTCACTTATTAATATGCTTTCAAGGTGCCTCCGTGTCTTATGATTTAATATCTCTTTTTATCATGAAAACCCTTTTATTGAGGCAGGATTTCTCTTCTGGTCAGAAGTGGAATAGTGCAGCAGTCCCCCTTATCTGCGGGGATACAGTCCAAGACCCTTAGTGGATGCTTGAACCATGAATAGTACTGAACCCTATATATACACAATACTATTTTTTTTTCCTATACTAATGGATGGGTAGCATACACAGCATGAATATGCTGGACAAAGGGATGATTTATGTTACTGGAGGGACAGAGCAGGATGGTGTGAGATTTCATCACCACTACTCAGAATGGCTCACGACTTAAAACTTATGAATTGTTTATTCTGTTTAATCTTTTCAGACTGCAGTTGATGGCAGGTAATTGAAACCATGGAAAGTGAAACTACAGATAAGGAGGACTACAGTGTAATGAAAAGGACAGAGATCCTGATGTTAGAAGGATCAGGGTTCAAATGCTGCTTTGACCACTTGCCAGCTGTGTGACCTTAGACAAATCACTTAACTTCTCTTACACAAGAATTATAATACTTAATACTATTAGTGTGAGGATAAAATAAGGAACGTAGAGCCCTGGGTGAGACATGTGGTATGGAAGAAGAAAATTAAAAGCCCTTAAAAATTCAGGATTTTCTTCATAATTCTTCTAAACCATGCAGTTTAGGAGAAAGAAAGTGTTTTAATTTGGAACAACTGTAGAACTATATCAAATATTTTATAGAAGATGACTTAAAAGAGAGCGAACCTCTTTTGTTTTCTGAATTGCCCACGTTAGCACATTAGCTAATATAAATGGTACCAGAAGAGCTGTACAATAATTGAATGGCAACTATATTTAAAGTTTGTACTTTGAGAAATTATTTTCTACAATTGGGGATTCATTGCAGATAGTGCCTAAATTCCTGTTCATTTGGGTTCACTCTTTTTTTTTTTTTTTTTTGGGGGTATGCGGGCCTGTCACTGCTGTGGCCTCTCCCGTTGCAGAGCACAGGCTCCGGACGCACAGGCTCAGCGGCCATGGCCCATGGGCCCAGCCGCTCCGTGGCACGTGGGATCCTCCCGGACCGGGGCACGAACCCGTGTCCCCCGCATCGGCAGGCGGTCTCTCAACCACTGCGCCACCAGGGAACCCGGGAACCCCTGGGTTCACTCTTACCAACATTAAGACTTAAGGACTAGTTTTCTGAGAGGCATTCAAGCATTAAAGTTTCCTTGTTCTGAGGTTCCCTGTTAGTAAGATGGCCCCACCCTGGTGCTGGAGAAGAGAGTGGGCAGATGTAAACAGTAAGGTCTCCTCCACTGAAACCGAGATCCAAGTCAATCTCAGGCTTATTAGTGTTTTTTATTGTTGTTTTGAAATATTTCCTTAGCTTGATTCCAGAGGTGTGAGATGGATGGCAGAAAAAAACAGATGGTAATTTATAAGTCAGGGACTGTGCAGTGAGCCAAGGGATAACCGGAAGAAACCAAGATGAATCTTCAAGTCCAAAGGATAGAATTGGGACCAAAACTGGGAAACAAAGCTTGAGTCAGGAGCAGTGTAGACCTTCTGGAGACATGAGAAAAGCCCAGAAGGGAAATGAGATGTGTCTGAGTACTGTTGCGAATGGAGGTTGAGTTGTCTGGGTCTTGCTCTTATTAGCCATCTATCTGATGTGTGGGTTGGTAGAGCCGATTTACAACTACCCAACTGGGGAGGATAGTGCTAAAGTTTTGACAGAAGGATTGTGATTGTTCTGATCATTCAGATCATCTGGGGTCATGGAAAAGGATGCAACAGCAAATGACTCAGAACCAAGATGAGAAAAGAAGAGGATCTGAATGTAACCAGGATGCATTTTTACCATCTCACTTGTGAGGGGGCATTCAAATTTAAATCAGAATCAAAGGATGTATTTTCTGTAGTGTATTTTATATACCTGTCTGTGTTCACAGCCAAAGAATTTATGTAAGGTCAGTTTCCACATGTACTCATTCTCAGTAATTGTTTGGATGTCTTCCTAAAGACCTGAAGGAGAGGAATATTAATAAGCTGGATCCAACTGACCACTAGAGTTAAGAGTGTGGTGGTCAGTGTAGGTAGACATGGTTCTCTGTATCTTTTACAGAATGGTGTTTCACCCATAATTTGGAACTCTTTGGGGTGCCATGTGGGTGGAGAGCATAGTAGAAGAAATTTTGTTTTTCTCTCTTAAAATTGAATTACTGGGGTTAGCTTACATTTTTAGAATATCCTCAATACCACTTTGGTCTGTTTTCTTTTACATAATTACATTTATTTAGGCTCTAAAGAGGCTACTGAATATTGTAAAACTTTCCTAAGCAATAGGAGTCATGAAACAGCTAGCAGGTACTTCTCCAGGTAATTGAGGTGGCATCTAGATGTTTGGCTCATAGCTCAAATTTGTTGTCTAGGAGGATGCTGCAGCCTTTAATGGAATGAAAAGAATGAGAGGAGGGAGTTGGTGTTTGGCTTCATTAGGAAATGTAGTATGTAAGTTATATGTGGCACGTACAAGCAGCAAGGACCAGGAAACACTTGGGAAAAGGGAAATGTAATTGTAATTGGTGCAAGGCAGATTAGGGACTTGCTGGGATTTTAGAGGTTAATTTCTTTTTCCTCATTCAGCTTTATTGTGCTTTATTGAAAACTATCTCCACCTGACATATTGTGACTCTACTTTTCTGTTGTTGATCCTATCACTATAATTTAAGCTGCATGAGATTTACTATTTACTACAGTAGCCCCAGAACCCAGAACAGTGTCTGGCTCATGGAAGCCATATTTACTGAATAAACTCTTCAGGCTGTTGTTTTTAAAGACAATTGATTTAAGCATGGAAGATGCTGGTAAAATTTCTAAGTGAAATTTGACTGAGTGCATTTACCCTTTCCTTCATAAGGTCTTGAATGATAATAAAGAGAGGACCATTTATAGAAGATCTAGAATGTCAGTGATTGCTTGGGTCCTGTGAGATAAAAGAAATCTTTTGGATACCATTGGGAAGAAGGCACCACTCTAGTCTCTTTGATCTAGGGGAGTAGAAAGAAAGAGGCTAGGACCTGCTTTAGCATCAGAATGACTGGGCTGAGAGGGTAATCCACTGATGAATGCTATGTTGCAAATGTTGATAACTGCTAGGGAAAACATTGCTTTCTTTCTGGCCAGTTCATAGCATCCTAAACAGAGGTACATGACTGGGTAGGTGACAAAATAAAATAAAATTTGTACTTGTTTAATCTTTTCCTCATTGTAGTGATTTGCTTTTGGTCATCTGAAAACAACTCAGGAATGTTATTTTCTTTTCAGGTGTTAACAGCGTTTTCTCTTTGGCTTAGTTTTCCTATCTGCAATATGGGTGTGTTTTTGTCTACTTACCGACAGAGGCACAGAGATGCCCAATGATTTTAAATTAGTAAAGTGCCATGTCAGTTTAATAACTATGATTTAAGAAAGTTAATAATAGTGGGATTTCAAAATTACCAAGTAAGAGAAAAGTGCTTTTTGAATAAATATTCCTCACTCATATATATTCCCTGTTGTGAGCTTCCCTTTTATTTAAACCTTTTAATCATGAACACTGAGTTCAGCAAACTTAAAACTGCTTTTTTAAATACATGTTGGCAGGGAGGTATTGTAATATAATATTGTACCTTGGTTATTAATGACTAAGCCACTAGGCAACACACTCTCTTTTGGAGACAGAGCTGGAAAAGGCTATGGGGGGAAATTTTAACAGGCAGTTCACAGAAAGCTAAGCCTAAATATTTGGAAGAACTCATTGAAGGACATTAAAAAAATTTGTGTGGGCCTATGAAAACAGAGTGTAAATCCATTGTCTCTGCAGGTCTCTATTTCAAGGGTACTTATCTCCAGTTGCACAAAAGGAACTCAGAGCATAACCTACTGTAGCCCAAATTCAAAAGCCCCACCTTCCTCGAACACAGACTTACTTGGTGGCAGCAGTTCAGCTTCCTGTGTGAGCTTGATGTGCTCAGTCTGGACTTGTATCTCTGAGTGGACTCATAGCTATTTTTTTTTTTCTGATTAGGAAAACACAACCCTTTGTAGGGGTACTTTAGTCTGTTATTGCCTGAAAGGTCACTGAAGTGTGATGCTACAGAGAGCTTCTGGCAGGCGAAACATGCATTGAATGACATGAGACTTATTAGTTAAATCATGGCAGATGCTTCAGTTCCTAACCTTGTTCAGAAAATAACATTTTCTCAGGGTCTTAGGATTCTATTTTCCATGTTTCTCTCTTAGTTGTATCAGAACCAGATCTTCAGTATTTTAAACGTGGTAACACATTTACATATACTAAAAACTGAAAGTGGAATGCGATCACCACAATGGTATAAAAATGAAATATTTCTTTAGTTAGAGATCATTTGAGTAACCACTTTAAACTGTTGGTTCTAAAAATAAAAATGAAATATAAGTTTCCACTTGATAAACTGTTTTGTCTTTGCACTCTTGCCTATTTTTGCTAATTCTCAGTGTGGCCAGTACCTTAGGTGAGATTTGAAGAAACACATGCTGGTCTTCTGCTGAGACCAGTATCTTGCTATTGAATCTTATTCTAATAATCTAATGCCATCACTGGCTATATCACAGGGAAAGTATGAAGTAGTATAATGATTGAGGGCTTGGTAGTTGGAAGACCTGGGCTCAGGTGTGCCTTCCCTTCTGACCAGCATCATATCCACAAGCAGGTCACAATTGCTCTGAGCCTGACTTTCTTCCTTTGTGAAGTGGAGATAATAAAACAGTTCCAACTTCACAGGGTTATATGTGTTTAATACTTAGATGCATGTATTTTATGGATGCACTACAGGTAGATTTGGGATCTCATCTCTTTTAGCAAGGGATTTATACCAAAAGAATGATTCAAATTATGCTTTAAAATGTATATTTAGGTTCTTTACTGAAAGGATGAGAATTTTTCAGGCCTGGGAAGTAGATGGAGGTAAGGGTCAAAGAGGAGAACTTTGTGTAGAATTTACAGGAATTTTGTATGGAACGACATGAGTGTGGAAATCATCAGCAGAAGCTGAGGTAGGTTTATGGAAACCCTTAATGCCCACGTGGTTGGTTAATTGTGGTCTGGCAAGCAGTAGGAATGTGACATATGTGACATATTCTGGAAAAAAAAGGGAAGATTTATTTTAAAAAAACTACATAGAACTGAGTTTCCATATTTCAAATAGTTTTGGAAATCACCTTATATATTATCCGAAAGGATGGGGAGAGGCTAGGCCCAGCCTGGTTTGTAGTCTATGAGACTTCGACCCATATGTAGGGAAGAGGAACTTTACAGTGGAGTGGGCGAGAATGAAGACACCAAGAGCTCATCTCCTGAACCAGGCAGAGGGGATGAAGCCAAGGCTTGGTGGAAGGATTGCTTTGGAGAGGAAAAGCTTAATGGTTCCCCTCAGATTTGGAGAGGGTTTCTAAAAGACAGAAAGATAATTGCTAGTATAGAATTTTTGAGGTTCTGAGGGAAAAATGGAAGAAGTTTGGTAGCTTTGATTTTCTCAGGTTTGGGTACTAGACTTCAGGAACTTGGAAAGGTTTGGAGCTCGTCCTGTGGTGACTGTGGCACACTGTCCACGGGAGAGGAGTGAGAGCCCCGTTGAGCAGGAGAGAGCATCCAGCTGGGTTTAGGGACTCTCTCCAGCCACGTGCAGCAGCCCAGGGTTAGGAGTGGAGAAACTGCACCTGAGCCTCGTCACGCAGGGACATGGAAAATCCAAGGACCGTGGAAGAGAAAGCGAGGAAGGAAACTAAGTGTGCCTGTAAGAGCATCACTGCTCCTGTGGATTCAGGAGACAGATGATGAGCAGAAAGATAAACAAAGATTCCAGTGGAGGGAAGCTCCTAAATAAAGGTGAAGAAAAATTCCTCCAGGAGGGAAGCAGGAGAACAAGGAGGGAGTAAAGATAGGAGTTTATAGTCAGGCAGAGAATTTTAGAACTGGTGATTTTTAGAGAAGCCTTCTTCCTCCATAATGAAGGTGATAAAAATTAGCCTCCTTGGTGAAGGGAACTAAGGAGATAGGTGAAGTGAGTGGTGACAAAGATGGTAAGAGCTGAGAAGATCAAGAAATTGTAAAGCTAGAGTTAGAAAATTATGTATTCAGATATCTTTGTTACTTTCAATAACTGTGGAATCATGTGCAGAATATGATGAAATGGCTAAGCAAACTTTATCTTAAAGGTGCCTGGCCTCACTTTGTGCCATGCCATTTGGGTGGATTAGATTTACCAGTCTCTGTTTTGTTCTCCCCTATTAGAATGGCTTTCAATTATGTGACATGCCTTGCCGTTGAAATTGGAAAGAGCAGTTATTACAGGCTGTAGGCAAGCTAGTTAGACATGATTGGGTATGTCTTCTCAGCTGACATCCAGGATATATTTATATATATTAGAAGGCACAGCCCATTTAAATGCAGTGGTTTTAATTAGGATGTGGGCACATCAATGCATACATATTTACGAAAATGAAAAATAAAGCGTGCATGCTAAAATCCCCTTGTAATTTTTGCTAACACAATCTTCGCATTATTTTGCAGCCTCCAGAAAGGAGGACTAAACCTAAATTACTCATCTTTATAGAACAACAATAGCAGTTTCAGGTATGAGGATGTCCAGTGGTTACTCTAATATTTTTCCAGCCATGTGAGAAAGGTGAAACTAGATTTGCTGTATGGGGTTCATTAAAAACACTTAAGATGATTCCTGTGTGAATTATGGTGTCCATTTGGTCAATACGGGTGGAAAAAGTTACCCTTTTTAAAAAAGACACCTATTTTTGTTAAATTCTGCATATCCCCCTGATTTGTCCTTTAGGTTTTGGTGGAAATGTCATTTCCTCAGGGAAGAATTTCCTAGTTTTCTTAACTGGATGAGGCACCCCTGGGCTATGTCCCCCTACCCCCACTCTCCTTGTCTGAACGCTCATCACGCTTTGGCGTAGTTCCTCCTGTGAACTGTGTGCTGGGCTGTAAGTATCAGGAGGGCAAAGACAGTGTCTGCCTCGTGCCTGGTGACTAATACACAGCCTACCATGTGCAGTGGCTACTCAGCAAACATGTGTTGGAAGAATCTACGTCGAGTCTCACAGTGAAGTGATGTGTAAAGTATACCTAGAATCGGGAGACAACTTCTGCTCCCAGCACTGACTCTAAATGATTGACTCAGGGCAAAACAATTTCAGTGTTCCTTTCCTCAGAGGTAAAATTAGGGGATTAAAGCAGGTGATTGCTAATATTGTTCATAGAGCTATGATCTGCACAATTCCATATTTGTGGGATTGGTTTACATACTGATAACAGCAATAAAACATTTAAAATGAACAAATCTGCAAAGGCGTCATGAATGGGATAATTTAGTGCAAAGGAGTTGTTTCCCCTCTGGCTGTTACTACTATTATGCATTGATTTTACTAAGCAAGTTTCCAGGGAGATGAACTGCTGAATAGGGTATATTGGAACCTGAGACGTGAGACATGACAATTCCCAGCTGGAAAACAGAGTGATGAAAATGGTGGGACCTGGGAGAGAAGCATCGGATTGACAGGTTTGGAGCCCACAGAAATACTGTGGCCCCCTTTTAATTTACTTCCGGGATGAAGGTATATGGATGAGTGACTATGTGCGTCTCTTTGCCTCTGTGCTCTTGGGAATTCCTTTAACATCAGCGTCATTAGTTACAAAGGCAGCAGTCCCTATCCAATTTTTTTTGTGTGTCAGGATTGTTCATGTATAAACTAGCCTTCTTTGTTGGAAACATTTGCAAGTAATCCCATAAACAAACAAACAAAAAATGCAAATCCTGCACTGCCCCAGCCAACCCTGCTGACACTGAGACCAGACTGCCATCTATTATACACAGACATGAATTGAAATTCTCACTTTGGGCCTAACCTAATTTTCCAGTGATAATAGGCATGGATTCCCAGAAGCACTCTACACCTCTTGATAGTAACATCCTCATTTCCTTTCCTGGTAAATGTTTTAAATAAGATTTTAACACCAAAGGAAATTAACCTTTAAATTAATTGTAATTTTAAAATGCCATCACTGATTTTTGTCTTCAGCCTAATTACCTTCTATTATTTAAATAAACCTCGCCTCCTGTGAGCTTTAAGTTTGTTTCTCCTTCACTCCCTGCCACACAATGCCAACCCATCCTCATGGAGGCCTTCCTGACTCTGCTGCTGGAGCAGCCTCATTTAAATGTCACAGGATTGAGGGTTTGCCCTATGCTGCTTATTTACAAGGCACTCTTGCAGCGCTCTGTGTAAGGCTGCTCCACTCAGATGTTTTCATTCTGCATACCTGGTGGCCATCCTTACAGATGCAGTGTTTTTAGTCCTCCTGCTGTTAAGAAGGAGATAGCTAAGCTTGGCCTTCTGTTCCTATTAGATGCCATTTCCACCACTAAAGTAAAACTGGTCGTAATGAAATTGGCAACAGCCAGCATCATTTATCAAAAGACTAACTTTGAATGTACAGTCTTCTTTCTTAGCACGTCTCAGCTTTAGAGAGCTTTTAAGACTTCTGTTTCCTGGGCCAGCTCTTTGTCTTGTTCTCATTTGTCCTTTCAAGGTAGGACTAAGGGATCCCAGCAATTTTATTTTGTGAGCCTGTATATTGGTGCTAAAAGCGTCCTATTTTTCTGCCACTTAGCTGCTTTCCTTCTCATGTCATTATCCATGTGGGTATAGAGAGAGATGGTGAGGAATCAAGTACAGGACACCCAGTACAGGTGGACTAGGTATTAGAGAATTGGAAGAGGCAGAATAATCAAAATGGGAGATGTTTCTTTTATTCACTTCCATAAATGTCACCACTTCTCCTTCCTTTCACATGCTGTTGCTTTCTTTTCCATTGAGGCGGATTAAAACAACTTGGATGTTATTCATCTACTGGATCACATCAGTTTTCTGCACCACATACCTCCTTTATTACACCCCAGTTAAAGGTCCTCCTTTGCTAGTATGAATATAGTTACCTCAACATTGACTCTTTAGAAACAAGGTCCTGATTGTTTCGAATCAACAAAGGATAGGGAATGAATCAATTTCTTTCCCCGCTATTTTTGATTGGGGAACATTAGATTTATTTAAAGATGATCATAGTGTGCATGTATGTGTGTGTATGTGTGTGTATAATAAGCAGTAGAGTATAATGGAGGAGACGTTAAGAGAAAAGGGAGAATATGAGAAGTGATTGTTAAAGAAGACTCAATTTGGACCTGAATATCCAAATTTAAAAATAAAGTGCATATGTTTTCTCTCCCCTGACCACAAGAGGGAGCAACTTAACAGCAGGCTGAAAAAAAGACCAGCACTAATTTTGGGAGACAGTGTAACAATTGTATCACTGTTAGGGAAGGCTGTTGTCACTGACAGGAGCTTGCATGTGATTGACAGGAGGCACATCTATATGTAAGCATTCGTTTCAGGTGCTGTCTTTTATTTTTACATATGGCAGCTTATCTTTTTTTTCTGCTTTCTTCCATTTGTCTAGAAAATGATGAAAGCTGCTTTATTCTAATTCATTATTCATTTACTTAGAATCAATTAGGGTCTAAAAAAAATGTCACATTTCCTTAGGAGTTTCCATATAGTCCAAGAAATGTTAGTGGAGAGCTGATTGATTCGTTTTTTCCCCATATACTTACTGAGTCCTGCTTCAGGTTGGGGGTAGGCTGGATGCTGAGGATGTAGTGGTGGTCAAGATAGCTGTGGTCCCCACTAGCATCCCCTAATACTCTTACCCTGAGGGAGTCAATATGTGCTATATTATGTCAGAAGTTCACCGATAAGCTCAGTGACCTGGGGCAAGTCATTTAATCTATATGGGCCTATAAAATTAAAGTGTTGAAATAGAGCAGTAGGCAGTAGTTTCCTATCATTTCAAACTCTGTGGTGTTCTTAGTTCACAGGAAATCTTAAGCGGAATCAAGAGTTGTAAAATTAAATAAATGCAGAGCTCCTGTGCTCTGGGAAGTTGGAAGAGGAGCAAGGTGACACGTTCTACCTTGGCCCCACTATGATTCTGCAGGGCACTAGCTCAAGGTTAGTAGCCTCTGAAGTCTGGGGCTCCAGACTCTAATCATATGTGATTCTGTTCAGAGATGGGGAAGGGAACAGCACATTTTGATTTTGTGGGAGCCTGGCAGATATAGACAAGGTTATCTCACTCAGTCACCTTCAGAATTACAAAACAAATGTTATAAAGAAAACAATAACATACTACGCTTTCATTTGATTGCTTGAGTATGATATTTGAACAGTAAAATGAGACACACCATTCTCATAACTCTACCTGTCAACCTGGCACCCAGGAACTTGGCACCTTTTTTGAACTGCTAATTGCCTACCCCTTAGGTTATGTTTGGAGAGTGGTTTATAAATAATAAGAAAGAAAGCTCAGGTTACCAAACAGACTGTATAATATGGCCCTAACAACCACATAGAGAGAAAGAAAAAGAAGAAAGGAAGAAAGCAGACATATACCCAAATGTTACCTGAGAACCAGAATTCAAAATTGTGAAATCATTCTAATTTTCTTTTTTGTTTGTTTATCTGTATTTTCTCTACATTCTGCAGTAAACTTACATTCCTTTATAAACAGAAAGAACCAAATATTTTTTAATGGACGAGTACTCCTCCCTTGCCACCTCTACCCTCCCCCACAGGCGGGAGAGTGTGTCCTTGTGCTCAAAGAATTGCATCCAAACTCAATGATCCTGTCAAACTGGAAAAGCGATCGAAATATACAGAACAGAGTTCAATACACAGAAGTGTAGGCCGGCAGGCTTTAGAAGAAAAATCAAACAAAAATAACAGAAAATTATTAGCTTCAGAGAAGTGAATCATTTCCTGTGGTTTGCTTTTCAAATGAAAGAGTCTATAAATCGATTATGACTGTTATCCCAAGGCCAGTTTATTTTAGAGAATTCAGGACAGGCTTTTATGAATCTGTGCTTGGTTGGTAGGTTTGTGCATGTGTGTATGTGAACATGTGTGTTTAAACATCTAGAATTAATTTTCCAATATTTTTTTCAAAATAAGCCCTCTTAGGATATTTTTAAAATGACATTCTGCATATTTTCCCGGATGATTTGAATATTTAAGAACATTTTTTTTTTTTTTTTTTTTTTATGCGTTACGCGGGCCTCTCACTGTTGTGGCCTCTCCCGTTGCGGAGGACAGGCTCCGGACGCGCAGGCTCAGCGGCCATGGCTCACGGGCCCAGCCGCTCCGCGGCATGTGGGATCTTCCCAGACCGGGGCACGAACCCGTGTCCCCTGCATCGGCAGGCGGACTCTCAACCACTGCGCCACCAGGGAAGCCCTAAGAACATTTTTAAACACACTGAATCTCTTTTAGAAAAGATAGTGACTACTTAGAAAAATGGATCCACTTTCCAGAGGACTGATGTTTATTTTTATTTTTAGTTTAACTATTAAGGCAAAGGTTTATAAGAAAACATAATAAAAATTGAGAAATCATGTTGCCTATTTTTTCTATTATGGATAAGTTATTATTTTTCCACAGCTGCATGTTTTCCTTTTAATTGTCACATCTAACAACTCTAATGAAGCTGATAAGTTCTTAGTTCTATCACTGTAAGTGGACATTAGACTCTGGTGCAGAAGAGCTGAGGATTAAGGGAGAGAAGAGCTACAAGTATAATAAAAGGCACCAGACCAGAAATCTCAGAACATTTTATTTCTTTCACAGAATACTGTCAAAGAGAACAAGTAGAGGGGAATAAAAAACACTGGAGGTCATAAGGAAAACTCAGCATGGTTGGCAACAGATGATACAGTGAAGAGCCCAGCCACAAAGACAGCTCAGCGAGGGATGCCCGCTCTCTTGGAGAAAGCCTTTTCTCCTAAGACATATCGCTGCCTTTTACAAATATATAAAAGTATGTTGTGATGGCTGCCCCACTCAAATAAGGTTCAAGTGTCAAGGCACACCCTCTGGAGCAGGTCCCAGCTTTTTTCTGGTGAGGAGCTTCTCATCTGAAGGCAGATCACCCCACCTCACAGCAGGAGATGCGGACCGCAACTCCTGCCTACTGGCAGTGAGCCAGGAGCAGGGAGGCTACCGTTACCACCTGGAGCCTCTTACCCATAGGCATTTGATGTACCAGTGAGCAGAAGCTAGCCCCACTCTGTTCCCCATAGGTATTTTCAAATAGCCAACAGCCACATGGTGTGTGCGTGTGTGCGTGTGTGTGTGTGTGTGTGTGTGTGTGTGTGTGTATCTTTAGATATGGGATGTTATGGTCTGAATGGTATACCCTTCCAAATTTATCTGTTAAAGGCCTAACCTGCTATGTGATTGTATTTGGAGATGGGGCCTTTAAAGAGGTAATTAAGGCTAAAGAGGCCATAAGTACGTGGCCCTAATTCAATAAAACTGGTGACCTTATAAGAAGAGGAAGAGACATTGGGGCATGCACAGACAGAGAAAAGGGGGCAAAGTGAGAATTCAGCCTTCTATAAGCCAAGGAGAGAGGCTTTAGGAGAAACCAAACCTGCCAACACCTTGATCTTGGACTTCTAGCCCTCAGAACTGTGAGAAAATAAATATGCATTGTTTAAGCCACCCAGTCTGTTATATTTTGTTATTGCACCCCTAGGTGACTGATACATGGGGGCGGAATTGCCCACATCTTCCTATTTGAAATCTTTGCTCCAAGGGTGGTTGTCATCTCCTGATAGGCACAGCAGATGGCAGTGTTGTCCTGTAAGTTTGCACAGCCAGTTGGCCTGTCAGGCTGGGGCTCTGGCTTAGATAAACAGAGGGTCAGAGATGTAAACTTCAAGGCCAAGGGTTTTCGTTGGGGAAATTAACAACAACTTTGCATTAAAGTGTCTATATAAGTATTTATAAAACTGGCCTCTAGAAAAGTAAATGAGATACTGTTTAAAAGAAGAAATAAAGAAAAAAATCCTAGGCATTTGATGTGCCTGCAGGAACTCCCTCTAGTTCAATGATGATTTATTGCTATTTGTGGAGTCTAAGTTTGACTCTTCGCTCATGGAGCCTGAACCCTCGCCTTAGCTCCCTAGAGTGTGGTGCCTCTGAGGCTCTCTGGCTACACTTGCTGCTGAGCCTCAGATATCAAAAATGGGTACAGAGCCGGTCCGCTTCTATTGACGTCAAGAATATTTCAGTCTTCCAGGTGCCGTAATTAGGCCCTTATCTCCACAGTCCATTCTCAGCACAGCTACAGAACCCAAACTGTCCTGTGTTCCTTTTGAGGCTCTTAGGAATGGAAACTTAAGTAATTTGGCAAGTAGGGAGCTGGCATCTCCTCCTGTACTACACTCCCATCAGGTTGCTTCATTGCAAATCCACAGCAGGTAAGAATAGTTACACAGAGATCCTTTCCCTGTTTATATATACATTAAACTTTCCCCATCTTTCAGGACTTACTTTCTGAGAGCATTTGTGTGTGTGTGCATGTGTGTGTGTGTGTGTGTGTGTGTGTGTGTGTGTGTGTTTTATTGTACATTCATCAAGCCAAAACATTTTTAAAGGATCAAAATAATTTTCTTTATGATTACTGAAAACTAGATAGAAATTGCAGCCTTTTTTACACTTGAGCATTGGAAGTCATGTGTTCTAGGCAGTGCCTGGAGGTAAACATATAGACCGGTGATCAAGATAATGATAATGCATGGGAAATATCAATCTAAAGCATTTTACTCAACAAATATTCGTAATTGTCTGTGTGTGAGTGACCACAAGTAAACAGACCTAACTGGACAGAGAACTGGCCCAAATGAGCATCTCCTCCAGGTTGTTTAGTCATCCCAGGAACGTTCATGATAAGCATGAGTCTACTAGGATATAAAAAAGGAGAGTAGTTCATATCTCACTCACTGAGCAAAAAGGCTAACATTAGAAAAGTTGTCTGTGATAAGTCTGCTTTTCTTTTAGATTAATAAAGGCACTTAAGGAGTTGTGGTCAAAATACATAAAAAGACATAAGCATTATGGAGAACAGTTTATTAGATACTTGAAAGATAAGCCTTATCTTCCAAAAGATATTTGTGACTTCACATCCCCTTGGATTTACATGGCTTTGACCAAAACTTGACCTAGGGCAGAATTCCCTAAAACGAGTTCCCTGGAATTATAATTCCCTGGAATATTAAGATTTCTTATGAAAAAAGGTTCCGTGTTCAAATGTTTGGGATATTAACTATACTTTTAGTTTCTGTAAAATGCCCTAACATCTACAGAATGACCACAGGCTGTTCCCAAGTTAAGCCTGGCCCACCCCAAACATCTGGAGACCTTAGATAGCCCCAAACCTTATTCTCTGACACTCACAGTGAACATGAATTTCATGGGGACCTCTTTCAAACTTAGCCAATCCTAAATCCTTTTACCCTGCCTTGCCTGGTCCTTTCCCTGGAAACCACAATAAAAGCACTTGCTTACGGTTCTGCGTGTGTGTGTGTGTGTGTGTCTCTCTCTCTTTCTCCTCCCTCCATCTCTCTCTCTGTCTTTCTCTCTCTCTCCTCTCTCTTTCTCTCTCTGCCTCATGACCCACGATGATGCTTTCCCTGAGTGGCCCTGCATGGCATGCTGTGTTCTCCCTAGGGAACCGTGAATGTGGTAAAACCCTTTTTGGTTTCTCTCTTTGATCGGCTTCTGGCCTCACTGTATCTCATCCAACACAATATGGTTAAAACAAAACTGGATTAGGACAAATTGGACATACTTCTTTATTGCAGTACTCTCAGAGATGTTAATACATAAATGTGCATTCTAAATTTTCAGTGTCAAACTTACTTGGCTTTGGAATCTTTTTTGAGCAGTATAGCTTATGGACTAGCATTTCTGGGATCCCGCTTGGGAGGTACTATTCTGGAGAGATACCGATTATCTGTCTAGGAGACTTGGTGTGTCAGTATATTTTTCTGAAGATAAAAATGCAGACATCATTGTGAAATAAAATCAAACACTATAGTTTAGAGAAAGCTCAATTCCCATATGAAATTTAACCTATAGACTCATCAAGGATTTGGCACAAAGACACTGAATGGTTAATAGCTGAATGAACTTACAGTTTGTGGAGTCCATACATTTTAAAATCCATATATCTTTTACCTTTCCTAATATTTACCCTTCCAACAGAATAAATCTTTTGGGCGTAGGACAAATGCTTACTAGATATCTTCTCCTGCATCTTTGTGAAGCACCTCAAACTTAACCTTTCCAAACTGAACCAGTTGCTGCATCCCCATTCTACTTTCCTCAAGTGACATTTTCATCTATCCATTCACTCATATCAGAAATTCAGAAATCTGTCAGCCTCTTCCTTACCGCTTACATAGTACCCATCCACAGTCCATTAATCAGTATTGTTTTTATGTTTAATAACATATCTATCCTCTCCCTCTCCAACACTGGGCTTAGTCCAGACCCTCATCATCTCATATCTCAGTCATTTTCACGGTGTCCTAATCTGTCTGTCTTTCCTTCATCTCGACCCTCCCGTTCAAGTCTCTCCTTCATACTGATACCATTATGTTTCTTCTGAAGTGCATTTCTGATTGTTACTCTTTCTATTAACTGCCAATTTATTGGCCATCATGCTATACAAAATAAAGTCCGACTCCTTACTCTGTCATAACCGTTTTTCTACTATCTCATCTTTTCCAGTCATCTCTGGGTACCCACCTCTGGCACAGGATATAATTCAGTCATATTAACCTGACTGCTCTGCCCCCAACATGGCAGGCTGTGATATGTCTTGGTTCTTTTTCACCTTTTTCCTGGGATCACCTTACTCCCGCATCAGCTATCCAAATATCTATTTATTTTCCAAGACCAAGCTCAAGAGTGTCCTTCTCTATGAAACCTTTCCTGATTCCTTTCCTATCTCCCCACACTATACACTCTACAGAGCTTTATTATACTTATTTGTTCACATGTTTCTTTCCCCTACAAAATGCTTAATTCCTAGAAGTAAAAGACTGCATATTACTCATCTTTTTTTTTTTTTTTTATAAAGTTATTTATTTATTTTTGCTGCATTGGGTCTTCGTTGCTGTGCGCGGGCTTTCCCTAGTTGTGGTGAGCGGCGGCTACTCTTCATTGTGGTGCGCGGGCTTCTCATTGCAGTGACTTGTTGTGGAGCACGGGCTCTTGGCACGCGGCTCAGTAGTTGTGGCTTGCGGACTCTAGAGTGCAGCCTCAGTATTTGTGGCACACGGGCTTAGTTGCTCCATGGCATGTGGGATCTTCCCGGACCAGGGATCGAACCCGTGTCCCCTGCCTTGGCAGGCGGATTCTTAACCACTGCGCCACCAGGGAAGTCCCTACTCATCTTAAAATATCCCCAAACTGACATCGCACTTGATACATTGAGGAGTGTTTTACAAACACTTATTTGTAAAGGACTGTCATTTCCTTTTGCAAACAACAATAAAAACTATGCACTGCATATTCCTAATTTTACATCGTGTGTGGATATGATTGAGAATGTGTCTCCTCTAAATGAATCACATGATACAGCCTCCCTCTTTCTAGTATGACTGGAAAGTGAAGAAGAAATACATATTTCTCTTTGAGTATTTTCCTCAAATCATCCTATTAACAGAGCAGTGGATCCTCATCTTTTCCTCCACTGTCTCAACACCCCAATCATTATGAATATCTTTGGAAACCAAGAAAAACGATTCCCAGCTCTGATTTTTCCTCAGAATAAATATAGCTGTATGGACAAGTACCCAGAGAGCATTGAAGTACTTTTCCAATCCTCCTATTTCAGATCCTTAGGGGGCAAGGAAGGAGTGAAACCTTCTACCTGCCAATTTTTAGAAGAGCAGAGGACAATGGAGCCACTTAGAGGCTTGTGAGAGGGTACCTCCATTTAAACTCTGGATCAAGCAGTAGTGCGGAATGCTGAGACTCTGACATAAAGTTCTAGCTATTTGTATCAAATTGTAGGAAAGAATAGGAAATATGAACATTTGGTTTCATGAAGACAAATTTCTTGAATCAATCTGGAGTCAGTTCTTGTGAAAATTTTTGGAACTATTGCAAATTGTTGATTGTTGGGATTTGTAGTCCTGGGTGAAACTGATTAGTTATCTATATGCTGGATACTTTTATGAAAACCATTTTAGTCTAATGGGTACAAAGGGCTTAGTCCCTATTCTAATGATGTGTTAAGGGATATTGTCTGAGAAGGAGGAAAACAGGTAAGAGGCAGTAAAGAAGATGCTCTGAACTTGAAAGAAACAGAACAGAGCTTTAATACTTACAGCTGTCCTCTTCTTCAGTTATACATTTCACAACATAACAGGCGTAGATGAACCCTGCCAGCTGAAACAAAACAAAGATGCTTTAGACATGTGGCAAAGGCAACAGTACTGGATCTCACTGGGGGAGCGACTTTTCAAAGGCATGTGGTTTTGACTAGATTCAGTGTTCCAAAAGAGTTCATCAGGCTGGATCTGGACTCCTGTGTGGATTCTTGATTCATATAATGTGACTTATAAGTGAATATATTACTCTGTTTTCCTTTGTTCTGCATTTATGTTTAAGATTTGTTAATTGCCAGGCAATCTACAACAAGTTATTTTAGGTCCAGAGGAAAAATACAGAATTATGGCCATTCATCAATGGATTAGCATTTGCATTTGTGCCAATCAACTTCTAATTCACTTTTCATTAGCCCAGAGCCTAAGATACTAAAATTGGACTCCTGCTGACTATCAGAAAAATGTTTTGAGAGAAAAATATTAAGGAGATTCCTTGAAATATTGCCTCAACACTTTGTAAGTAAGAAAAACTCTTATTTAGACCAGTAACAGGAACCAGGACATACCGAGTATAGTTAAGATGACATGATACAGAGGAGCAATGGGGTGGGTAACTGTAAGGAATATCACAATGCATTTGACTGGGATTGCACACATCAGAGCATCCTTTCTGAAGCATACAACAGAGGTCCCTGTGGTCAGGGAAGTCTTTGCTCACTGAAATAGTATCTGTGAAGGAGCACAGTAAAGCCCTTTGATATATGTCCCCTCAGATGGTGTAGTTTTGTATTCCTTCATATAAGTATAATTATTTAGTCAAATAATGAGCACTGGTATAAGGAAGCAAACTAATTTCCTGATATGTGGAAAATTTTTTTTCCAAAACAATCCAGTTTGGAGGAATCCTTAAAGGCATGTCCTCAGGACAGTGATGACTATTTTTCACGGTGACATTTCAGACAGGCATTGATCCTACTGAGTATTTGGCATCAGGGAAGGGAACCTTGGGAAAAAGGCTGCAGTCTTCAATCAGGAAGCTAAGGTACAGGGCAAAAAGTTGCTGCTGTGATAAACCTAATGAACTTGTTTTCCATTAGCTGACAGATTGCAGTATTTCTGGAAGATGTGAGTGGAACATTTTAAGTCAGAGGGTACACTGATAGGTATTTAATGAGAAGAACTATTTGGAGACAGAGGTCCGGTTAAAAGGAACTTTAGAAAATCTTTAATTTTAGTGTGAGAAAGAAAGCACGTTCTGGCAGATTCTGTTCTTTTCCAAAGAGATCTGGCATGAGATAAAACAGTGGTTTTCCTGGCACAGAAACAGTGACCCTGCTTAAGAGAGAGCAATGAATGAGAAAGCAGACTTATGCAAAATATTCTTCACAAGCTTTTGTTTTCAGATCCTGGATGAGAGGGACAGTGGACCCGCTGCCCTCCCACCCCCAAGTGTAGTGTCTGAACCACTACACATAGTAACAGAGAGCTAGATAACATACCACTGATGCTACATTAGCACTTAGGTTTTTAAAAATATGTTAGAAAAGTTATCAAATAAGCATTTTTCTCTTTGAAGTATATGTTGCTATTGGCAATAAAATTGTGATAGTAAGAACAGTCTCCTTATATAATGGAATCATCAGGTTACTGTTTTTATGGGACTTATTTTTAGAATACAGGGTACTATTAAAAACCAGTGTATCCTATTTGGCTTTAGCAAAGATATTGATTTGACCAAACAAAATCACACAGTGATTTGAGCATTTTCACAGATAATGGAGAAACAGATTAACGCTTCTTAATCTTTTATCCACCAGGGCCCATGAAAATGCCCGTATCACTGAGTGACCTAGTCCCATGTGTACTCTGTCATGGGTGCTGGATCCGACTGTGGCGAGGTAAAGAGGCTATGGGTTTGGTTAAATCCCCTGGGTACTGCCTGTATCTCCCCTTCTTCCTCCACAGGAAGGCCTTACCATTGTGGCTAAATGCCATAGATTTATCAGTCGTTTATCTCTTCTCTTCAGTTTAAAATACTTACTACTTGAATTATCTACAAAGCAACTTTTTTCCTAATCACAAACTTTTCTCTTGATTTTCACTCATCACTTAATTACTTTTAAATGAAAATCTAGGTAAAGAGCATTGATAAATTCTGAGATTCAGGGCCAGTGAGTTTAAACTTCTCATTAAAGTGTCACTAGAATCTAGATTATTAACTGTACCCCTCTCCCAGAATGCAGCCAAGGCACTGTGTTTTGCTTACCAGTGATCTTTTAATTGTATTCGGTTGCATTCTTTAACTATCAGGGGAGTGACTTTGATATAAAAGTAAATCCTGCTGCATTTCATTACAAAAGCTTGCTGATTAAGAGAACTTCACCTTTTAAATTGGTCACCTCTAAATACAAATGGAAATTGGTTTCTCCCAAATTAATAAAGATTCATAAACCTCTGTTACCTTTCAATTTTCCTACATCAAATACATTTCTAATTTAATTTTTACTCCCTCACAGCAACTTATAAATTTACCTACAGAAAAGCAGTTTCAACGAATTTCTTACAGCTCTGAATACTTCCTGTAAAATGCAACTCAGCTAACTGCTGCCCAGGCCACAAAGATGAACCAAACCAGGGTTTCCCAACCTCGGCACCACTGACATTTTGGGTTGAGTAACTCTTTTTTGTGGGCTCTGTTATGCATTATAGGATGTATAACTACTAACATCCTATGATCGAGACAGTTGATAATTGAGATAATCCAAAATGTCTCCAGACATTGCCATACATCCCTTCAAAGGCAAAACTGCCCCTCGTTTAGAGCCACTGTTTTAGACACAGTCTAAAGGATTTTGCAGTCTTGTAGCAGGGGTACACATATAATTGTACTTCAAAGTAGATTAAGATAAGTGCCAGGAGGAAGGAAGAAAATAGATTGTCTCCTAACTGACAAACGGTAGACTGGGTGATTTCACGCGTTAGCTTATTAATCCTCACAGCTACCTTTGGAAGAGCATTATATGTATCTTTGCAGAGGAGAGGTAAAATGGGCCTTGCTTTTCCTGAGCGAGTTCATCAAGCGGGGAAGTTATAGACTGTGTTCAAGGAAGAGCCATTCCTTCCATCTGATGAGAGTTTGTGGACCTCATATTAGAGCAACGGAAATAAAAGCTGTGAAGACAGGTTAGGGCTATAATCAGAGGGCTTTGAGTATGTATCAAATTGCAATTCTAACTATGTAATTTTCTATACAGTACACTTAAGGTGCACCCCATCTTCTACTGAAGAAGTATAAAAGTTTTCACAAAATACAAATCCTTCCTAATGTGATATATAGTCCCTGTCTAGCCTCATTTCCCACCACTCCTTGTCTCAGAATTTATGCCAGTATTAAGCTGTTGGTAGTTTGCAGACATATATCAGGTGGTTGCCCTCTGTTCTTTAACTCTTTAACCCCTTCTGCCAACAAAGCATGCGAATGCCCTACATCTCCTCCCTTCCTTCCTTGCTCAGCTCTCCACCTTTGAGTAGTTCTAACTCATCCTTTAAGACTGAGCTAAAGTGTTGCCTTGCCAAAGAACTGGCAGTCCATTCCCAGGGTAGGTTGTAGGTTGGCATTTTGGAGATAGACCTCGAGAGATGGGGGTGGAAGGCTTTGAGAGGGAATAACGGGAAAGGTGAGAATATCTTCCAAGCAGAGCTCAGGCAACCTATGGGAAGATGTGGATTATGTTCAGAGAGGAGCAAGAGGCCCCGTTTCAGAGGAGTTTGGGCAATGTGAAGGGGTGTAATGGTTCCCAAAGTAGGAAACAGTGACCTACATGGTCATAGTGGATATGAATACCTGGAATGAAAATAAAATTATTTATTCTGTTCCTTATTTAAAGATGGCTCAGAGTAACAATGAAAGATACCAGTGGTATTATACTAGGCAAACATATAATTATCCACTTGTAACAAACCAAAATATTACAGTTGTCTTAGTCTTTGGCATTCAAAGCAGAGCTAAGCCTAAATCTTTTAATTTTTATTCATCTTTTCACCTTGATACATCTAATATGATTTATTCACTTCTAATTCACCTGATAGGGAATTATATATCATCTTGATATCATTACTGGCTGAAAGGAAATGATATTTTCTCTCTATAACTAAATCAGATTGAAATTCTTTTTTGTATCTACAAACCAAATTATGACTGTATATCCCAGAAATTCACTTAGAAGCTAATAGATAAGAGGAAACTGAAGCCTTTTGGTAAGTATTTAAAAAGATTTAATTGTAATAATTGAAAATGTAATAGCCTTAGTGTTTAAAATACTATCTTCTGGACTTTTTTTCAGGAAGTTGGAGTAGACATACTTTTCCCTAACCCTCCCTCTAAATACTGCTGAAAACCCTGGACATTATATATATAAAACACACATAGGAAGACTCTGAAAGATGGAAAGAAGGTAGACTGGCTAGGAATCTTGGGACCCAAAGAAGGACAAGGGAGTGAGTTTCCTAGTTTTCTTTTGTCTCATATATACCATACTTGGGGCTGAAGAAGCCCATGACACAGAAATGCCAATAGGCACAGATAAAAGAGCCCCAACAAAAGCTTGCTCTCGCTAACCAAAGGACCAGGAAAGGGACAGCCTAACAAGACAGAAAAACAATTTAAGACAATAATAGCCCTCTTTAGCCAACGCCACAGAAAAAACTGTAACCCCACTCCCCAGCCACAGCAACAAAGAAGAGGGAGCCAGGTCTTCCCTCCTGGCCAGGTTGTGGTGTCTGAGAAGTGAGGCAGGGAGCCTGGACTTTCATTCCTGCCAGGAAGGAGGAAGTCCCCCTCCGTAGTGTCTGTAGAGACCCCCAAAGGGAGTCTAGACTTCTGGCCTCACTCTGTAGTAAGAAGGCACCCCTCCCTTCCCAACTGGGTGGTGTCAGAGGAGGCTTAGTGGAGAATCAGGACTTTCACCAATGACCAGCAGTAATGAGGTCAATGCCCTGCCCCTGTGGTGTTAGATGAAGCCAGCTGGGAGCAGTAACAAGGCACTCCTGCCCCTCCTAGCCTTCCCTGGTACCCTGGTACCTTGGTACCCTGGAGGTACCAGTGAAGGCTGAGTAGAGAGCAGGAACTTCCACTGTCTCCAAGCCTTAATGAGAAGCCCTTCCTCTCTTGAGTATCAATAGAGTCTGAGTGGGGAATCTGGACCTCTAACCCCTGCTCGGAAGTAATGAGTCAGTGTCTCTCCTTCCCCTGCCAAAGGAGCGCCAGAGAAAGCCCGCTAAACAGAAGATTTAAGGAAGATATAGAGTCTCATAATATAATACCCAAAGTGTCCATGTTTCAATTTAAAATTCCTCACTGTATCAGTAAGGATAAAGTTTTCAACATGAATGAAAACAGATAACCAATGGAAGCTAACACAGAGCTGGATGACAGATGTTAGAATTATCTGGCAAACATTTTAGAGTTAAAAAAAAATGCTTCAGCAAGAAGTTATGAACACACTTGAAATGAATGAAAAAAAAAGTGTCATCAAAGAAATAGAAGATATAAAGAAGAACCAGACTGAAAATTTAGAACTGAAAAAAAAAATTCAGTAACCAAAATTAAAAAAACTCAATTGCAGAATGGAGGAGACGGGACTGAATCAGTGAACTTGAAGATAGAACAATAGAAATTACCCAATATACACGAGGAAAAAAAGTAGACTAAAAAAGAAAATGAACAGAGCCTCATACAGCCATAGGACTATAATAAAACATCTAACATTTGTGTCATTGGAGTCCTGAAAGGAAAGGAAAAAAAGAGCAGTACTGAAAAAGTACTCGAAGAAATAGTGACTGCAAATTTTCCAAATTTGACTTATGTATTCAAGAGGCTGATTGAAGCCCAAACAGGAAAAACCCAAAGAAATTCATACCAAGATTCACGATGGTCAAAATTTAGAAGACCAACTACAAAAATCTTGGAAGAAAAAAGACAGAAATATTTATGTATAGCCACTCTGGAAAAGAGTTTGAAGTTTTCTTAGAAAAACTAAACACACAACTGCAATATAACCCAGCAACACACTCCTGGCCATTTATGCTAGAGAAAGGAAGATGTGTTCGCACAAAAACCTGTACACTAAAGCATATAGCAGCTTTATCCATAATAGCCCCAAACGGGATGCAATCCAGATGTCCTTCGTTGAGTGAGCTGTTCAACAAACTGGCATATCCGTATTATGGAATACTACTCAGCAGTACAAGAAAGGGACTAGTGATACATGCAACGACTTGTATAAATTTCCATAGAATTATGCTGAGTGAAAAAAGCCAATTCCCGAAGGTTGTATACTGTATGATTCCATTTAAATAACATTCTTGACATGACAAAACTAGAGAAATGGAGAACAGATTACTGGTTGCCAGGACTAGGGAGGGTGGGGTGTCACAGGGAAGTGGATGTGGCAACACAAAGTATTCTTGACTGCACCACTGTCGGCATCCTAATAGTGATATTGTACTATAGTTTTGCAAGATGTTACCATTGGGCAAAACTGGATAAAGGGTACACAAGATCTCTCTGTATTATTTCATACAATTGCATTATGTATTTCACAATTATTTTCTATGTATTTCTACAATTATTTCACAATAAAAAGATGAATTTAAAAATACTACATTTAGGCAACTGTCATTTATGTTAAAAGACCTTTTTGTATTGTTATCATAATTTCTAAATTTGCAAATATATTTAAACAAGGTGGATGTACTTGTTTTCTTAAGTACAAAGACACATTTTAATTCTGAGCCCTTAGATCAACATAGAAGTTCACAATAGTTTTTTATGCTGATACAATATAGAATTATTATTCAACGCTCCTTTTTTGACTGGGGTGGAGATGGGGTAGCAAACACTATTTTTTTTTTTTTATCTGCAAATGTCTCATTCTCAAATAGATTTGTTCTGTGTTTCATTTAAATCATCTATTTTTGTTCTGAATTCATAATTCAGATGTTATAAGCCCATGCTTTTTGTAATATGAATTTGAACAGAAGGATATTATATGCTCACAAAATATACTTTTAAGTTGCAAATGATTTTACTTGCTCTTTTGCATCTTATTCCATTTACGTATTTCAAGATTGCTTTAGCAAAATATTCTAATATGATTATATCAGTGTTATTAATGAAGGTCTTTTATATGAAATATTTTTTATGTAGACTGGTGTATCATTTCAGTTGTCCACCAGGTGATTCTTATCCTAAACTATTCCAATGGCTGGGCTATTAAGGAGCATGTTGCAAATTTTCTTTGCTACAAATAATCCAGGTGCAGTTATCAATCTACAATAACTCATGGAGGATTGCCTTTAGGGCTGTTGTGAACTTTCACAGCCTACTGAGTCAGAAAAGCTTTTCAGAGGATCAGAAACATATCTTAATACCAGCCTTTAGGTATTGTGTCGCATCACCAAGCATGACCGTATTAAACACTTTTTAAAAGATTAAATAAAGGTAGACGTACATGCAAACTTGCCTTATCTTCTTAAGGCTGGGAAATGGACTGAACTGCATGCCAACGCTGGCTTAACCAGTAATTCCCATTCTAAATTGGCCTCTGGAGACTGGTAGATTTCTTCAGGCCAGCCTTACCAAAGAGTTACCCGGGTTCAAATGAGTCTAATGTATTAGTAAAGCTGGAAGAGCAGGAGATACTCAGGCAGCATAAAAGACGACTAATAAAATTCAAATGTCATCATGGTTAATGCCTCATTCAGAGTTTAAATATCCCATTAGTTTTAAAAACTGTACTGAGAGCAGTGGTTCAACCATTCTATACATCTGCCATTTGGGAGGTGATCAAATAAATGGCTGATCTAGTGCAATAGAACTGCCAGAAGATACCTTTAGTTTTTGAGACAGGACCCATAATGGGAGTTTGTAACCAAAATTGTTCATTGAAAATAACTGGCATTATGTTATACACCTAAAGCGAATACAATGTTATATGTCAATTATATCTCAATTAAAAAAAGAAAATGATTGGGAAATGCAAAAAGCGATCTGTCAACAACACGCTACTATTTTGGTAATAAAACTAAGTTTGATAATAAAACTAAGATTGTATACATGTCACAAGTAATAGGGACCCTGATTTATTTATAGTGAAGCACTTGAGAAAGAGAAATGCTACAGTGTTCTGTAAAATGTAAACAATCAATACTGTCCAGTAGCAACTTTGAACAAAGTAAGTACATGATTCTTTTGTGAGCAAATGGTACAAATAGCATAATTTTTGCTCAGAGATAATAGGGATCCTAAAGCAAAAGTAGTTGTACAAGTAAGACATGCAAAAATAAATTAGCCTATCTTAGGTATGTCGACATCAACATACAGGGTTAAAAGAGTTCAGTGTGTTTCACTGGAGGAAGTGTGCTGTTCTAGAGATGACAGTGAGAGTACAAGGCTAGATTCTTCTGAAGAGACTAGGAGAATTGTACTGCAATACTAGTTGCAAAAATGACCTGTGTTTTTAAAAAAGGTGCTAAAACTATATTAACATTTCTCTCTTTTTCAAAGGTGCTAGATCAGAAGATAAGGAAAATTTGGTATATATAACATACTTGGTGCTTCAGCACATATCACACCATGATATTTCAAGAAATCATGAATAAGATGACATTGTAAGAATATGTATATGTAAATGTATAGTATGTGCGTGGAGACTATGCACTGGATCTGTATCTGGTTAAAGACTTAGACTCTGAAAAGAGCCGCAGTGAAGAGATCAGTTTAGAACTGGAGGGCAGTTTCAATAAGCATGCTTCAGGTATCTCACCCTAAGTCCTGTTCTGCATGTCATTTTAAAATTCTTGGGAAAGAACAACAATGATCTGATGATCAAATTCTGTAACTATATGGAGGATGCCTAAACTAGCAGTGTGGTCCTTGGCTAGCTGAAGAGAATTACTGTGTGTAGAACAAGGGAGGTGAATAGCCCCACTTCCTTCTGGTCTCAGTCAAAATACTGACAGTGTTCAATGCTGGTACCACAGTTGAAGAGAGATACTCAGCAGAATTGTAACCACACTGTGAAGGGAGATGGAGAAATGAGATAGGATGAGTGAACTTCCCAGCTCATAGAAAGTTCTTTACAAACATGGTGAGGATGGTGATGATGATGATAGAGAATTTCCCATGCAGATTGATGGTTGACTACTTCCTGGGAACATCACTGAAAACCCCATGACCTCTGTGATCACTTCCCTTCAGAGATCTAAAAAATAAGTAATGAGTAAATTATCATTGTTTAGAAATAAAAGTTGGAAATAGTAAGTCCATTCATATGTTTTCTGTATAAATAATATTTCTGTATAATTTCTGTATAGTTAACATTTAGCAAGGAGCAAAGTGAACACATCTACCCATGTTAGTTTAGTAAATATTCTGTTTTTCCATGTTAAAGTAACTGATGAAATATAGCAGGCCATTTAATATTTGGGCGATGGTGAAAAAGACATTGTCTTTGGTCTCTAGATTCTGTCTGGTCCACATTTCTAGGGGAATCTAGGATTCTTAGAATAATACTGCTGCACATGTTTGGGCACAAGGCCTCTGTTTAGGCAGAAGTCGTTCCTTTCAATAGGATACTAAGTAGATTAGACTCCACTGGAGACCTTTCTGGAATTGACCAGTTATCATCTTCCAGACTAGAAGTTGATTTGCATTTAAGTGTTTCTTTACAGAAACAGGAGCTGACTCAAGAAATACAGCTGGGACTCATAAGTCTCACTGGGCAAACTACAAGTCGGATATCAAACTCCTTGCTGGCTCTGTCGATGCCAGCTGGAATGTCCCCATGGCTTGGAGGCATATGCTGTCCTCTCACAGCCCGGAATTTTAGTCCAGGCTGACTGGTTACATGGTGGGAGGTGTAAGAGAGTTAATGTTATTCAACTTTGATGAACCTTCATGAGGTGTTTCTTCTTTTGGCAGATAATGAGGATCAGAAAAAGTGTTAAATGACAAGCTCATCATTATAAAAATATTATTGGGTTTCCCTGGTGGCGCAGTGGTTGAGAGTCCGTCTGCCGATGCAAGGGACACGGGTTCGTGCCCCGGTCCGGGAAGATCCCACATGCCGCGGAGCGGCTGGGTCCGTGAGCCATGGCCGCTGAGCTTGCGCGTCCGGAGCCTGTGCTCCGCAACGGGAGAGGCCACAACTCCCGTTGTGGGAGGCCTGCGTACCGCAAAAAAAAAAAAAGATGTCAACAAGAATAGTGCTCTCACTGTAGTAAAAAAGACTAAAAAACCCCAAAACTAAAAAGGAAACATCAGCCTACCAGCTAGAGAGAAGAGTTGCTTCAAAATGTTACAGTAAACCTTACTATTAAGGTTTTGAAAATATAGTTAAATAGGAAGCTTAGAGTAATCAGTCCCTTTACCATGACATCTGTGGGAATAAGCTTTACGCTCTATGAAAAGGTATTTTATGTAGCATTCAGTGAAGCTTGCTTCTGAAGCAAAGTACTTTCTGTAACATGTGGCAGAGGAAGATGAATGGGAATGAAGGTACTAACAGGAAAAGAACCCCCAAGGGGAATAAGATGTGGATTGTGGAAGACACAAATTTGAAGACCAGTTTCTTCCCAAAGCAATTTTAAAAAGCACAAAACTGAATTAAAGTGTCATTTAAAAGACCCGTCAGCTCTATCCATGTGCAGCAGGGTAATCTAGTTGGATTGAATAACTTTGGAGTCAGAACTTGGCTATGATTGGTGTTCTTCACTGTTCCTCTCTTCCTTTCTACCTGAGTTATCTTCTTTTCAACGTAAATCCTAGATTATCTCCTTTCTACATAACACACAGCCAATATGAGGGTGAAAGATACTGGTCAAGGACTTCAGAATAAAGGGATTTCATTAATTAATGGTAACACAATTGTTACCGCTTGGGAATATATAAACTAGGAAAAACTGCAACTGTATTTGTGTGTCTTACTTTTTCATTTTTCAATGTTTAAACTTCAAAGAACCAATCATCTAACGAACACCTCACGTCCTGGGAGGTAGAAAAGGAAAGACTAGTAATTACTGTTCAAGGTAATAGCTAGCATTTTTGAAGTGTTCACTATATTCTGGGCATATGTTCACATCTTTATGGCTATTGTTCTATCTGTTCTTTCCAGAACCAAGGAGAGATTTTCCATATTACCCATGATTTACAAATGAGAAAGCTGAGGCTTGAGGGAATTAAGTGATGCTCCAAGATTAAGAGATAGTAAGAACTTGAATCCGGTTCTACAAACCTGAAATACTATGTTTTTCACTCTTACATGGTATTGTTAACTTATCCAGCTGGCAAAACTGACTACTGTCGCATGAGGGAACATAAGATTGTAAAACTCTGAGTGAATTCATATTCAGAAAGAAAAATCCTAAAATTAAGTTCACCAACTTTTCCAAGTTGAAATTGGAATATAGAGGATAGTATTGAGCTTTGGATTAGCAGAGGTTGGAAATCAGCAAGAAAAAAACTGGCTCAGCTATCAGACAAACCATGGAGGAGTTTAATGCCACTTGTGGGGAGCCTGGGGTGTGTAGAAGAACTGGAATGTTCCTCCCACCCATTTAATTACCATTTCAGTTCTCTTTCAGTGATTCCAACTCATCATGATTTTATAGTCCTCCTCTGAATTGTTTATATATGCCTCTACACACCAGAGTGGGCTTCTTATATTAGAATATATTGGATGAGCCACTAATTACCGTCAGTTTACTGTTGTTGAGCAAGGCAAGCCCCACATTAGGTGGATGGTCATAGGGGCCGTGTGGTTCCAAGAGCCTGAAAATCTAATCAATGGCTCTCCTTGCTCATATGATAAAGAATTGATACCAAAGCATTCAGGAACATGTGTGATTTGGCCCAAGGTTATCCTTCCAGCCCCAACTCTTGTGGCTCCCCTTTAGTCTTCCATATTAAATCTCCAGGTAGTTACCCCCATATATATGACATACAGTTTGATACCTTCATGCTTTTGAATATGGCATTTTCCTATCCAACAAATAAAATTGAACACCATATAGTGAGTGCCTACATGCAGCATGGGCTACTTCAAGACTACTTTTCAGGGAAGTATTTCCCAAATATCAAAAGGCACAGATAGGTACTCTCTGCTCTGTACTCATATAGCACCCGGTTAAATACCTATATTATACAACTTAATTAATATTATCAGAATTCTTTTTTGGCCTATTAACTCTTAAACTCAGCTATGAGGATTCTCAAGACTCCCCATGAATATTTCTATGATCCCAGAAAGATCCCTCTTGCCCCTGTCTTGTCACCATTCCTCCCATTCCCACCCCACCCACCAGGCAACCAGTGTTTGCAATTCAGTAGCCATATAATAATTTTGCTGGGTCTTGACTTCATATAAATAGAATCATAATGCTTTGTGTGTGGCTTCTTCCACTGAGCATACTATTTTTGGGATTAATCCAAGGTATTGCATGTATCAGTAATTTAATGTTTTATTTTCAACCAGCATTCCATTGTATGAATATTCATATATTGGTTAACTTTTGCTACATAACAAACCACCCCAAAATTTAGGGTTTGAAAAAAACATTCATTTTTTGCTCATTGTCCTGTGGTTTGGCAATTTGGGTTGAGTTCAGATGGGCAGTTCTTTTGCTAGACTTGGTTGATCGTTAATCATCTAGGCAGCTCTTTTCCTTGGGGTTGGCTGATTGTTAGTTGACGTGATAAGGACAAATGTACCACATATTTGTAGTCTCACATATTTAATCATCTATCAGGGAAATCTGGCTTGTTCATACTGATGTGGCAGATTCCCAGAGCAGTAATAGTAGGCTGAACTTTTCAAGTCTCTGTATTATTTTTGCTATCATCTCAGTGTCAAAATGAATGGGTTACCATTACAGCAAAAATCTCCCATGATACCACAATTTACTTATCAATTAACCTGTTGAAGGAAATTAGGGTTGCCTCCATGTTTGGGGCACTCTGATTAAAGCTGCCCTAAACATTTTCTACAGATCTTTTTGTGAATATACATTTTCCTTTATCTTAAAGAAATACCTACTAGTGGGATTGCTGGGTAGGAACCTGGCTGAATGGAAGTGGTCTGGGCCTCTGGAAACAATTAGCAGGGAGAATAAACAGTGGTTTCTTCAAGAATATAGATTGCTAGTATCCAACTTTTATCTTTAATTTTTGGTATGTTTCTACAATGTGATCATCTTCCCAGTATCTCATTATACCCTAAACTTCAGTAAAGTTTCGCTATGCGTTCTTACATTAGCAGTCCTTTGGGGAACTAAAGGAATCAAGATAACAATGTACAAAGATGAGATGTAAGGAGACAATTGAGAATCCAGTTAAAAGAGTGGAGTCAGGGGTGTCAAGAAAGGCCCTAAGATTCTCCCAGTGATACTGCAGAATACAATGTGTATGGGATGGGAATTTGGACTATTTTTTAATCCCAAAGAACAAGCCGATCACAGTAGATGGAAGGCTTTCACTGGCAAATGAATAAGCATAATGCCTAGCACTTAGTAAGCTCTCAAAGATTAACTAGTTTCTATTTCCATCTAGTTCCAATCTTGTATCTTGGACTAATTTGAATAATTATACTTTAGGATTTCCTGATTAAATAGTGACAGGAAGTTATGTTTCATATAGTTTACAGGTCAATGTGAAGATAAATGAAGTCACAATTATGAATGTACTTTGAGCTCTTAGGAGAAATACCCTATGATTTAATCATTCACATCATCTCTAATTGTTCATCAGACTCAGATTCTATTCAACCATCCTCCTCGAAAAGGAAGGAGGTCTTTTTATTTTTTTGTTCCCAGACGTATTGATTGTCTCAAGTGGTTTCTGTTTCTGCTCCCCACCTTTTCTAACTGTAAGGATGTAGAAGTTGAGAACTGTCATCTAATTTAGAGACTTTTATGGAAACACCTTTTAAAATTGAAGTTTAGACATACGGATTAGAATTGTTTCTATCTCCCCAAATTTTAAAAGTCCTTTAAAAGGTATTTACTTATTCTTTATTAGTAAATATCATTCATATTTCTGAGCTCTAAATCTTCCTATATTTATATTAAACTAATTCTATTTGGATTACGAGTTCTTATTTTCTCCCTCTATTTATTATATCATTAAAGCTTTCTCATTATACACTTGTCAAAAATTATCAGAGAGAGTACAACATTGATAACTTCATTAAAGGAACAATAGGGAAGAGAAAACAAAAGAGGAGAAAAAAGAGGGTTTGATAAGTTTGTAAAGATACGAGGAAAAAAAAAAACTGCTGAGAATGGCCCCCATGCAGGGATTTTTAAAAAATTCATTATTTAGAAATTATGATCCAGATGTTGTAAGAACCATGTTTTTGTTTCTTTAATTCAGCATATTCATATTTAAACTGACTTGTAGTTTTTTGCCCCTAATCTGGGAAAATATATTTTTCATTCCATTATATTATTTATTATATTTGAACATACACAAAGGAGCACGCTCTTCGTAGCCACAGCGTCAGCTCAGGGAGAGAAAGAGCAGTCTGCTTTCTTCCTACCTTTAAAGGTGCTGTCATTATCAGTGTGCTCCCAGGAAAGTGAGGCTTGATGACTACCTTCTCATCTCACCTTAATGGCTTCAAAGTTGTTGAAACCGCGTTACTGCTGTGCACGGGTGTATGAGTGCCCGTGCACGTGTGTATATGAACGTCTGAGGAGACATTCTGAGGAGGGTCTGAGGAGAGCAAGAATGGTAAGCGATGGCATTCTGTTGATTTTCATGGTCTTTTATGAAGGTTGACTGAGTTCTAAAATTAGTCTCCATCTGCTTCTGCAGATCAGTTTTCTAAAATTCAGACAGTTAAATGGAGATGTTTTTCTACACCTAATTTCCCCCCTCCAATTCTTATGTCCCCACCTAGAATTTGTTTGTGACTAAGTGTAATTCCTTCTAAATACCTTTGTTCAGATAGCTGATTTCAATTATTTGCACCTTCACTGTCCCAGTGGTATACCGTACTCAGTCTTTACACCTTCCTGAAAAGCAGGTAGACTTTGCTGTTCCTCGTCTCTGATGAACATATTCAATCTGACGGTATTAGTAAATGCTAAAATTAGCATTTTATTATGTTCATACACAAACTCTTTTACTCACAATCTTCTTATGAGGTAGGTATAATTATTACACTCCCTTTGTAGGTGAATAATTTGGGTATAGAGAAGATAGATGACTTTTTGAAGTCACCTGCTATCAAGCCATAGGGCTGGGATTCTAATCCTAGCTGGCTAGCTCCAGAATACATGCTTTTAACCACTATTCTATGCCGCCATTCCAACCCAGGACACTAAAGACTGCATTCTCCTTGGCACTATGCCTTTTTAGAATAGCCATTTCATGAACTAAAATTAGTCCCTTGAAATGCAGCTGGTTAGGAAAGTAAGCACAAGTAAGTATCAAAAAGCCTTTCTGGCCTTTGACATTATTTATTAAAAACTTGAATTAAAGGGAATACATTTTCTTATTTAAATCCTTAGGCAATTAAAAAAATCTGATCACACGGTAATATATTTCCTTGATTACATCTTATTTTGCAGAGGTAAAAATTTCAGGCTCAAATCAACTTTTCTGTTTCTTAGTCACAATTAATAGGCCGAACACCTAAGCCTCTAATCTAAGTTTCATATCTACATGTAAGATGAAATAAACTATGATGAAGATGAAATATAGACACCCAGCAGTAGAAAAAAGGAAACTTAAATTTCCTAAAGGTAAAGTAACTGAGAAAAAAATACTGGACACAAACATACATGAATAATTATTGATATAGAGTTCCTGTGGTTTGAAGTTTGGGACTCAGTTATTGGAGAAATTCTTTTTAAAAACACAGTTTTATCTATTAGAAAATATGGTATAATAGAAAGATGTTTAAAAGAATTACATTGTATAATAACACAGTTCAGGCTTTATTAAAGCAGAAGTGCTAAGGAATACGAGGCTATCGTAGGAATAAAATGCACAGCCACACCCACAGGAGCTTATACTATTTGGAAGGCAAGGGAAACAGACACACACAGACAGACACACACACACATCACACACTACTTGAAAGGTAGAAAAAAGGACTGGAGGGATGGTGTACTTTTCCACTGCCTTCCTGTGGCTATGATTTCTTTTCCTACTCTAAGGGGGTGTATTGAGTGATTGGAGGGTGGATGAAGAAGAGAGGTAAAACAGTCTACTTCCTGTTCTCAGTTCTTCTAGCCTAGAATTGCAGCTCTGTTTCAAACTCAGTAATGTCTCAAGTATGGTGTGTCCGGTAAAAATCGAGTATAGTCTGCAGTAAACCCCAGGACACTGGCATTCTCAGAAAAAATCCAATGCTATACTATTGGGTAGAAATATAAAGTCCATAGTTTTGCAAATATATCTGTGGAGGCTTAATGAACAATGAAGGAAAAGTTAGGTTTAGTCATTTCTCACAGGGTGGTCTGATTGTGAACAGAGATCTCTGTGCATTGTCTCAGAACAAAAATTCCCCCAAACCAAACTGCAGATGGACTCAGGAGGATGAGATTTGATTTTCTTTCCTGCCAGAGATGCCAGCTTTAGTCAAAAGGAGCAGAGTATTGAAGCTGGCACAGCAAGTGGGGCACTTTCACGTTGGTTACTGAATCTTCCCAGGCTGGACCACTTCAGATTTCTTTTTTGGTCCTCTTGGCCTTGACTCTTTGGATACTCTCAGTATTTCAGCAGCTTGACCTTTCTAAGAGAACAGAAATGTTCAGGATAGTAAAAGGAAAAAAAATCTTTATTTCAGTTAAACCAGTGTCAAGAGTGTTCTGAAGCTGCCCATTGCAATAACTTCAACTGATACAGCTTGGTTTCTCACAGTGTTAGCTTAGCTTAGATGGTAAGATGCTCAAGATGAATGAATGATTGAAGCTATGAGCACTTTCCCACTTCAGAGAGAATATCTGTTTATATTCATATGGAATGATAATACATTTTTCATGATAAATTGCGAAGTTCTACCTGTAAACAACTATATCCTGTTCAAAGAGTTTTTTGGGGGGCGGGGAACAAAATGGGATTAAACAAACAAAATTAACATATTGTTTCCTGGGTGGTCAAAGTTTCTTAAATACTTTAGAACTTGAATATATTGTTTGGAGTTGAGCTCAATTTATAATGTAGGTTTTTTAAAAAAAAATCTGTATCAATTTCTTATTTGAGCCATTAATCCAATGGGTGAAAAATAGAAGTTCCTTTGAGGAGATGAAAGGCTGGCTTCATACCAAGAAAGCTGCAAAAGAAGGTTCAGGGTGACTTGGCCCAATTAGTCTCCTGGAAAATTGGCAGATGCAGAACTCACTTCTGAGTTTTTGCCTGTCTCAAAAACTGTCAAATACTTGCTCTCACCTTTACGGCTCAATCCATTGAACACTTAATATTCCCAAATCCTGCAGTTAAAAGAGATGAAACATTTTCTCTTCATGGAAGTGAAAAGTGCTCAAATCACTTGCTTATAAAATATAGACTGAGTCCTTTCCACATGCTCTGCCCAAGTGTAGTGGGAGTATTAAGAATGAGAGATCAGGAAATGAAAATTTTCTGTTCCATCAAGAGTTGGGAAATGTACTTTTTAAAATAATCATCAAATTCCTTGACAGAATTTCTGGAGCTCTGTACTTTTCTTTCCAACTGCACCCCAGGCATCTCCCCTTCGGTGTCCTAGTAGACCCTGCAAACTTCCATGCCCCAAACTAAGTTCCTGCTCTTCTCTCTAATACCTGAGTTTACCCACAGTCTTTCTGTTTCAGGAGATGACAATGCCATCCTTTTACATGTTAAATCCCAAAGCCAGTGGAGACCTCCTGGACTCTTCTGTCACACAATAGAACAAATCTGTTAGGAAATACTGTAGGATTTGCCTCTAAAGAATATCTAGAATCTGATCACTTTTAACCTCTGTTGTCTCCCAGCTCCAAGTTGCCATTTCTCCCACCTGGATTGCTGTAATAGTCTCCTAATTCATCTTCCCACTTCCACTCATAATTTACTTGCAACATAGCAGCCAGTGTGACCACTTAAGAATGTAAGTCGGATCATGTCCCTTCTTTGACCAAAACCCTCCCTGGCTCTCCAGTTTGCTCAGAGTAAAGGCCAAAGTCATTACAGTAGGGCCCAAACGTGGCATAATCCTTTCCACATTACCTCTCTGATCTGATCCTTTCCTCTTCCTCCCCTTGCTCACTGTTCTCTTGCCACCATGAACTTTCTTGCTATTACTTGAGTAAACAGGCCAACTGTAGCCTTTAGGCATTGGAGATTCTCTCTGTTCCTCTTGCGAGTTTTGTTCAGATATCACCTTCTCAATGTTACCTTTTGATCTTGACTGTCTATTTTAAATTGCACCTTCCTTGGCACTCTCAATACCTCTAACCCTGCTCTGTTTTTTCCAGAGTAATTTCATCTGATACATGGACAAGTCCTTTTTATTCCATTTCTAAAGTTAGTTGTGTGGTTGACCTGGGTTATTTTGTCACTCATGATCTAGGTAGAAGTTGCTGGGTCTGGTTCCTCTTGGTGAAACTGAATGTAAGTTGTAATTTGGTCCTGGTATCCTACTTTGAGAAAATTCCACAAAATTTCTTCCATATTCAGGTTTACCTCCATCCCTATCCATCCTGAAAGCCTACGATCCCATTTCTAAGGGTGGAGTCTTCATCCTCTGGGCCATAGTTGATCCCTTCACTGTGGTTTAGATGCTGCATCCTCCTGCTTCCTTCCTTCATCACCTACTTTACCTCCACCTCTACCCTTAAATGTTCCCACTCTACTGTTTTTTTTTTCCTCTCAGGAAAAAGCCACTGAAATTATAAAAAGCCTTCAATTGACCTATGTCTTTCTGTCTATCTCTCCTTCCCATATGCAGCCAGGTTTTGAAGGATTATTCTATACTTGCTCTTCATGTCTTTCATCCCACAACCCAGAGAAATCAGGCTTGCATCTTCTCCTCTACAGTAAAACTCTTCTCACTAAGATGATATCCAATGACTTTTCAGGATCCTAAGTCCATGGATAATATTTAATATTTGTCATGGACAAATTATGATTACTCAACTTGGCTTCAGTTCCAATACCACTGAAAAACGCCAGTGTCTTGAAAATCTCACATCCTTTCACCTTAGTGACAGTAGTCTCTTCCCGTTTTTCTCCCCTCTATTGATAAACTTCTGTCTCCTTTCTGGGTTCTTTTTCTTTCAACAGAACATTAGGTAAATATGATTCCAAAGTCGCCTTCTGGGCCTTCTTTGCTTCCCACTTCACACACTTCTGTAATCACTCTCACAACGTGTACTGTCTGTGGACTTTGGATATAATTTTAAGGAGAACAGTATTATACATAGAGAAGTTGAAAGCCTGATTGCTCTGGGTTGTGGAATGAAAGTCATGTGAAGAAACAAGTATAGAATAAATCCTTCAGATAAGTGGCTGCAAATAGGAAGAAGATTCCAAATTCACATCTGCTGCTCACCTCCAGTACTTCAGACTCTAATGTGCAGCAGCCCATGCTGCACTGGGATGAGCTAGGAGCAACTCATATGCATCTCGTTTAGCACCGAGTCCTCTTTGCCTTTTACTCTGGCCCTCCTCTCTTGCTCCCTGTCTCAGCAAATAGCACTGTTATCTATTCCGTTGCATTGGCCTGAGTTTCACACTTTATCACTGACACCTGCACCCTTGCCGGCACTCTACTAAGTCCGGAGTTTCAGCTTGCTAAGGATCTGTAAACTCGGTTCTCTTTTTTCCGAGCACATTGCCACTGCTTTAGTCTGGGTCCTTGCCATTTCTTGCAGAGTTTACTGTAATAGGTTGCCAATTCATTTTCCACACTGCTGCCAGAGTGATCTTTCTACAAATGCAATCCTAACGTGTTAGTCTTCCTTTAAAAAGCCTTTCACGTTCCTTCAGGACAAAATTCAAACTCTTTCACCTGGCGTATATGGTACTTCAAGATTTGCCTTCTGCCTGTCAACACCAGCTTGATTTCCTTTGCACTGTATGTTGTAGCCACACCAAACTCCTTGCAGTTGTTCATAAACACCACTCTCTCACAGCTCCCCCAACATGTAACAGCCCCTGGCCCTGCTTTTCCTTGTATTCTGTTGTATTCAAATGAGAACTCTTCCTGTTGGTGTTTCTTCAAAAGTCAGCTTAGAAGTCATCCCCTCAAGTCTTTGTTTGGGGGTCCTTACTTTATGAGACGATCCCTTCTTTTCAAAATTTGGATTTAAATTTCAGTAAGTTCAAAATTAAGCTATGCTCACTAAATAAAACTAGAGAAAGAAAAATAGAAATTAATTGTAATTTTAACACTTGTCTATCCTATCCTATCTATCTACCCACCTTCTATCTATCCATCTAATAAAATGTATCTATAATATACATATAAACCCAAAGTTTTGAAAAATGTTAAATACCATCATATTATACATGCTGCTTGAGGCCCACTCTTGCCGCTAACAAAAATGTCATGAAAGTCTTTCAATGACAATAAATAGAACTCTGGACCATTTTTTGATAATGGTTATATTTATTCCATTACATAGATCAGTATAATTCACTCAATCCCCTAACATTTTCAGGTAGTTTTCATTTTTTTCTATTAGAGACATCTATTAAAACATGGTTGGTTAAGTTATCGAATTATTTCTTTAGGACATATTCAGAATGGAATTACTGGCATGGATTCTTTGATAAATTTCACACCTTTTGCAAATCTTCACTTAATCCTTCTATAAACAATTTCGAACTGTATTTAATTAAATTAATTAATTAATCAATTTTTGGTGTGCAATATCATATAAGTTACTGGTGTGCAATATAATGATTCACAATTTTTAAAGGTTTTGCTCCATTTATAGTTCTTATAAAATATAGCCTCTATTCCCTGTGTTGTGCAACATATCCTTGTAGCTTATTTTATTTTTTAAATCTTTTTCTTAATTTTTAAATTTTATTTTATTTATGTTTTTATACAGCAAGTTCTTATTAGTCATCCATTTTATACACATCAGTGTATACATGTCAATCCCAATCACCCAATTCATCACACACACACACACACACACACACCCGCCACTTTCCCCCCTTGGTGTCCATATGTTTGTTCTCTACACCTGTGTCTCAATTTCTGCCCTGGAAACTGGTTCATCTGTACCATTTTTCTAGGTTCCACATATATGCGTTAATCTATGATATTTGTTTTTCTGACTTACTTCACTGTGTATGACAGTCTCTAGATCCATCCATGTCTCAACAAATGACCCAATGTCGTTCCTTTTTATGGCTGAGTAATATTCCATTGTATATATGTACCACAACTTCTTTATCCATTTGTCTGTCAATGGGCATTTAGGTTGCTTCCATGACCTGAGTGTTGTAAATAGTGCTGCAATGCACATTGGGGTGCATGTGTCTTTTTGAATGACGGTTTTCTCTGGGAATATGCCCAGTAGTGGGATTGCTGGATCACATGGTAATTTTATTTTTAGTTTTTTAAGGAACCTCCATACTGTTCTCCATAGTGGCTGTATCAAGTTACATTCCCACCAGTAGTGCAAGAGGGTTCCCTTTGCTCCACACCCTCTCCAGCATTTGTTGTTTGTAGATTTTCTGATGACTCCCATTCTAACTGATGTGAGGTGATACCTCATTGTAGTTTTGAGTTGCATTTCTCTAATAATTAGTGAGGTTGAGCAGCTTTTCATGTGCTTCTTGGCCATCTGTATGTCTTCTTTGGAGAAATGTCTATTTAGGTCTTCTGCCCATTTTTGGATTGGGCTGTTTGTTTTTTTAATATTGAGCTGCATGAGCTGTTTGTATATTTTGGAGATTCTTTGTCCATTGATTCATTTGCAAATATTTTCTTCCATTTGTTTGTTTTTGATTTTTTTTTTTTTATTTTTGTTTGTTTGTTTTTTGCGGTATATGGGCCTCTCACTGTGGTGGCCTCTCCCGTTGTGGAGCACAGGCTCCGGACGCGCAGGCTCAGCAGCCATGGCTTACGGGCCCAGCTGCTCCGTGGCATGTGGGATCTTCCCGGACCGGGACACGAACCCGTGTCCCTTGCATCAGCAGGCGGACTCTCAACTACTATGCCACCAGGGAAGCCCTATTTTTGTTTTTATTTCCATTACTCTAGGAGGTGGGTCAAAAAAGATCTTGCTGTGATTTATGTCAAAGAGTGTTCTTCCTATGTTTTCCTCTAAGAGTTTTATAGTGTCTGGTCTTACACTTAGGTCTCTAATCCATTTTGAGTTTATTTTTGTGTATGGTGTTAGGGAGTGTTCTAATTTCATTCTTTTACATGTAGCTGTCCAGTTGTCCCAGCACCACTTATTGAAGGGACAGTCTTTTCTCCATTGTATATCCTTGCCTCCTTTGTCGTAGATTAGTTGGCCATAGGTGTGTGGGTTTAACTTTGGGCTTTCTATCTTGTTCCATGTTTCTGTTTCTGTGCCAGTACCATACTGTCTTGATTACTGTAGCTTTGTAGTATAGTCTGAAGTCAGGGAGTCTGATTCCTCCAGCTCCATTTTTTTCCCTCAAGACTGCTTTGGCTATTCGGGGTCTTTTGTGTCTCCATACAAATTTTACGAGTTTTTGTTCTAGTTCCATAAAAAATGCCATTGGTAATTTTATAGGGATTGCATTGAATCTGTAGATTGCTTTGGGTAGTATAGTTATTTTCACAATATTGATTCTTCCAATCCAAGAACATGGTGTATCTCCATCTGTTGGTATCATCTTTAATTTCTTTCATCAGTGTCTTATAGTTTTCTGCATACAGGTCTTTTGTCTCCCTAGGTAGGTTTATTCCTAGGTATTTTATTCTTTTTGTTGCAGTGGTAAATGGGAGTGTTTCCTTAATTTCTCTTTCAGATTTTTCATTATTAGTGTATAGGAATGCAAGAGATTTCTGTGCATTAATTGTGTTTCCTGAAACTTTACCAAATTCATTGATTAGTAGTTTTCTGGTGGCATCTTTAGGATTCTGTATTTATAGTATCATGTCATCTGCAAACAGTGACAGTTTTACTTCTTCTTTTCCAATTTGTATTCCTTTTATTTCTTTTTCTTCTCTGATTGCCGAGGCTAGGACTTCCAAAACTATGTTGAGTGATAGTGGTGAGAGTGGACATCCTTGTCTTGTTCCTGATATTAGAGGAAATGCTTTCAGTTTCTCACCATTGAGAATGATGTTTGCTGTGGCTTTGTCATATATGGCCTTTATTATGTTGACGTAGGTTCCCTCTTTGCCCACTTTCTGGAGAGTTTTTATCATATATGGGTGTTGAATTTTGTCAAAAGCTTTTTCTGCATCTATTGAGATGATCATATGGTTTTTCTCCTTCAGTTTGTTAATACGGTGTATCACATTGATTGATTTGCATATATTGAAGAGTCCTTTCATCCCTGGGATAAATCCCACTTGATCATGGTGTATGATCCTTTTAATGTGTTGTTGGATTCTGTTTGCCAGTATTTTGTTGAGGATTTTTGAATCTATATTCATCAGTGATATTGGTCTGTAATTTTCTTTTTTCTTAGTATCTTTGTCTGGTTTTGGTATCAGGGTGATAGTGGCCTCATAGAATGACTTTGGGACTGTTCATTCCTCTGCAATTTTTGGGAAGAGTTTGAGAAGGATGGGTGTTAGCTCTTCTCTAAGTGCTTGATAGAATTCACCTGTGAAGCCATGTGGTCCTGGACTTTTGTCTGAAGATTTTTAATCACAGTTTTAATTTAATTACTTGTGATTGGTCTGTTCATATTTTCTATTTCTTCCTGGTTCAGTCTTGGAAGGTTATACCTTTCTAAGAATTTGTCCATTTCTTCCAGGTTGTCCATTTTATTGGCATAGAGTTGCTTGTAGTAGTCTCTTAGGATGCCTTGTATTTCTGCGGTGTCTGTTGTAACTTGTCCTTTTTCATTTCTCATTTTATTGATTTGAGTCCTCTCCCTCTTTTTCTTGATGAATCTGGCTAATGGTTTATCAGTTTTGTTTATCTTCTCAAAGAACCAGCTTTTAGTTTTGTTGATCTTTGCTATTGTTTTCTTTGTTTCTATTTCATTTATTTCTGCTCTGATCTTTATGATTTCTTTCCTTCTGCTAACTTTGGGTTTTGTTTCTTCTTCTTTCTGTAGTTCCTTCAGGTGTAAAGTTAGATTGTTTATTTGAGGTTTTTCTTGTTTCTTGACGTAGGCCTGTATAGCTATAAACTTCCTTCTTAGAACAGCTTTTGCTGCCTCTGATAGGTTTTTGATCGTCATGTTGTCTCTAGGTATTTTTTGATTTCCTCTTTGATTTCTTCAGTGATCTCTTGGTTACTTAGTAATGTATTGTTAGCCTCAACGTGTTTGTGTTTTTTTACTTTTTTTTCCCTGTAATTCATTTCTAACCTTATAGCGTTGTGGTCAGAAAAGATGCTTTGTATGATTTCAATTTTCTTAAATTTACTGAGGCTTGATTTGTGATGCAAGATGTGATCTATCCTGGAGAATGTTCCATGTGCACTTGAGAAGAAAGTGTAATCTGCTGTGTTTGGATGGAATGTCCTATAACTATCAATTAAATCTATCTGGTCTATTGTGTCATTTAAAGCTTCCGTTTCTTTATTTATTTTCATTTTGGGTGATCTGTCCATTGGTGTAAGTGAGGTGTTAAAGTCCCCCACTATTATTGTGTTACTGTCGATTTCCTCTTTTATAGCTGTTAGCATTTGCCTTATGTATTGAGGTGCTCCTGTGTTGGGTGCATATATGTTTGTAATTGTTATATCTTCTTCTTGGATTGATCCCTTGATCATTACGTAGTGTCCTTCCTTTTCTCTTGTAACATTATTTATTTTAAAGTCTATTTTATCTGATATGTGTATTGCTACTCCAACTTCCTTTTGATTTCCATTTGCATGGAATATGTTTTTCTATCCCTTCACTTTCAGTCTGTATGTTTCCCTAGGTCTGAAGTGGGTCTCTTGTAGACAGCATATAGATGGGTCTTGTTTTTGTATCCATTCAGCAAGCTTGTGTCTTTTGGTTGGAGCATTTAATCCATTCATGTTTAAGGTAATTATTGATATGTATGTTACTATGACCATTTTCTTAATTGTTTTGGGTTTGTTTTGGTAGGTCCTTTTCTTCTCTTGTGTTTCCCACTTAGAGAAGTTCCTTTAGCATTTGTTGTAGAGCTGGTTTGGTGGTGCTGCATTGTCTTAGCTTTTTCTTGTCTGTAAAGCTTTTGATTTCTCCATCGAATCTGAATGAGATCCCTGCTGGGTAGAATAATCTTGGTTGTAGGTTCTTCCCTTCCATCACTTTAAGTATATCATGCCACTCCCTTCTGGCTTGTAGAGTTTCTGCTGAAAAATCAGCTGTTAACCTTATGGTAGTTCCCTTGTATGTTATTTGTCATTTTTCCCTTGCTGCTTTCAGTAATTTTTCTTTGTCTTTAATTTTTGCCAATTTGTGGCCTGGCGTGTTTGTCCTTGGGTTTATCCTGTATGGGACTCTCTGCACTTCCTGGACTTGGGTGGCTATTTCCTTTCCCATGTTAGGGAACTTTTCGACTATAATCTCTTCAGATATTTTCCCGGGCCCTTTCTCTCTCTCTTCTCCATCTGGCACCCCTGTAATGTGAATGTTGTTGCTTTTAATGTTGTCCCAGAGTTCTCTTAGGCTGTCTTCATTTCTTTTCATTCTTTTTTCTGTATTCTGTTCCTCAGCAGTGAAGTCCACCATTCTGTCTTCCAGGTCACTTATCCATTCTGCCTCAGTTATTCTGCTATTGAATCCTTCTAGTGTTGTTTTCATTTCAGTTATTGTTTGTTTGTTCTTAAATTCTTCTAGATCTTTGTTAAACATTTCTTGCATTTTCTTGATGTTTGCCTCCATTTTTTTCCCGAGGTCCTGGATCATCTTCACTATTATTATTCTGAATTCTTTTTCTGGAAGGTTGCCTATCTCCACTTCATTTAGTTGTTTTTCCTGGGTTCTATCTTGTTCCTTCATCTGGTACATAGCCCTCTGCCTTTTCATCTTGTCTTTCTTTCTGTGAATGTGGTTTTTGTTCCACAGGCTGCAGGATTGTAGTTCTTCTTGCTTCTGCTGTCTGCCCTCTGGTGGATCGGGCTATCTAGGAGGCTTGTGCAAGTTTCCTGATGTGAGGGACTGGTGGTAGGTAGAGCTGACTGTTGCTCTGGTTGGCAGAGCTCAGTAAAAGTTTAATCTGCTTGACTGCTGATGGGTGGGACTGCGTTCCCTCCCTGTTGGTTGTTTGGCCTGAGGCAACCCAACACTGGAGCCTACCTGGGCTCTTTGGTGGGGCTAATGGTGGACTCTGGGAGGACTCACACCAAGGAGTACTTCCCAGAACTTCTGCGGCCAGTGTCCTCATCCCTACGGCGAGCCACAGCCACTGCCTGCCTCTGCAGGGGACCCTCCAACACTAGCAGGTAGGTCTGGTTCAATCTCCCCCAGGGTCACTGCTCCTTCCCCTGGGTCCCAATGCGCACACTACTTTGTGTGTGCCCTCCAAGAGTGGAGTCTCTGTTTCCCCCAGTCCTGTCGAAGTCCTGCAATCAAATCCCACTAGTCATCAAAGTCTGATTCTCTATGAATTCCTCCTCCAGTTGCCGGACCCCCAGGTTGGGAAGCCTGACGTGGGGCTCAGAACCTTCACTCCAGTGGGTGGACTTCTGTGGTATAAGTGTTCTCCAGTCTGTGAGTCACCCATACAGCAGTTATGGGATTTGATTTTACTGTGATTGTGCCCCTCCTACCATCTCATTGTGGCTTCTTCTTTGTCTTTGGATGTGGGGTGTCTTTTTTGGTGAGTTCCACTGTCTTCCTGTCGATGATTGTCCAGCAGGTAGTTGTGATTCTGGTGTTCTTGCAAGAGGGAGTGAGAGCACGTCCTTCTACTCCGCCATCTTGGTTCAGAGCCCCTTGTAGCTTCGAATTGTAGTTTAAACATAGCCTAAACTAGATAAAGCATATCATACCACTTTTTGAGCTACTTTAAAGGTACAGGTTCTTTAAAATGCCTTATAGTGAGGAAGCTGCCTTGCACAACGCTATTTTTCTGTTATTTCGGGATGAAATTAGAAGCGAGGGCTGTTGGACATGCTCATGGAGCCAGGATCTTCAGGGAAGCCGTGGACGGTTTCCAAAAAGTTATAAAACCTGAAACATGGAATAACCAGCAGCTGCTAACTAACTCATGATGAGGAGAGCCATTCCTAGATTTCCTTTTGTTCTGTTTTCTTCAAAACTTAGTGATTCTCCTGGTGTGGCAAAAGGAAGAAGAACTGTGGATAAGTTTTTTTTTTTTTTTGCATTATTTTAGTCATAGGGATGACACAGTGTGTGAGTGGTGGAAAGAAAGCCCCACTGAGGGCATCAGATAGAAAACAAGTGAGAATCGTTGGGCTAATGAGAGAGTACCAATCAGTATCAGTCCTCTGGAGGTTTAATAGTCTTTTAAGTAGCCTCTGGTGGATTTAAAACAGTCAGGTTGAGGCAGGAGATAGATGGGCCTCCAGGGCAAACAGAGTTTTTCCCTGTGGACTGATACTCCAAGACGGGAATAACAGGACAATTGAGAGAGGAGGCCAGGCCCTGCCCATATAGAAGGTAAGAGACCACATATTTCTCATTCTTGAAGTCAGGAGACCTCCCCGACTACACATGCGCAGAAGGACTCCTTGGAGGTCAAAAGGGGAGTGATGCTAACCGATGCCAACTGATGCTCACTACCCACAGGCCTCTTCAGTAGAATCCATCTTGGCTAAGAGATAGATGTGCACACACATGGGAAAATCCTGAGATACACAAAATACGGACTTTGAACCAGGCAAACCAAAATGACTGGCCAAAGGAAACCTGGAAGAAATGCCCCATATAAGTTGATTCAAACTGCCACGAGGGTGTGACTCTCTGTCTCAGCCTGCCCACGTGTCTATCCACATGTACTGTATTCTTTTCTCCTAATAAATACTTCACTTGTTTCACTACTTTCCGTCTTTGTGGGAATTCTTTTTCTGCAAAGCCATAGGGCCAGGGCCTTGTCGCTGACCCCTGGTCTAGTGGCTAGGATTCGGTGCTCTCACCGCCGCGACCCGACCTCAATCACTGGCCTTGAACGGAAGCCCTGCTTCAAGCCGCTGCAGGGTGAGGCCACCTGAGATCAAGGTGAGAAGAGATGAAATAATGAATCAGAGAGCGGTTAACAAGTGAAGGCAGATTTTAGGCAGTAAAAAGAAAAGGGGAAATAAAATAAAAGGAAGAGAAGAAAGGAAATTAAAATGTGTAAATTACACAGTGAAATTTTGAAATGGATGACATGCAGAGGCAGTTAAAATAAAAGATATTGTCATCTTGAAAAATGGAAGCCAACCCCCTAATACCTCATTCCAGGAGGTCCAATTCTGTAGGGAAATGGGGTGGGATTTTAAGGTGTTTATCAGCACACCGTTCATAGATATACAGCTGGAATTTTGCTAAGAGATTAGTGAAGTTTTATCACCTCTTTTCTCAGAAAGACTAAAATGAGTTTGAGAGTGTGAATGGAGACCAACAAGCAGGAAGCAAGAAATTCCCTGGGGGAAGAATGTCTGGCAAGAGAGAAGCTGAGAGAGCCCAGGGGGAGGAGGGCTGAGGTTGCCCTAGGCACAGGCAATACCAACATCATATTGCAGGATGGAGGTAGGCATTTTAAACTTTAAAACTTGGTGCTTTCATATGTTTAAAGGAGCATGTTTAGTTTGTTAATGTATTCCTCTTCTCCTGTTAAAGCAAATGTGTACTTTGTTTTCTCTAACCTCTATTGAATGTGACTGCTCTCATTTGAGAGAGCTATTGAAGTGCTGACAGAATCCACCTCTAGAGAGGACTGCAACCTGCCTTCAACCAGGTTGAAGATAATAAAGGAAAGGAGTTAACTCCTGAATTTCCAGAAGACGGTGCATATATACACCATTCCTCCCTCTTCCCCACTCCTCAATGTAAAACATGAGTGTCATTTATAGTGTGCTCCAGGGACCTAAAATGGTCTCCCCAAGTTATGAATCTTCATGTTAGGTTTAGGATTAAGGGTTTGCTTTTTAAATAAGCAAGTGGGTCCTGAAGTTGCCAGGTAAGCCCATCAATCACTTGTAATTAATATAGCAATCTCAACAGTCTTGAATATAATTTCAGTTCCTTTCCTATTTAATGTACTTGAATTAGAAAAATAAATAAGAAGAATCAATAAAATGAATGAGTGTGTCTTTTAGGTATGTGGCTTGAAAGAGGGAAAACAATCTTCCTCATGGGGAGACGTGGAAAATTTTAAGCCCTTTTGTAATATTTCAAAGTTAATTTAGTTGGTATTTCTACAGAACAGATGAAGAAAAGAATTCCCAGGAAACAGACATTTAAAAAATGTTCATCCCTCCCTTTCTGAATTCTTTATTAATGTAATAGGAACTGTAGAGGCAGAGGGTGGCGGTTGGAGGGGCAGAAACACGTACAGCATGTGTGAGTTCTGTTCTGCAGAGTTTTTTTAGCACTAAGCATTCTAAAGATTTCTTTTTTTTTCTTTTTTTTTTTTTTGCTTTGTCTTTGGGGGATGCTACAGAATGGTTTAATCATCTGGCTTTCGTATCTGACTGCCTAGGGTAGCTGTAGCCTTTCTTATCATTATGTTTCACCATGTGTCACCTTTCCCAGACAGCTATAGGATCAGGATAAGAAAAATCGTTTCTTTATGCTGTAGATCTAACAAAACCACAGGCTGCTCACAGCCCACCAAATGAATGCCTAGCATTTAAACTCGACCTGAATTAAATGAAGCAGTTGATTATAAATGCTAGACACTCAATTTAGAAACTGTGGCTTAAAGAAACAACATACAAATATGGATTGTTCATTTTGCACGAGAAGAAAAATGTGATGATATGAGCAGAATGAAATATTCCTGAGGGGTGAGTGAATTCCAATGATTTTGGTGACCCAAAACATCTTTGTAAATGTGACGCTATAAAATGGGTATTTAAATGGCATTTGCGTCAATATTTCTATCTCTGAAAGAAGCACAAACCAGTAAAGGACAAGGTATACATTTGTAATTCATATACCATGCCAATTATTAAAATACTGCAAATAAGGCAGAGAAACTCAAACAGAAAGGTGTTTTTAACCCTAGGTAGGAAAAATTTGAAGTGTGAGTAATTAGACAATTCCTAGATCTGGGAAAGGACTGAGAAGATGCATGTGATTGAAATCTGTTTGTAGTTACCTCAAAACTGTTGTATATGAAGGTTTTGATATTGCTTTTTTAGCTTAAGAAGCCCTGTATGATCAGGATAGTCTGATTTGTTATTTTTCTGATAGTGAAGGTTAGGAGTCTGGGCTCCCAAATGGCTAAGATGGAAGGATGTTTCACAGAATGGCCAGTGAGTGCTGCTAAGATGACAGGTTAGATTGATGTCTTGATGGAGAGGAAAGAACTTAGCTGAGATGGCTGTTCAGCGTTCTCGGAGGGAAAATTTATTATTTCTCCACCCTGACAAAAATGTAGAGTTTGTACATGCTTTCCTTTGCAATAAGATTGGATACAGAACCTTAATAAAGAGTTAATTAATTCTGTCCTGGTCTCTTATATTCAATACTTTCACACATTATAGTGATACACCATCTAAAAATAATATAAATTTACATACTTAGTTTTTTAGGGCATCCTCTTGAACCTAAATGATTAGCATTTTATTTTAAATGTTTTGGACTTTTTGTTATCTATGGAATGGGGACACAAACGTTCTGTTTATTTTACTTTTAATGGTATTGCAAAGATTAACGTGATTATGATTTTAACATAAAGCCTTTGTCATATGGTATAATGTAACATATTAATAGTTAGGTAACTATTTCTTGACATCTACTAGGTGCTATGCTAGCATCATGTGCTGAAATACAATGGTGCCAGATAGGGAATATGTTCTTCCAGAGATCAGACTTTAGTGGGAGAAGCTGCACAAAAATACAAGTAAAATATAAATGGTCCAATAAGTTTATGGGGAAGAACAATGTGGATCAGCTAAAACTGAAGCAGAAAACCACAGCCTTATGTGCCTCAGGGATCAGAAGATGGGTTCAGGATCTCCAGAGTGTTGGAAAGGAGAGAACAACAGTGAAAGAAGTGGAAATCTACCTATAAAATTCTTTCAAATCCATGACTAACCCTTTTTCTTCATATGTGCTGCCTATGATGTTCCACGCTGCCCAGGGAGAAAACTATAGTTGGAAGGCTAAATGAACTGAGATGAAATTTCAAATGCAAAAGTAAGAAAATTTGGAGTTCAAGTCCAGCCAAGTTAAAAGAGCTCAGTAAATACTTTCCACATAAAGTAAAGATTATAAAATAAAGATCATGCCTAGGACTAAGTGATTTCCTTGGATTCAAAGACAAATCAACAAAGTCCCACTCATAAAATCAAACCTCTACAAATTTAAAATAATCTGCCAATCAGTTAACTCTGGTAGAAAAGAACTCAACAGTCTTCAGGGGAAATTAACAAAATCCTAAGAATCTACAACATATTATTTACAACATCTAGCATATATCAGGAATTATTAGGCACGTGAAGAAACAAGAAAATGTGAGAAAGAAGAAAATAGAAGCAGAATAGCATATGACCCAGATTTTGGAATAAAAATGAAAAAATAAAACTATTAGTAAAAAAAATTTAAAAACTTAAAACTATTAGTAATATGTTAAAGATCTATAGAGAAAGACTATTATAATAGATGAAGAGATGGGAGAACTTCAGGAGAGATTTCTAAAAAGAACCAAATAGAAACCTTAGAACCACAAAATACAGTATCTGAAATCAAATACTTATTGGATGGGATCAAACACACTCTGTATAACAACAGAAGAAAGGATCATTAAACTTGTAACAGATAGTACATTATATATGCCATCCAAGTTGAAGCCCAGAGAGAATAAAATGGAAAACAAAGAGAGATTCAACAATGCCTTGGGAGAGTATAAAGCTATCATTATTGGATATTATTGGAGTCTGAGAAAGAGAAGATGTGAGGAATGAAACAGAAAATTTAAAGAAACATTGACTAAAGTATAAATTTGATTTTAAAAAATTGCACAAATCAAATAATTTCAGTGAATATCAAATACTAAAAATGCAATGAAAATGAAATCTAGACACATCATAGTCAAACTGCTGAAAACTAAAGATAAAGAGGAAATCTTAAAAGCAGTCAGGCGGAAAATGATAAGAAAAATTCATGGCTTTTCATCAGAAACAATGGAGGCTAGAAGACAATAGAATGTCATTTTTAAAGTACTGAAAGAATAAAAAAAGAAAACCCACAATTTGTCAACCAAGAATTCTATATCCAGGGAAAAAATTTTTTTCCAATAAAGAAGGCAATAAATTCTGAGTAAAATTGTTGCAACGGACCTTCACTATTAAAAATATTAATGGGAGTTCTTCTAGTTGAAGATAAATTATAGTAAGATATACACACGTTAAAAAAAGAACACTGGAAATGTTAAAAACGTAGATAAATATAAAATGTTATTTTTCTTTTTTCTTTCATTCTTTAAAAGACAATTAATTGACACATTCAGAGCAATTAAATTGAACACCTATCTTACACCACCCACAAAAAGTAACTAGAAATGGATCAAAGACTTAAAACATAAGACCTGATACTATAAAACTCCTAGAAAAAAAGTGTAGGGAGGAAGCTCCTTGACATTGGTTTTGGCAGTAATTTTTGGATATGACACCAAAAGCACAAACAACAAAAGTAAAAATTAAGAAATGGGACGATAGCAAACTTAAAAGACTTTTGCACAGCAACAGAAACAACTAAAAAAAAATGAAAAGGCAACCTACATAATGGGAAAATATTTGCAAAGCATATATAATATAAGGGGTTAATATCCAAAATATATAAAGAACTCATACAAGTCAATAACAAAAAGCAAACAATCCAATTTAAAAATGGGCAGGAAAACTAAATGGACATTTTCTCAAAGACATCCAAATGGCCAACAGGTACAAGAAAAGATGCTGAACATCACAATCATTAGGAAAATGCAAATTAAAACTATAAAGAGATATCACCTCAAACCTGTTAGAATGGCTAGTGTCAAGAAGACAAGAGTTAACAAGTGCTGGTGAAGATATAGAGAAAAGGGAACCCTTGTGCACTGGTTGGTGGGAATATAAATCAGTACAGCCACTGTGGAAAATAGTATGGAGGTTCCTCAAAATATTAAAAATAAAGCTACCATAAGATCCAGCAATTCCACTGATGGGTATTTATCCAAAGAAAATGAAAACACTAACTTGAAAAGATATATGAAACCCCATGTTCATTACAGCATTATTTACAATAGCCAACATATGAAAACAACATGTGTCCATCTGTAAATGAATGGATAAAGACAATGCGGTACATATATACAATGAAATGTTATTCAGTCACGAGAAAGGAGGACATCCTGCCATTTGTGACAACATGTATAGACTTTGAGCACACTATACTAAGTGAGATAAATCTAACAGAGAAAGACAAACACTGTATGATATCACTTACATGTGGAACTTATAAAAGCCAAACTTGTAAAAACAAAGAATAAAATGGTGGTTACCAGGGGATGGGGGTTGAGGAGACAGGACAGATGTTGTGTCAGGGTATAAACTTAGTAGTAGTAAGTAAACCCTAGAGATATAATGGACAGTACAGTGAATATAAACAACACTATTGTATTATAATCATCAAACCTGCTTAGAAACCAGAACTTAATTATTCCAACTACTGGAAAGAAAAGATAATTATGTAACGTGATAGAGATGCTAATTATCCCTACAATGGCAGTCATATTACAAAATATAAATGTATCAAATTAACATGTTGTATACCTTAAATGTACACAATGTTATCTGAATATATTTCAATAAAAAGATGATTGTCAAATTCACTATATAATAAAATATATTGTGGAATTAATAACATGTTGAAGATTAGTATATGTCAACAACATATAAAGAATGGGATGATTTAAATGAGATTATAGATTTTTATATGAAATTATATGTGAAATGTTATGATATTAATTCATGTTAGAATGTGGTAAGTTAAAAATACATATTGTAATCTTTACGGTAATCTTTGAATAATACAAAATGGTATAGCTAAAAAGTTAATATAAGATACAGAATGGAAAACGAAGATGTAAAAGTGTCAAATTCTCAAGAATTGAAATCATCTGGAGTATGTTCTCTGCCCACAATATAATTAAATTATGGATTCAAAATAAGATATCCAGAGAATTAATAAATCTTTATAAATTAAGCACCACACTTCCAAATAGCCCATAAATCAGAGAAGAAATCACAAGGTAAACTAGAAAATATTTTAAACTTAATGTTGATGAAATCACAGAATGCTAAAATTTATGAGTTGCAGCTGAAGCTATAATTAAAGGAAATTTTATAGCTTTCAAAGGAGAGGCTTGCAATCAATAGATTAGGTTTTCACTACAATTTTTTCTTCAAAAAGAACAATAAGCCCAAAGAAAACAGAAGAAAGGAAATAATATAGATAAGAATGATAATCAATGAAATAGAAAACATCAAAAAATAGAGAAAATCAAAGTCAAATATTGGCTGGAAAGGTTAATAAAATTATTTATGAAATAGATAAACCCCTGGAAAAATGAACCAAGAAAGGAAAATAAAAGAAAAATCTTGTCTTTATTACAAATGATAGAGGAAGCATCAGTATGGTTCCTGCATTTACTGAAAGACTAATAAAAGGTTACTATGCTGATAAATTTGACAACTTAGATAAAAGGACAAAAGTCCTTGAAAAACAGTTTACCAATACTAACAGAACATTGTACTAGTGAAAGAAGGCAAATATGAAAGAACACATACTCCATGACTGCATTTATATTAAGGTGGTATCATTGGCAGACTAAGGTGTACTGAAGCAGATAAGAGCAGCAGCTGCCTCTGGTGACGGGCTAACGAAACCTGACTGAAAAGTGTGCACAAAATACGTCCATTTTATATAAATTATACCTCAATTAAGAAATATAAGTAGACATGATATTTCAGATAGTGATAAATATTATGAGAAAATTCAAGGGGCAGTCTGATATACGTTGACTATAAGAGTGAGAAGGTTAGGTGTTGTTAAAGACATTCCTGAGAAGGTAGCCTCTAAACCGAGACCTAACTGGCAACGAGGAACCGGCCGTGTGGAAATCTGGTGACAGTGCTTTCTAGGTATAGGACTCCGCATGTGCAAAGGCCCCAAGGCAGGAAAAAGCCTGGCATCATTTATTTGGTCACCAGAGAATCAGTGGGGTTAGAACTTCTTGAACCTGTGTGTGGTGGGAGCTGAGGTTATAGGGGAGGCAGGGACCAGTTAGGGATTTGAAACAAATAAAAACATGTAAGGCTTCTATAAAAATATGAATTTTAAATCTGTAGAATGACACCAGTACTTAGTTCTATTAGTCATTGGCAATCTATGTCTTACATATATCTGAACATAGCTAAGGTTTCACTTAATTTATTTTTACCTAGTATAACTAAAACTAGCAAATAAACTCTTGGAACTTACATAAGGAGGCGTTTTGTAAAGTTGCCTCGTTGGCTAGAATAGCAGAATATAGAGAAAAGATGGAGGAAGCAAGGAAAGGGAGCACATGGCAGAAAGACGGGACTTGAGAAGAACTGGGTGGCAAGAAAAGCATTGCAGAATCTTTTACAAGTGACGTGTGTGGGGGTGGCAGGGACTGGCAAAGGGAAAAGGAAGCATTTGACATCTCAGTTACCCCTTCTCCGATATTTAAAAGTAAAACAAACAAAATATTCATGTGGAATTTGAATATGACAGTGTCCTTAACAATGAAAGCAAAAGCACATCCTGTTGCCTTCTCGCCCGGAGTATCTCTTTGGTGGATATGACCTTATGGAATCGCAAAGCAAAAATCTATTTTACATTGAGAACTATTTTGGAACAGCAATGCCAAAAAACAGGAAAGTGAACAGTTTTCTCCTTTTCCTTCTCCTTCTCCCTCATTAACACCCAAAGTAACACAGGAAGTTGGCACGAAGCACAATTTGAGACATGTGAAGCACAAAGTGTGTCCCATGTTTCAAAAAAAAAGACACTTCAGAGGAAAATATTCAAAGATGAGGAAGGCTTCCCAATCATCTGTTTTTAGTTCCTTTACCTAAAAATTTAAAACCCTTTATTGTATTAAATATGTTAAAATGATTCTTTGGTTTGAGAGCACTTAATAGAGACAATTCTGGAAAAACATATAATCTAGAGCCTGTCTTTTCCTTGTGATAATATTCTATCAATACCTTGCCAGAAACTGTTTAAGCAAACTTTTAAGCAAGGGCTTGCCTATGCACTTACACTCTCTGCTGTATGGGCAGTGTGTTCTCTGCGTGTGAAGTCACCGGCAGGGGTAGGGATAGGGAGCCCTGAGGATCCGATAGAATGTTTCAGCAGAAACGGAAAGTAACATAGACACTTCTAATAATACACGGCTGTGATTTGGTTAGTAGGCAGAGGAGGGGACATGCAGGAGGGACAAGTGCCTGAGAATGATTAGGTTTCAGAAGTTGATATGTTTGTGAGTAGAACTGAGCACCACACCCCCAGGACATCTTGTCCTTGTGTCCACTCTTACAAGGCAACCTTGGGTCCTCTTCCTCTCATTTGGGGCAACAAAAGTAAAATTCATCTTGACAATCTCCATTGTCTTGGTAGGCACTTGAAAACAAGTGTTTCAGAGAAGCCTCAATTTCCTGCATGTCTAGAGCTTAAGGCTGCAGCTGGCTCTTTATGGAAAGCTTATACCTTGGTAATGATATGAAATCAACTAAAAGCTCAATTGTTGTACCCTCATGTTTTCTTTAAAATAAATGCCCGTTATCTTAGTTGTGTCTTATGAAACATTCTGATGGGGAAAGAAAAAGTTGAGGCAAAGGGCAGGATGCAGAACACAAAAGGGCAAATATCTGGATAGCTCACAAAAATTTAATTTTGTTTTAGATGTGTAGCAGGATACAGTTTTATAAAAATGTAAGGGACTTTGGGGACGAATAATTGATTCTATCTTAAGAGGACCAACTTAAGAGCTCCCATTCAGCTCCTATAATGCCTGATCTGTAATTTAGTTGGCACAGTGATTGTCGAATCCCACATTTACCGCATGTTTTCGTAGAGCTATAATTTAATAACATTAAAGAGAACTCTTCAGTTTTTAGAGATCCAGGTGGTGGTACACAACAGGAGGAAATTCTGCAAAGAAATTCATTTACTGACCACGGAGGCTGGGAAGACCAGGTATTAATGCTTGTGCGTACTCCTTCTCTAGGAGGCCTTCCATACTATTTCAAAGAACAACTTAAGAGAAGTGTGACCTAATCTCAGCCTGAACCTCTTTGGCAGGAATAAAGGCGGGAGAAGATAATTTAATTGGTGAGACATAAGAGGATCCATTGTGACTCTATGAAATGGTATCCAAGTCACACAGACGTCTTTCAGGACAGAAGTGCTGTGCAGCAGCTTGATAAAACCAGGCACTAAAGTGAGCCAAGGAGCAGCAAAACACACATTTCCTTCTTGATTGTTGAGGCCTCTCTGTAAATGCAGTGAAATCACTAAGGGAGGCTTTAAATGTTGTTGAACAAACTGGTCGGGCTCTCATTGGATAAAGCCATTGGGATTTCGGCAGGCTATTCACTGAGACTCTCTTACTTCTCAAAGGAAAGGGAGTGGGTATTTCCACTGCAACATGCTTTGATTGCATTTTCCTATGCTCAGGTCATTTGAAAAGAATGTTAAATGTTTCAGTGAGTCCGAATATCCAAATGTTTATGAAAATGATAATGATTGTAGTTTGTACTTATATAGCAGCTTCCGTCTGAGGCGCTCAGACATTATTTCATTACCTTTAAAAATATTATCTGGAGGTTGGTTAAGTGGAAACTATATATTTGCATTTTATCCCTAGTGAAACTCGGTTAAAGGATGTGCCAAAAAGTTGCGAGCATTTAGGCAACTTTGTGTAAGTTTATTCAATATGCTGAATTTCATCTGAAAGTAATAAAAATCAAGAGGATAAATACAGGGTTTTTTTGCATTAACATTTAATTGATAGAATTTTCCTTAGTATGCTTTACTCCTCTCAGCCTGATTTCTTCCTGCCTGTTCTGACTCCAGGGTGAACTAAATAAAAGAATCCATTTACAGTCAGCTTTCAAGTGATAAGAAGCTGTCTAGGAAAGCTCAGAGGTATTGACTCAAAGAAGTCTGATAAATACAGAAATAGATGGTTTAGTAGTCAAAGCAAAAGCCTAAATACAGGTTTCTTACAGCAAGGAGAAGCAATAATTCAAGGCAGTTCTCTCTGCCCCGCCCCCCATACTTGAGAAATATTGGGTTGGCCAAAAATTTCGTTTGGGTTTTTCCATGTTTCCACAGACTCCTTCTAATGTATGCATTAACCATTTTTATCCCATAGACTCCTTTGGCAATCTGGTGTAGCTTATGGACCTCTTCTCAGACTAATGTTCTTAAGTGCATAAAAATTAAATTCAGAGACTTACAGAGAAAACCAATTATATAGAATTATAATAATCAAAATATTAAAAAATTGTTAATAGTTAATATAGGTGCATCTTTACTAACATAATAAATGAGATCTAGCATCAGGATCGATAACTTCTGTAGTTTTGAATTAGTGATGAGCATAAAAAAGATTTGACTTTCACAGTAATTGTAATGCCCTGTAGAAATACCTTTTTGTCACCAATATTTATTGTAGAAAGAAATGTTATATTTCAGTAAGAAGTTAGTGAAAATAAAATGTCATTATTTTATCCTTAGTCTTCAAGAACCCTGTGTTAAGAACTTATAAGTTAAAGAAAAATAATTTTCTTCAACTCCTGAAAATAAATCTATGAAGGCCTAGGGAGCCAAAGACCATAGTTTGAGACACACTGATATAAGGAATCCAATGTTAGAATTTATGAAGGGTGATCATGTGACCAAAGTAAATTATTGGTCTGGACTCTTAAGGATTAGTATATGAAAATTTCAGCTGAGTTTGGGGTACTATTATAAGAAGTAATATAACACTTATTATAAAATAAGAAGTAATATAACACATTATAAAACAAGAAGTGTTCAGACATTTGAGGGAAACTAAATGCTTTATAATTTAGATTTTTGTTAATATAGAATTTTAAAAACTGAATAACATATGTAAATAATAGAACCATCAAGAGTGCTTTGACCTTAATACTTTCCTATGACTGACAGAGTGAAATCCAAATTCCTCAGCATGGTGGTAGAATCCTATGTAGCTTTTCCAGGCTTGTATCCATCTACTTTCTTCCTGCCTAAGGGACACCCCTACTCCTGCTCTTGCAAATCACCACTCTCCAATGCTCAGTGTTCCAGAGAGATCAATCCTCTATTCTTTAGCCTATATTTTCCTGCCACTGAGGATGTGTACAATTTATTCGTTTCACCTATTCTCCAATTCTACTGCACAAGTCCTATCCTTTGAAGCCAAATTGTGTCCTCTTGTAGTTTAGCTCATATCTTACTTTTTTTCAAATACAAAACAATAATAAAACATTTAATAACCAAGCCAAAAAAGCATCATATTTATTATATTATTTGTTATATTTATCATTAGAATTCACCATATTTACAATAACTTACTTTTAATTATATACATTTATGGTTGTATTTTTCTGTACCGTGAGCTTTGTTATAAGCTGAATTGTGTCCTCCCAAAATTTCTGTGTTGAAGCCCTAACTCCCCAGTACCTCAGAATGTATTGATAATTGTATTCGGAGACAGGACCTTTAAAGAGGTGGTTAAGTTAACATGAGGCTCTTAGGGTGAGCCCTAATCCAATCTACTGGTGTCATAAGAAAAGGAAACTTGGGCACACAAAGAGACACCAGGAATGTGTGTGCACAGAGGAAAGGTCATGTGAGACTGCCATGATCTGTAAGCCAAGGAGAGAGGCCCCAGGAGAAACCAAACTTTGTGACTCCTTGATCTTGGACTTGTAGACTCCAGAAGTGAGAGAAAATAAAAATCTGTTGTTTAAGCTACCCAGTCTGTAGTATTTTGTTATAGCAGCCCTAGTAAACTAATACAAGTTATGAATGCTTGTACACTCAATATCTATGGATTCTTTGTAAATTTAAAAAATAAGAGGAGAGAGAGAGAGAGAGATATGAAGGACCATGGAGTGGAGATAAGAAGGTGTGTCTCTGCTCATTTTGGAGACATTTCCCCTTTCTCATTTTTGTTTCTCCAGAATTCATTATACCTTGGTCAAATTGATTGATAATGAAAAATGCAGAATTAATTATTAATTTAAGATGTTGATTATTTTTTCCCACTCAGATTGCTAATAACCTGATTATCAAAACAAAAATGGTTGTTGCAACATGCTAGTTTGATAATCTATATTGCATTTGTAAATGGAAATGCTACAATGAAAAGAGGTTATGTCAGAGAATGTCAATTAAGGAAAATGAAGTAAGGAATTATTAAAATATTTGAAAAAGTATTCTCAGAAGATACTATATAGAAGAATTAAGGGACTATTGGCATAAGAAAGGAGGAAAGATACAAGCTATGTGGTGTAGAAATACATAATATTATGCAGTAAGAGGAAGAAATGGCCAAGAGAGCTGATGAGTGAAAGCCTGTTGATGAGGGTTAGAAAGAGGTTATTAGAAAACAGATGAGTGACATCTTTCTCATACTGGCAGAGTGCCTTAGAGGTAACAAGAAATTAAGAAAAACCTCAGTATGGAGTAATGACATCATCTGAGTATAAATGGGTTATATAAGATCAGGTAGGGCCGAGTGGTATTGAAGAAAAAGACAAGCATCTAGCTAGTCCACCTGTTTAGCAGGATAATATATTTCATATTGTAATGAATAAAAAAGGATTTTGAAAGTTGGTTATTGTAAGGAACTTTGCTATTATTATCCGCTCATTCTCACTGGAGGAAATATAAATGGTTAAGTTGGCAATAAGCTCTTGTATTGAACTACACAATTCTTGTACCTTTACTGATGATAAAGACATGAGAGAAACAACTGAGGACAAGAAAATTCATTGGGGCTTCCCTTGTGGCACAGCAGTTAAGAATCCGCCTGCCAACGTAGGGGACACGGGTTCGAACCCTGGTCTGGGAAAATCCCACATGCCGCGGAGCAACTAAGCCCGTGCGCCACAACTACTGAGCCTGCGCTCTAGAGCCCGCGAGCCACAACTACTGAAGCCTTCGCGCCCTAGAGTCGTGCTCTGCAACAAGAGAAGCCACCGCAGTGAAAAGCCCACGCACAGTAACAAAGACCCAATGCGGTCAAAAATAAATAAATAAATTTAAAAAGAAAAAAAACACAAAACTCATTTCAACCTCCTAGAAACTTCTGGTTTCTTGTAGAAAAAAAGAAACTTCATTGACTGGCAATGTTTCATTCATTCATTCATGCAACAAAAATTTACTGAGTGACTGCTATGTGCCAGGAACCATTCTAAGTATTTGGATACAACAGTGAAGAAAGCAGAGAAAAATTCTCCACTCATTCTCAAGAAATGTTGATAGCCCTTATTTGATTGGACATGAAGTCATACAAGCTTGGGAAGTGAATGAAGATTTTAAAGTGGCAGAGGTGATTTGAACAACTCATTTCTATTGTAGATGTGGACATGAAGCCTCAGACACCTTTCTCAGATTGTCCCAAGCAGTGACTCTTAATAGGAACTCATTGTAATATTGGATATATCATTTTTTACCTGACTTTGCTGCAGGGGACACTTACTAACACCCAAATTTAAACAATGAACAATTTAGTGTCAGTCACAAGTCATTAATAGACTTACATACACTGAGCTCCCACACACCTGAGTGTGGACTGAGAAAAGTCTGATTTGGATGGTCCTGAAGCCTCTTCATTTTAGTAGAATAGTAGGAATCTGGCTCAACAGAAGCTGCCTATTTCTAACAAGGTCATTCTCTGCGCAGGAAGCTCATACCATTTAATGGAGTCAAGTGGGTGTTCCCTGTTCCCTCTGTCATTCCTGGAATTACATAAAATGGCCCAAGGACCATTTTTACTCTCTGTGTCCAGTCTAGGGTCATCTAAGCTTGCCTCTTTCTGGGCTAAGGAGGGTGTATGGGATCAAGTGTGTTCTGTCACTTCTTAGCTTCTAAGTCTCCTCTTCAGTAAGCACTATTTTAATTTATTATTAAATTCAATAGTAAATGTGCACTATTTGTGTAAATAGTCATGTACTTTTTGAATGAACAGCTCTCATGGAATTTATATTCTAGTGTGGGAAATAGACAATAAAACATATGTAAAATATTTATTTGTTAGATAGTGATAAGTTCTAAGGAGAAAAAGCAGGAAAGGGATATAAGACGTGTGAGTGTGCATGTGTGTGTGTGTGTTCTAATATTAGATGAAGTGCCCAGGGCAGACCTCATTGAGAAAGTGCCATTTGGGCAAAGACCTGAAGGAAGTGAAGAGAGAACCAAAGGAATTTCTGGGAGAAGGATAAGCATTCCAGGCATAGATCATTTGAAATACTAAATGTTCCATTAATATTTTATATGATTATTTATGGACTAGATTCTTCAGTTAATATTTATTAAGCTAAAACAATTTTCTGAACCCCTGCTAGGAATTGGTGGTGTAAAAAATTTTGTCCAAAGCATGTTATAATATGAGATTGAAGAATTTTTTTGATCTTACTTGTGGAATTCTATCGTAATGTCAGTGGAATTGTGCTTGGCCCATATTGACTACTTGGTAAGTCTCTGTTGGATACATGAATAAATAGATGATCAGCCATCATTTGCCTGGTACTGTTCCGGTTGCTGTGAGAGATGTGCCCTAGGAGTTTGATGCTCTCCCAGAGCAGAAGGGCTAACACCAGGGAACTGGCAAATAAACAACAATCGTGATCAAAGGTACCATACAAAAGGAAAAATTGAGTGATATGTTAAGTGGGATATAATATGTAATTTTAAAAAATTAGAAAAGTTGTTTTTACAGGAGATGACATTTAAAATTACATTGAAGCTCCTGACAGAGAAAAATAGTAACAATACCCCGGAGGACAGAAAACACTAGAAAATGGGAGGAAATACAAGATGTTCAATTTTCCTGGAACATAGAGCTTGAGTCAGAGAGTAGATAGTGATAAGCCAAGGAGATAGATTGGAGCCATATTGTATAAGGTTTTGAATTCTGGTCTGAGGCATTTGTAGTTAATTCAACAGAAAAGGGGAGCCATTGAACATTTTTGAAAGGAGAGAAAAATAATCCAATCTGAGGTGTAACTTAAGCATAATTCTCTGGCAGGGTGGCTGGCTCAAGGAACAGAGAGATGAATCAGTGAGCCTCTGCCATGGGGATGAGGCAGGTACTGGGGTCTGAGGGGTAGCTTTTGGAATGCCTTTGTCAGTCACAAGAAAGCCAGAGGGGAGGCCAGTGTGCAGTGGTGGGAAGGGGGCATGTGTTGGGTGGAGCTGGATAGCCATTTGCATGCTTAGCTGTTAGAACTGGAGTTTGAAGCTGTCTTCTTTCAAACATTAAAAAAAATAATCAAGCCTCATATAATATACTGCTAATACAACAAATGAAATTTTGGGATATTACCCTAACTTTCCTTGACCAGTTTAACTTACTGATCTGGAATGCCTACAACAATAAAGAATTCAGAGACTGTAGGTATTCACACTTTGTTCTCTTTCATATTTTTCTGTCTTCCCTTAATAAAGAGAATCTTAAAAAGCCACAATACCTTATTTGTTAAAATCTCAGTAAATAAGATATTGATGCTCCTACTGGACTGTGGGTTATTTTATGCTTAATCTCAAAAACATTGACTTTCATATAACATTTAAATTTGAACCCATGCTGTTTATAACTATTTGGGTCTATTTAATGTAGTATGCTGGCATATTTTATAGTGCCCAGATAACAAGTCACTCCTCATTAGATTAGCTCATTTCAGGATCATCCTGCACACACTTGTGTTCCCCAGCATGCTCTCCTTCTATGGGATTGATTACCTTTTAATGACTACACCCTGTCATGCCTTGCTGCTTTCAAAAACATAACATATGTCCTAGAGAAGCCCGTTATAATTCTACAGCCACGCATCGATATATAGGTTAGTCTAAACTTACATGAAACATCCTAACAATTACTTACTCTAGTCATAGATGAACTTCAATTTTATACGTGGATATATCTCATTTGATTTCTCATCATATTTAGTTGAATAAATGGTATCTTGTGAATCCTTCACAAGGTACATGCATCTCGGTAATTTGGGAAAAAATAAAGACATATCCCAGTAGATAACAACACGAATCAATATACGATAGTGATAGGAATGTTGAGGTGTGCAGAGTAATATAATGGCAAAGCAAATGAGGTCTCCAAATGCCCCAACAAATCTATACTTTTTTGAACAAAAGGAAATACAGGAAAAACAAATGTGGAAAATGAGAGGAAGATTTCATCAGAGGCCAGATAAATAAATGATGTTTCAAATACATATTTTAAAGCTAGTAAGGAGTGAAAAAGACCTCTAACATAAAATTCCAATTTATTAGCAGCAGGGTTACTCTTTGCCAATAAAAAGAATAGCAGAAGAAATTTTTAAAAATTACAGACGAATATGTAGGGTTCTAACAATGTCACTAAATTTTTCTTCATACTGATTTCATGAAAATTATAGATGCAAAGTAGGAAAAACAAAAATGAAGAAAATTAGTTTTGAACATCTGTAGAAAAAGATTGAAAGCTATAGAACCATATTAAATTTTGAAAACAAAACAAATGTTTTAAAACATTTAACCATATTTTGCAACCACAGATCAAAGAAACAAAAATAAATAAGACACTTCTATAATATATACTATGAAGGAAGACCAATGACATGAAAGGAACCAAAAATAAAGAAAAAAAAGGAAAGGCTTTCAATAGTCTGAAGATCACCAGAGCACTGATGGTTGAATCAATGCCACCTCTTTAATCTACTATAAATTCTGTCATTCTACTTCTGGATTTTCTTTACTGTAAGTTGCTTTTCCCTCATTTAAATATCCTTTTAGTAACCATTAGCATAGAGGGCTAGCTTGAGTTCGGGAATTTGCAGAGCTGGTCATAGTGGCCATAGAGTAGGTTAAGTCCTAAATTGTAATCTTTCCTGGCTTTTCCAAAAATGAAAAAAAAACCAAAAAGCACAGGTGGGTTTACCACAGTGACTTTAAAATGCCCAGTGTTGAAAGCAGAGGTAGGAACTTTTCCTGACACTACTATCTCACTGTCACACAGAACAATGAGGAAGGGGCCTCAGGCAACCAGCCCTGGCTTTTAGTTATTTTGGGCCTTCTATCCAGAAATGTTGGAATAAAATAAGGTGGAAGATCTTGGGTAACACACCTAAACCATCACTTCTTTTGTTTGCTTGCTTATTTATTTAGTTTAAAAATACAGTTGACCCTTGAACAATGGCTGGAAGTTAGAGATGCCGACCCCACCCTCCTACCCCGCCACCAGCTGAAAATCTGCATATAATTTATAATCGGCCCTCTGTATTTGTGGTTCCTCTGTATCCACGTTCAGCATCTGGATTCAACCAACCGTGGATCGTGTAGTATCACAGATTTACCATTGAAAAATATCCACCTGTAAGTGGACCCTCAAAGTTCAAACCCATGTTGTTGCAGGGCCAAGTGTATATCTTTTGTAATGAGTACATTGAAAAAGCGACACAAAAGGAGTTTAGTTATGCAAACTAAGGTAATCTCCCAAATGTGTTAGTCTCAGGTGTGGATATTAATTATTTATTTAATTAATTCAGTAAATATACATGTGCCAGACATTAGCTTAGGTATCAGGGCATGAAATGGCAGAAAAGACACAGTCTGTAGCCAGAAAGCCTTTCAAAGAGGATGGAAAATCAAATAAAGAAAACCTTATTTAATATTTTCAGTTTTTATCCCCAGCATTTACTCAGTGCCCAGCAGATAGGAGATTCTGAATAAATTGCAGTTTAATGAATTAAAGGATGTGGTGAGAAATCAAATGAGACAAGGAATTCAGTGTGGCAATTAGTTCAGTTGCTGGTGGCATTCTTCAGAACTTTGTTTATTATGCTGAGCTTTATGTTAACTACATTTACAACTGTAAATACTGACTGGGGTCATCCCAAATGACTTCAGGTTTCCAGGGTTCTCTGCCAAACCTCTCGATAGCTGCAGTGAACAGTTTGCAAGCTCAGTTAATTGGGACCTGCTACTGGCGCAGGTGCATAGTAGAAGCAATTGAACAAGCGTTTTGAAAATTAAGCCTTTGAGGAACTTACTAAAAGAGTCATGGAAATTAGAGCTGAGAAAGATCTGATTGTGCTAGGTAATTCATCCCTTGAGGACTGGTATGCGATTGTCTTTTACAGCCAATTTTCCCATATATTTTTCTACTTGAAGTTTGAATGACTCAGATAAAAGGGCTTCTGATATTTCCATTGGGACAATATTATAAAAGACCTCATATTAAGAAATATTTTCTGATACACATCCTGAATTTTCCTTTGCTTAATTTCATCCCATTAACCCCAATTACACCTCCCTGGGGCAACAATAAACAATTTCAGCTTCTTTTCTGAAGTTGCGCTTTTCAGAGATTCCCCATTCTTTCCCGGCATGATAGAGTCTGGCTGTGCACCTCAGTTCCTTTACTTTGTATTCAAGGGCCAATCGAGGCCTTCTAATCACTTTTATTTCCTTTGTTTTGAACGCCTTCTAATCTGAAGGAATTTTGACTCTTCATATAAATCCTTATATGCTGTATACCCATTGTGGTCCATGCATATGAACCCTGATCATATAATAAGCCATTTTTTCTCCAGGTTGAACTGGTAATAAGAGTGTGAGAAAAGATCTTAGTGTAAAGGGCATGTATGAAAAGCTAAACTGACAGAAATCACATTCTTGTTAGGATTTTCATCTTGCTGAATACAATTTTGTGCTAAAGAGATTATCTTAGGAGGTTGTGTCTACAGTACTCTTATTGTGCTGGTTGATTTATAATCAGAGTGTGCAGTTAGCAAAGCTGCATCCTTCATTCAGAAAGAGATTTTGTTCTACAGACAAGGTGATATGAAACACTTGCCCTTCTAAAAGAGGATTAGAGACTTTTACATTTTAAAGTCCATTTTGGTATAATTACTAACATGAAGCCAGTTTCCAATTTCATATAAGAAAGATCTCTAAGGAGACATCCAGCTTAATTAACTGAGAAATACGGGTATGACAATTTCACACTGATAGAGTGTGACTTACTATAAAGACCCTAACCTCACCTGACCACTTTAGTGAAAACTGGCTAAAAAACAGTGTTTAAAATTATGCCTATACATGGGCATTAAGAGCCAAGAGGACAAGAGAAAGAGGGCAGAGTAATTTGGATATTTTCTTGTTCATTCTGTTAATGTGTAGTCCATGAGATACTTGAAATATTTTTAGCATGTGTGTCAGAATTCATCTCGTAAGTATAATTTCATAGATTTTTTTTGGTAAACAGAATTCATTCATTTCATCAACAGAATTCATTTCTACCTTTATAGAATATGTGCTTATATATATATATATAGTCTTTGTTTAACCTGTCACTGTATAATGAACATAGGGATGCGTCTATGAGTTCTGCTGACCTAACTGGAACTCTGGCCAAGCTCTGCCAAGCAGTCATGAAGTAGTAGATAACTGTGGAATTGCTTCCCTGTAAAATTGGTTGGTTAGTGTAAACCATAATATTCTCCAAACATACAGGCATGCACACACAATATATATTAATCAATATACCATTTTGATAACCACAAAGTTTGATCGTGTTCAGAATGGAGGAAATAATAAGTGGATGGGAGTAAGAATGAAGAGAAAAATAAAAGAAAACCTGAAGAAATTAAAAGAAGATAAACTGGGAAGAAGAGAAGCAAATAACTTTTTTCCCCATTACTTCCCCCTTTTTATTTAATGCCTAGAGTATGTTTTAGGGACTTGCATTATCAAGAGCTTTGAGTAAATGTGAAGAGTAAAGGGGAAAATTCCTAAAAGATTAGGATTTAGAAACTCTTCTGCAAGATGCCTGAGGTTGATCACAATGCTCCCCCAAGAGCAATATCTGAGCTTCCCCTTCTATCTCATCTCCTTCTGCTATTAGAAAATAGGAATGAAGTGAGGATATGGACCATGTAGTGGGGTTGTGACATCCACTGTCTTTTAACTGAAAAATGGGAGTTGAAAAATAAAGCTATATAATATTTTCTGAAATATAGACACTTTTGCATATATGTTCATATGAAGCCAGATTTTAAAATCTATTTTTTAACCCAAGTATTCCTTTCCACCTAAAGATTTGGGCACATACCTACTCTACCTTAGCCAAGGGCTTGCTAGGTTCAATTTGCATGTCAATAGACCTGCTCAATTATACTCCAATAAAGATGTAAAAAAAAAAAAACCCACAATAGACCTGCTGATGTGAACCATGATGGATAGATCCCATTAAGGAATTCACTCACCCATGCCTAGCCTGTTTTATCAAGGGATATTTCTAACTCATCCCGCCTGAAATACACATTTAGATTCCCACTGACCAAGAGGGACTTAACATTTCCCTAGGCTTGACTAAACTTGAGACACACTTCTTCCAGACTCTATCCCCACGGCCCACCGCCACCCCACGCCTTCTTTTTCTTAGAGCACTTCCTTTAGAAAACTTGTATTTGTAAATTCTTTCTCTGTCCCTTTGGGATGTAAATCTTTTTAAAAGCTTCTTGACAAATTTATAACCCAGGAATGTCTTTCTCAAGGTCATGAGAGCCACCCTTTGAAAAGTAATCATCAAGGAAGATAGCATCCCTATCACCTAGGTTCTGTGGGAGTATAGGAGCTTAACTTCATAGGGCACCTTCCCCCAAGTTGTAAAACTATCTCCTGTCTGAAGATACTACAAAGTTTACTTTTCCTCTGGCTAATGCCAATTAACAAACACAGGTGGCTTTATATTACCAGATCTCCAAATATTTCTCATCATATTTAGGTCAGCCCTTGTAAGTATACCATTGGCTTTCTAAGAATCAGCTCCTGTCCACCTAGAAAGCCTAAATATTAGTTTTTTTTAAAAAAAAATTATAGTATCTTTTCTAACCACTCTGAACACTCACTATGTATAGAATACAGAAGGTTGCTTGAATGAAGGTAACAAAGAAAAGAAAGACACAACCTTTTAGGAATTTGCTATCGTTACAGGGATTAAAAATATAAACACACAGGCACTGCCATTTAGTAAGCAAGACAGCTAAAAAGATAAAGAGTTAAAAGAAGACACAGAATGGTATACTTATAAGACAGATATATTTAATTTAAATTCAGCATATATTAAGTATGCACTATGTTTTATTTACTACTGCTAGGTTCTACATTAATTCCTCCATCCATACATCCTTCCATCTGTCCATCCATCCTTCCATCCATCCAAACCTCTTATGAATGACTAATTTGTACCTTTTGTGAAGTGCTATAGATAAAATGATAAATAAGACATTTTTGCGCTCATAATGTACTAGAGGGTACAGATAGGTGTAGACATTACCCCTAAAATGTCACAGTACTAAATGCACATGGTTATGGAACATCCAAGGATGAAGGTTGACCTGAGGGGTCAGGGACAACTTGACAGAAGACATGGTGAGCTGAAGGTCTGAAGGCAAAATGAGGTTCTCTAGGGCAAATGAATAACTAACATTTAGTTAAGGGCTATTGTATGACCTTGTGTTATATGATTTTTGTGTATATTATTTCAAAGCCTCAAAATGTCCCTGAAAAGTAGGTTTTAATCACATTTTAATCACATTCCCAAGCCAAGGAGGCATGTGGCAGCTTCAGGCCTAGTAAGTAGCAGAGTGAGTAGTTCAAGTTCAAAGCAAAGTGGTTTCCAAGTTTATTCTATTTCAGTTTCACCACATGTCCCCAAAAAGACGGGCAGAGAAAGTTCCATCCAGGCAGAAGGACATGGGCAAAGAGAAGTATGGTGCAGAATTTTGCAAGTATTTCAGTGTGTCATAGGCCACGAGTAGGAAACTGTGAGAAATGGGTCTGAAGAGTGGGGTGGGCCCAAATTATGAAGAATCAGATTTGCCAGATAAATTAAATTGAATTTTACAGTGTGGAATTTGGATCTAAAATAAAGAATTTTAGACAGAGGACTAGGGTGTGAGTCAACTATGGTAGCTATCTAGAGGTTGCATTGGAACTGGGAGAGTATTTGGAGAACAGTTCAAAAGACCTGATGTACAAAGATGAACACAGCATAGACCCCACCCACCATAAAGGCTCTTTGAAACTCATTGGGAATCTTTGTATAATTAGGACCTTATCCAAGGATGTAAAGTTACTGATGTATATTTAAAATTTTCTTTTATTCTAATCTAGCATGAATTCATGGATTTCTTGTTGTGGCAGTAACAGTAAGGATCCTAAATATGCCACCTCCTATTCCCTGGAACCTGTGAACGTGTTATGTGACTAAAGGATCTCTGTAGATATGATTAGGTTATAGATCTGGAGATGGGGAAAGTATCTTGTATTATCCAGGTGAGCCCCGTTTAATTACACAAGCCCTTAAAAGCAGAGAACCTTTTAAAGTGAGGGTCAGAAAGATGCAGCACGCAAGGACTCCACCTGCCATTACTGGATTTGAGGATGGTGGGAGGAGGCTGCAAGCTGAGGGGATTAGCTGCCTTTAGAAGCTGGGAATAGCCCTCAGCTGGCAGCAAGGAAATGGGGACTTCGCTCATGTAAACTCCAAGAACTGAATTCTTCCAACAACCCCTGAATAAGAAAAGACACAAATTCTTCCCTAGAGCCTCTAGAAAAGAGTGCAGCCCTGCTGACACTATGATTTCAACTCAGTGAGACCATGTTGGGCTTCTGACCTACAGATGCTGTGAGATAATAAATTTTTGTTGTTTTAAACCATTAAGTTTATGGTAATTTGTGACAGCAGTAATAGAAAACTAATACACTTGCAAACTTAATGTCAGAGCCGAGGGAAGCATCAAATGGTGCCAAGAAAAGCTTTAATAAATATTTTCACAGAGGTGCAATAAATCAGATGGGGAAAATAGAGAAACCCAAAAATAAAAGTACAGGACTCCAGCATTTTTATGATCTTGGAACAGCAGGAACTAAGAGGCCAAGTGTGTGCTTTATTCTGGAATCTTCTAAAGGAAGTGAGGAGAGCATGGGAGCCACTCGAGGTGTTAGAATTGTGTCATAGGTGTTAGCAGAAATGCTTACATTCCTTTTGCACCATTCATTCATCCATTCATTCAATAAATACTTGCCTAGCACCTCCCAGTCTAATGGGGGTATGTCAATCTGTAAACAGCTGCAGTGTGGAAAAAGCTGAGATAAGTTTTTTACAGGATAATTGTTGATGACAGCACCATTCGAATGTGCCTTATCAGTTGGTGATGATAATGTGCAGAGTTAAACGTTCAGAAACTTTATAGCAAATCGAGAACGTGATTTTATGGCTGTTGAATCTAATAATAAAAACGAGCTTGTTTTAATGTTTTTTTAAAATTTATTTTTTGTAGTAACTTATTTTTTCTGTACTTTATAAAAATATCCATTGTGATGGATTGGGAAAATAAAAAAAACAGCGAGTTTGAGAAGCACTGGTCTAGCATTTAAAAGAGGTAGCAAGACTAGACCCGGTGGAAATAGAGGGAAGGAGGGGAAGTCGAGGGTGTCCTGTCTCAGCTATTTTTTTGGCCTGAGTTTTTTATATTTTCAAGAAGCTGCATTATGGAAAATATACGGAATATCTTTGCAGAAGTCAGTGTCCCTCCTCTGTTTGCATGTAGGTCCCCCTCCACCATCTCTCCTGTTAGCCCAGTTCTTTGAAGAAACTTTCACATAGCAAAAATGTATGCAAGTATTCATCCCATCAATTAAAGATTTTGAAATAGATCCTGTTTAAGTAACAACCACACAATAGCTGAGCACGTTTTCCTCTTCACCCTCTGTACTAGGAGCTTGTGCTAATTTTCCTGGCATTTTCACAGCTCTGGCTTCAGCATAACTTCTCTCCTTCACACTAAGCTGTTCTCTGATAAGGTGCAGCTTGGGAAATCCACTGCTCTCTGGACCAGTCAGGTTTTCACACCAGTTAAGTTAATTGACAGAAGGCTTAACATATTTCTTAATTATGGCTGCAAAGTCATTACTGGAAGAATCCCTCAAATCATAGAAGAACAGTGTTTTCTGATTCACTGGTTATGAAACAGGCACAATGAAAGCACAACACACAACCTGATGGGATTCTAAGAACTGAGAGAGTCCTGATGGAGGTCACGATCAGGTGTTCCCCCAATTCTGATCTTATGCAACATCTCTCCACCTTGGGTGCCTTTGTTCTACAAATCTTACGAACAATTATTTAAAAATACTGAATGTTGTCTTTGAAATTGCTTTGGAAATTTACTATTATTATAAAAAGGTAAAAGGTACTATTCATAGAGAGAAATAGCCGTTGAATTCTGGTTTGCTAAAAATGCCTCTTAGGCTTAATCCATGTGAGATAACTTGTTGCTACTAATACTTCAATTAGTCTTTGTTTTCTTTGGATATCACAGTTAGTAATACATTATAGATTCACAGAATTATAGACGTGAAAGTGTCCTTAGGAGATGATCTAGTTCAATTTTCTCATTTTATGGATAAGAAAGTTGAGACTCAGTGAGATTAAGTGACTTCCCTTAGGTCACTTAGCTTATTAATGGTAGAGCAAGTCTAGAAGTTTTCCTATTTCTTGGCCTGAAAATTTTCTTTGTATAATTATAAAAGTAATAAATACTCATTGTAGAAAACTTGGGATATACAGAAGGTATAAAAACAAATTAAAATCCTGTGTAATTCTACAATTCAGAGATATGTGTTCTTAATACTTTCTTACTGTATATAGATATAAATTTTTTCCTCTGAAATTGGGATTTAATTGCATAGTTTGGTATCCTCTTTTATTCAACATTAATATGTCAAAAACTTTTTTTCACTGTCATTAAAACATTCTCTAGGCTATGTGTTTAATAGCTGAATGATATTCGTTGTCAGCATGGTCCAACTAGTATAACTATCTTTGGTCGTTGGTGAATGGGAAGACTGTTAGCATCTTGTACTTCTTTTTAAACTAGTCTTGTTTCTTTCCTTTGTCCATTTTTTTTCACATTTTTGATCGTATTGTTATTCATCAGTGATTTATAAATGTTCTTTACCTATTTAGGACACTAATTCTCTTTTCTCCTACCTTCAAAAATAGAGTACTAGAACATTGAAATTTTTATTATGATCCAGGGTTATCATTTTGAATTTCAGCTCTTACCATGGGCTATATTATGGGTTAAGTAACTTGCCAAGATCACACAGCTGTAAGAGACAGACCACTGGTTCACTTTGCTGTACAGCAGAAACTAACACAACATTGTAAATCAACTATACTCCAATAATAAAAAAAAAGCAAACATGTCATACAAAAACCTCTTTCCTAATGCACCTGCTTTTCTGTGTAGCTGAGACCTAAAGGGTAGGGCTTATACCCAAATTGCTATACAGTTAATCAGAGATTTACAACTGGTAAAGTATTCTGACAAGAAGTAACTAACAAATCAATCTCCTATGTCTTTTACTTTTCATTTTGATTCTCTTTGATACCTGGAACTGAAAACATCCCCATACTGTTCAACCTTAAGATTGCTGTTCAGCTAATGACTCTTAACTTTTCTTCTCCATTTATGCCATAGGATGTCTCAAGATTAATGAACAACTTCATAACCTATTTATTATTGTTATTATTTTGATAACTAGGCAACCTTATGGAAAGAGAATATTTATATGGATTTGTGGACTAGTGATTTGTCTGATCTTTGGAATACAGCAATGTCTAGGTAAAGAATATACAGAAATACAATTGAGAAATAGCAGAAACATTCGTATCCTTTCTGGAAACATGAACGTTTCTCTTATTTCAGTAGCTATGATTGTTCTAAATTTGATATTTAGTCACAGATCTCAGTAAACAGTTTTTAAAATAATATTTGAAAGAAAGAACATGTAAAATAACTTGAAAATTTGTAATGTTATCATATGTTTTATTCCATAATAATTTTTGATTTGGAAAATAAAGACAAGTTGAAAAGTACTGCAGATTCATAGTTCAGAAAAAAGGAGATTTTAGGAAAATTCTGATACCCATAAAATTTCCACTAATGGGAAATATCCTAAATATTAGATTCACCTTTAAATTTAAGTCTCAGAAATTTTGTCACATTAAATGTTAAAATCCCATCAGGTGATGGACAAATTGAATGCCTCTAAGTGTTTGTACTTCTACTTTGATATATTCATATTTTAAGCCTTTTTGTAAAATCTTCTTTAGCTTTAAGTATGTGAGAATATTTACATATTCTGTCATTCACTTTCCCATTTCGATCTAGTTTCGATTAAATTCCTTCCTTTGGGAACTGGCCACATCTTTTGCAGTAATTGAACATTTTACAGTATCCTGCATTAGACTAATTTATCTTCTCCACTATAGTAATAGGTGTCTGAAGAAAACTAATTGCGAAAAAAACCAGATGAGAACCCAAAGATCTCCCAGCAATTTGAAAGTGGCTGGCGTTCAAGCCAGGCATTTTATGGGTTGATAGAATCTGTGTTAATTGTGAGAGACATTTGCTCTTTACTGGAAAATGGAGTTAACATGTAGCCAAGGATGACATCTCCCCTGTTTGAACTTTACCATCTTAAGGACACTTCTTGGAAAACATTTTAGTTTTATGCTTCTAAATGAGCAGCATCTGTCTCTTTAGTGGTGATAGGAAAGTGCTGATAGAAAGATATGTTGGAAAACAGCTCTGCTAAAATCTGTGTATTCCCCAATCATGACCATTGTTAATTTAGTAGAAAGGATATGCATCATCATTTAATCAATTGATGGGGCCCCTACGTGACCCCAAATGCATAAAATGGAGTAGATGTTATGTTACTTGGTTTCTAAATAGTTGAGAATTAATTTTTAAATTATAAGCTTTCTGGAAGTGTCTGATGGTCACCACATGGGCATAAAGTAAGGCCTCTCCCTACTCCCCAAATCTGAGAGAAAACAGAAAAAGTAAATAGATGAGGACCTACTGATTTTTTAAAACCTAGTAGCAGAGGAAATTTGGGAATTCACAAGGTCAATCAAAGTCATTTGAATAAAGTATGATGGAGTAACCAGAGAAGTGATACATAATCACTGTCCTAAGTGACTCGAATGGTCTTCTTGTAATCCAGACCCACTCCTCTCCCGACCAAGTTAATAAAAATAAAAGGCCAGAGAGGAAGGATTTGTCTGTGTTCCCCCGGCACTTAAGTACATAAGCCAGTAAAATGTGTATGCAGTGGAACCAAAACTATTTTTCTGGTTTATCCCTATAGTAGCAAGGGATGTATCAGGCTACCCTGTTTCAATTCCATCAGCCATTAACCAAAATAATCACTGTGCTCTGGTTCCAAGCTCATTCTCAAAAAACTAAAAATAAAAAAGATAGAACAGTAAAAAAGCACAGAAACAAAATTTTCTTACTATAACTTGCTTCTTAATGTAGATTTTTCTAATAATTTTTCTAATAAAACCAACTGATCACAATTATCTTGTCTGCTGGGCAGTTTTTTCATTAGAAATTAATAACTTGGTCATTTATCAACATTTTTATAAATTAATAAATTACCATTGGCTCTACAGCAAATTCTTCTGGCTGTGGTTTATGTCAGTGAATTCAGTGAGTCTCCTGACCCTGATTTCCTCTGGCAAACTTGAATGTCTGGGAACCTTGAATCCTGAGCTAAATAGTAGCCTATGACAGGAACAGATAATATCCCCTTCTTTGGATTGTGGAGCAGTGAGCTTACCAACAATACCTCTAACATCTCTAATTTCAATGCTGCCTCTAATGATCATGGAATTCGTAGGAGAAACAGGAAAGAGAGCAGAAGCAGCTGTGTAAATGTTTGCGCATATGCACCATTTTAAATGATGGAATAAATGGGGAAACGGGGATTTTAACTCCTCATACACATAACGTTCTCAATTCTTAAATAATTCATCTTCAATCTAATCTTTATCTAAAACACATTGAGGGCTTACGACATTCTGAGTTTTATATGTGTAGTGGTTTATTGAATCTCACAAAAATCTTCTGGGGCAGGTGCTATTTGCTTTCACAGACCAGGATGTTGGGGTATAGAGAGATTAGGTAATTTGCCAAGGTCACGTGGCTAGTAAGGAGCAGAACTATGGTTTGTCCCAGTGAATCTGACACCAGAGTCTGTACTTTCAACCTCTCTACAATGCCCTGTCTCTATGATGCCACAGTGTCTGTTTATTGATGGCCTACAGTGTGCCGGGCATAATGCCAGAAGCTGAGGAGGAAGCAGTGAGCAGGACTCACAAGGTCTCTACTCTTAAAGGCTTAGGCTAACACTTCTGAATTTTGAAGGAATTAATTTTTGAATGAATTATAATTTTAATGTTTTGATCATGTTATCTGCATTGTCTTTTTTTCAAAGTAACAGACCCATGCTTTTAAAATCTGACCAACTTCCGGGAAGCAGAACCCCAGGCACACACAAGCCCAGGGCTGGAGTGCTGTTCTGGGTGAGGGTGTGATGGAGAGGGTGAAAAGGCACTCCCTGGGCATCTGCCATGGAAGTTGCTGGGGAGGGGAGGACACAATTTGTTTGTGACAGAAGAAGTCAGGTAAAGGCAATGTGCCTAAATGATAAAATCAGAGTGAGAGGCACATGGGATCCAGAGGAGGTATTGTTTGCCGCATCTTACAGCGTAGCTGTGCTCCGGGATATGAAAAGTGAGGAGTTGATGAGGGCAACATCCCAGCCTTGACATTGACCCTGTTGGAATATAAGTGCTCCACTCTTGTTGTTGGCTTGCTAATGACAAAAGCCAGTGAATTTCCCTAGGCCTCTACTCTTCACTGATAAAGTTAAACTTGTATCGTTTACCTACTGACTGACTCAACTTGTTTATTATAAAACATTTGTTTTTATGATTTGTATTCTAAGGAGGATCAAAGTGGCTTACATGTTAAAATGCATGTGAGTTAGGACAATAAAAGAGACCAAAAGGCGCATAAATCAAGTAGGCTGTGAGGGATTAGTAAAATCAATTATAAAGCAGTTTGCCTTCACAAATTGCAAGACGAGGGTACAATACAGAATCATAATCACAATAAATGATGAGAACTGCCTTCAGCTGCTTTTGCCCCAAGGTTCAGTGCAAGTTCAGTTCCTCATTTTCTATTCTCACCTGATTTACTGTTTCTAGTCAGAGATAAGCACACACTGCGTTTCTGTCTGAGGGGCCTTATATTTCCATAGCGGATTAGTCAGAGCCTGTATAGTGTAGTATTTGTGATTCGCACTGGTGTTATTTTCAGCATTCATCTCCAATACTTAAAAATCCTGGGTTGTCGTTCCTGTGAAATCAGGGAATAATTTCTATTAGATTTCTACTTTCATTTTAATGGAAAAAATGAGTTATTATCTTTTAATATTTGATCTTTTGGATCTAAATCATATCTAAATACTGATGAATCCCAATTTTCTATTTCCAGCACTGACCTCTCCACTGAGCTCAGGTTGCTATATCCACCTGCCTGGTCAGCACCTCGGCTTGCTTGTGCAGTAGATATCTAACTTGATATGTTCAGTCCAGAATCATGATTTCCTTACTCTGATTCTACTCCTTCACATCTTCCCCATCTGAATAAATAACATCACCACTCAAATGTTGTCCATTTAGGAGTTATCCGTGATTTTTCTTCTTCTCATGTGCACATTTTGGGCAGATCCCCAAATATAGCCAGAATCTGAACATTTTTTGCCACCTCCTCTGCTCTACCACTCTGGTCTAAGACACCATCTTTTCTCACCTGACTTACTTTGGCTGCATCCAAACTGGTCTCTATGGAATTTCACTCTTCCCATAATGAATTCTTTGCACTGTGGTTCAAAATCTTTAAAAAAAATCTTTAAAAATATAATTAGGTCTTTAAAAATATAATGAGATCAAATCCAAAGTCTTAATCACAGCCTGCATCATCTCACTTGATCTGGCTTCTCCAAATTTCTCTTCTACGGTCTTCCTTCTCACTAACTCTTCACAAAGACGCTGGCTATCTTGCACTTTCTTGAGAACGGCAAACTCATTGCCACCTTTGGACTTTACACTTGCTATCCTCTTACCTTGGAATTTTCCTTCCATAGATATTAACATGGTTCATGTCCACTTCATTCAGGTCCTTACTCAAATGTCATCAGAGATGCCTTCTCTGCCCTTCCAGAACTAATCCCTCCTACCATTTCCCCTCCGTTTTTGTACCTTGCTCTATTTTTCTTCATAGCCCCTGTCACTGCCTGACATTATATGACGTATACGTTTATTTTCTGTCTCCTCCATTGGAACGTGAGCTCTAGAGGGTAGGGTCTTTGTCTGTCTTGTTCTGTAAAGTATTCTTTGGGCCTCAGTGATTGTACTTGATAGGTATTCAGCAAATATTTGTTTAAACAAATACTTGCATGCATAGATTCTCTGCGTGTAGATTATGTGGGCTATGAATTAACCATCCCTTCCCTACTGGCTCCCTTCTATTACTCTTCCTTCCCTAGTTATCGTAATGCTTAAAATGCACATATAAATGTCATAATGATGAGATGGAAAGGGAAAAAGAGAGATAACCAACCTTTGGTTATTTTGGATGAGAAGACTAGAGGAAATGCAGTTGACTTCCGGGCACAAATGGAAGCACCAGCCATTGAGTAGGTTCCTCTCTAGGCCCCTTTGTCTCAGACAAAACAAAGCTGGAGAAGCAGCTCCCCCAAGAGCACAGAGCACTTTTACCTTCCCCATGCTTTGCTTGCCACCTGGAGCAGTCTATCTCCTGTCAACCTGTCTTCTGCCATAACACACTAATTGTGAGGGAGCTACTCAGACATCATGAGGCCTCTTTAGGAGAACTAACCGTCTCATATACAGGCAGCATGAACACACAGGCTCTTTCTGAATCATGAAGTGTTTTGTTTTTCTGCTGGCCTAGGCATCAGGTTGCTTGTAATGCTAACTCTGATCCCATTTGCCACTTGGTTGAAAAGATCATAAGCCCAATCCATCTTCAAGATGTGTACGGTGCCTGTTCATTTCTCAACATAGTTGGTCAAGCCTTCATGACTTCCACTTCCCGCTGGTATCCCCAGAGATATGCTATGATGACAATGGATTGTGTATCCCTGAGCTGTCCCCAAACATTACCAGTAATGTCTCTCAATGATAACAGTATAGAAGGGCCTTTGTCCACAGTGCTCCGTAAGCCACCACTGTTAAGTCACTTCACAGTTATTTGTGAAGGATGATACACACAGGGAAGAAAACAGAATCTCTAAACTGCTTAAGAAAAAACTCCATTAAAATAAAGAAGTAATGTGTGTAATACATTGCAAGTTGCAAATCATTTTCTCATACACTTTATCTCTTAGCTCTTATACAAATGCTATAAGAGAGATGTTAAGCTCTATTTTATTATGAAGAAAATGAGATTGAAAGAGATTAAGTGATTTTCCCAAAATGACTCTTAGAATCAGAATGCGAATCAAGGTCTTCTGGTAACTGCTCTTCATAGATGCACAGTCTAGGTGAAGAAAAGTTGCATGCATAATAAAAAATTCATGATTGATGATAAAGAACAGCAACAAAATTGCTAAATGATATAGCAATAATTTCCATTGTTTTCCCATTTTTAGACCCCAAAATATTGCCTTTACAAGGTAATATTATAATTTTGCCCTGTGGAATAAAGATAGGGAATGCATTTTTAAAAAACTATACATTATTGAACCACTCCTTGGACATTTAAAGTTATTTTATTTAAAAATTTATTTTCATTTTTTTCTTGGTTATATTTTATCATCCAAGGGTAAGAACTACATTCATACTATCTTATTTAATTAGATTGCTTATGTAACAACTTTTGGCAGGCATTTTGCCAAGCATAGCAAAAACATTAAAAAGAAATGGTTGAACCTGCTGTTTATCATAGCCAATATTATTACTACTTTTATAATATTCAGGGTTTGATGCTAATTGATCTAATGCCAATATCAGATAGGATATGGATGGAGATAAACACGGAACCAGGATTATTATTCTAGAGGATCTAAGCTCAGGGTTAGACCACATTTGTTTAACATTCATTAGACCTCATAGAGCATTCGAACCTTAAATCAAATTTTATTTTACTGTTACTCTTTCCCTTGAAGTATTTATGCCCTCATATATTTCCATTACCCTGCACTTCTCTATGTTTGTGCATACTGTTACTTACGTTATCATAATGCCGGTGGGATTTGATCTGTGGAATGGCTTCTTTAACTCAATTAAATATATCTGACAAACTGTATGAAGTTCTAAATTCCAAGGGTTTATTTTTAACCATGATAAGATGACATATTGTAATCACTTCCTAGCTAACCCAGATGGGAAGATACTATATGACAGAGGAACTCTCACTGGCTGATGTGTGTGGATAACTGTAACTGAGAATGCATCATGCTGTTAAGCTCCAACAATTGGTTTGCTGCTGTTATAAATGTGGGTTACAGGTGAAAATAAGAATTCTTTTCTCAGGAGGGCTCCTCTTACGTGCTCTTCCTTATACATTTTCACACAGTTCTAACAGTTTTTGAATTTTTGAGCAAAGATAGCTGTGAATGTGTTGGTATATAGTTTTGGCTGCTTCTTACCAAGGTTAATGATGTGTTTGGTTAACTTCCACCAAGATTGTCAGGTAGCAATTTCTTAGGACTCAGAAATTAGAAGTATATGTTATTATTATTAACATATACTATATACGTTAATATAATATCTATTAACATAATATATATTAATATAATATATAATAATATAACATATAATAAGTTATTATAATTATTTTTTACTTTCACTACAAAATAATTTATTAAAACACACAGCTTCAGCACTAGCCTCCTATGTACAAGCACACACTCTGCTGACTACCCTAACTAGGGGATCCTCTTCTTCCCCCTTGCCTTGAGGACCACTTCTACCAGATCTTTCAGATACTGGATCTCCTTAGCCAAGGAATCTGCCTTCTCTTTCAGAGCCTCATTCTTCTTTTCTGTCTCTTTACATTCACCAGTGAGGGCCTCCTGCTCTGCCGTCTTTTATTACTGACTATTTTGTAATTCTGCTTTCTTCAGAAGATTTTGATTTTGATTTATTTCAGTGCTTCACTATACTTGTTTGCAAAGTACATTTAAGCATAATGGGAGAAAAATACTAAGCAGCTCCACTGTCAATGGAAAAATCATGCTAGCTCTGGTCTCTGGGCCCCTGTTCATGTTAACGGCCCCTCCTCCACCATCTTGATGTATACTTCCTGTTCTTTGGGAGCCCATAAGGTCCTCCCCAGCCAATCTCACCTCATCTGATCTCCCACATCAATGGACCCCTGTAATTTTCTCTAACAAGCATTTGGCATGCAATTTTCTCCTGCCTTCCAGGGTTACTTAGCTGCTTCATGGCTGGATTATGCTTCTGAAGATCATGAACCCTTTTTATATTTTTCATGTACTTACACCAGCCCTTAGCATAATGCTTAGTAATTGCTCAATTACCACTTGTTGAGTAAATGAAATTATAGTGTTTGCTGCTTCTTTTTTTTTTTTTTTTTTGCGGTACGCGGGCGTCTCACTGTTGTGGCCTCTCCCGTTGCGGGGCACAGGCTCCGGACGCGCAGGCTCAGCGGCCATGGCTCACGGGCCCAGCCGCTCGGCGGCATGTGGGATCTTCCCGGACCAGGGCACGGACCCGTGTCCCCTGCACCGGTAGGCGGACTCTCAACCACTGCGCCACCAGGGAAGCCCCTGCTTCTTCTTATGTTTAAGATAGGTAATAATGGAAAAGAAAATAAGCATCTCATACTTCCAAACAGAATAGGTTTATAATTTGGATAAGAAAACTTCCAGCATAGCATCAGGCAGGGACAGAATTCCCTGAAGGTGAGCATTGGGCAAAAGGAAAGGGAAATGGAGGTGGGTGTGTCAGGAACGCTTTGTGATCTTAAGCATCTTTATCTGAGATTCAGCGATTCAGATACAGATTCCAGAGAATCTGTTCCTCTGGAAAATGAGGAGGTTTGATTAGGTCCCTTTCAGTTCTGTCTATGAATCTGTGAGTATTTTAATAAAAATGTCATACTGAGTATCTCTTCTATGCCAAGGACTGTGGTAGAGACTTTCACAGATACTATCTAAAGATCAAGAAAAATCAGAAGAATGGTAACAGAGTTGAAAAGCACATGGAATTATTCAGGCAACCTCAGTTCTAGTCCTGGAGATTCCCGTGTGAAAATGCACAGGAAACAATACCCCAGATGGCAGGGCAGCCAGCGGGGAGGTGCAATAGAGTGAGATGGGAAGTATCATTCAGTCAATGGCTTCTGCACGGTAGGCTGAATTTAGCTTGGAAGCAAGTCTCTTCCTGCCAAAAGCTATAACAGTACTCCAATCCTTCCATTCACCCTTGCAGGTCGGGCTGGCTTCACGGGCATGAGATCCGTGCAGTCACACAGGGCCTCATGCTTAGAAGGGCCCAGTACTTGGTTTAATGTCCTGCTGTCCCCGTCTTGAAATTCTTAATAACTTTTAAACAAGGAGCTTTGCACTTCCATTTTGCATGAGGCCTTACAAATTAGGTAGCTGGTCTCCCTTGTAGGTCAGAGTGAGACTGAACAGGGATGAGAGAACAAAGAGAGCAGACACAGATCAGCTCCGGAAGGCAGTATAGACTATAGCAGGTGCCAGGCATTTTGCAGGGTATACTCTGCACGGTCAAGCATCTGCAACAAGCATCTTGACAGTAGTTAGTGGGAAGGACAACCAGAAATACTGAAGCATAGTTGGGGAAGAACCTGTACTTCATGCCTCCAACTCTGAGCCATTGTAGAAGGCAGAACGGAAAATGCCAGGCAATTAAAATAAAATCCAAGTTTCAAGAAAGTAATTATTTTAATGCAGATGATATGTATGTACAATGATAGCACACAAAAGAATAAGTGAGAAAGAACTACAGTAGTAAAAAAATGATGAGGATTTAGACAAACCAGTATAGATCATCATATTTTTCTAATGAGTAGAGCATGTAAGCCACATTATATAATTGTATAATTATATATTAGCTCTACTTTCTTATTTACATTTATTTTCTCATATACCTATTTGTTCAGTATATGTATATATCCATATATACATGTAAAGTAAAGGGAACTGGTTCTCTCTCTTTCATTTCACAGAGTGGATTCAGTCATCAGATCACTCTAGCTAAGAGCTCTATGATTTCAGGCAAGTCACTTAACTTTCCTAGCCTTTCGTTTCCTCCTCTATATTATGAGGAAATTAAATTAGGTCTGTCACGTTCTTTATATATGCAAAGTTTTGGGTTTTTTCTCTGAAGAAGAGAAGAAAATAGGAATCTAGTCTCTTTCAAAATGTGGGTATTGTTAAAAATAAGAATTTCACTACAGGGTGTACAGAAAGCTGTCAGCTTAAGGCCAACCTCCCTAACGTTTAGCTTGTGAGAAGAGAATATGCACTTGGCTCCTGATCTCATGTTCCTCATGCTGGTCAGCTCTCTCCCTGAATTTATGTACAGAGCCCATGGTTGTTGAGAGGTTGTATATTGTAGATGTCTTTTCTGTTTCGACTTTGTTGTCCTATGATCTTCCTGTAATATAATGCCCTATGTAACCTCCACATTTACACCATATATAGCAGCGCGTATTTTATGCTCTGTGAATACTTTCTGTACAGTACATTTGCACATTTACAATCTTTTTGTTCACTTTTAATAACCTCTCTGCAGTTCTGTCCTGAATTATGCGCTCTAAACTGTGCTCCTATTGTGCTTTAGGGGTTTTTCTGGGCCTATTACAAAGAAATCTCATGCTTTACTTTCATTTGCTTGTGAATTTAAGCTATCTTCATCTTGAATGGGATATTTTTCTCTGAAGAACAATAAAATGTTTGTGTATTTTTCCTAGAGGGGAGAACAAATAGAATATGAATCTCCAGAGTCTGTTCTCTTATAAATTGCAATACTACTGAACAGTGCAGCCTCTATCTGATTTGACTCTTTGTAAAATTTTATTTGCATATATTTCAAAGAGTGCTATATAGCTACGGCATCGATTATATAAGGGAGAAAAGTGTATCTGTTCCTCCTTCCTTGAAAAGTTAATAACAAAATCTCTCTCTAACTCCCTCTGTGTGTGTATGTATACACACACATATGTACACACATATAGAAACACACATGTATATATATACATAGTTATACATATTTTGTGTATGCATATATACATTCTGAGCTTTTCTATGAATAGAGAGATAACTGAGGGAAGAATGCATGCCATATTCCTGTTGTTTTATATAGTACCAGGCTCATAGTAGGAAAAATAAATGTTCAGTGAGTGAATAATGAATGATTAGCTATTTAATTTAATTTTTTAAAAAATTACTACATTATGGCATTATAGCAATTCTCAAACTTGTCATTTTGAGGCAGTTGTGATATCCTGTAAGGTCATTTAACATTTTGACCCTAATATTACCCATTTAATCTCCCATTAATATCCTCATTGACAACAATCTTAATATCAGAATCAAATAGCATCTATGAATGTCTACCAAGAACAAGGAAATATGCCAGGGTAGAGGAACAAACTCCTTGCCCTAAAGTTCCTACAGTTTTGTGTGAGGAAAGGGGGAATAAACAGTAAAGAATAATCAAATTGTTCTATGTTACATGAGCCAAGAAAACAAGTACCACGCATATTCAGAGTAAGAGGTTTGCAGGTGTTGGTGAAGATTTGTGGAAGAAATCCAACACTTTCTACTGAGGAGTGGGATGCCTTGAGTGAATCTGAAACAACATGACTAAGTAAACCTAAACCAAGACTCTAGTGTAGAGAGCTTTTCAAAACAGGCTGTGGCATTTACATTTTATATGGGCAATGGGAGGACACTAAAAATTTTTGGACAGGGTAGGTGGTAAAAATATAATGCAGTTTGCCTTGGAAGGAAAGATAGATGACAGTAGATGCAAAGACCTGTAGGGAATTATTGCAATAGTTAAAGCAGTGGCATAAAATACACACTACCCAGAATCTGATGAATGGGTATTGACAATGGAGACCGAGGAACATGAAGATTTCAGAAATGTCACCAAGGTGTATAAACGGAAAGAACTGAGTAAATCTAGAAGAGGCGATTATTTGATTGAATGTTTGGTTTTAATAATTGTTATAGGCTGAATTATATCCTCTCAAAAGATATGTTAAAATCCTAACCCCCAATACCTGTGAATGTGCCCTTATTAGGAAATACGGTTTCTCATATATAATCAAGTTAAGGCGAGATCAGTAGGGTGAGTCCTAATCCAATAAGATTGTTGCCCTTAAAAGAAGGAGGGCTTTCCTAGTGGCACAGTGGTTGAGAATCCGCCTGCCGATGCAGGGGACACGGGTTCGTGCCCCGGTCCGGGAAGATCCCACATGCCGCAGAGCGGCTGGGCCCGTGAGCCATGGCCGCTGAGCCTGCACATCCAGAGCCTGTGCTCGGCAACGGGAGAGGCCACAACAGTGAGAGGCCCGCACACTGCAAAAATAAATAAATAAATAAATAAAAAGAAGAAGGACATTTGGACACAGAGATGAGAAGCCCATGTAACAAAGAAGCAGAGATTGGAGTGAAGCAGCTGCAAGCCAAGGAATACAAAGAATTGAGGGCTGCGGCCAGAAGGCAGGAAGAAAGAAGCAAGGAAGGATTCTCCCCTTAGGTTTCAGAGGGAGCATGGCCCTGCTGAGACCTTCATTTCAGATTTTAGCCTCTAGAACTATGGGAGAATACATCTTTTGTTTGTTTGTTTTAAGCCATCCAGTTTGTGACACTTTGTTCTGGCAGCCTTAAGAAATATCAACAGTAATGCTGGGCCTGAGCAGGATGCTGTTTGGAAATACTTACCAGGTTATTAAAGACAATGATGAAGTTAAGAAGGGGGTTTAAAGCTAGTTTTTTTTAAGCCACTTCATTGAGGTATAATTGACATTTAAAAAGCTGTACGTATTTAATATATACAACTCAACGTGTTTGGGGATAAATATACACCTGTGAAACCTTCACCACCAACGAGGTCTTAGTTATATTTACCACCTCTCAAAATTTCCTGCCACCCCATTATTACTATTATTAATTAGTATTAGTATGTGTATGTGGTAAGAACACAACATAAGATTCACCGTCTTAGAAAATTTTAAGTATACAATATAGCATTGTAAGCTATTGGTACTATACTATATAGTAAATCTCCAGAACTTATTTATCTTGCATAACTGAAGCTTTGTACACTGTGACCATCACTTCCCAATTTCCCCCTTCTTCCAGCCTCTGCTAATCATCATTCTACTTTCTGCTTCCCTGAATTTGACTATTTTAGATTCCACATACAAATGAGGTCATGGAGTATTTGTCTTCTGTGTGTGGCTTACTTCACTTAGCATAACGCCCTCCATTCCATCCATGTTATCACAAAGAGAAGAATTTCCTGCTTTTTAAAGGCTGAATAATATTCCATTGTGTTTGTGTGTGTATCACATTTTCTTTATCCATTCATCTTTCAATGGATATTTAGGTTGTTTCATAATGTAGCTATTGTCAATAATTCTGCAATGGATAAAAATGATGCAGGTTTCTCTTTGAGATCCTGATTTCAGTTCCTTCATATATATGCAGAAGTGGGATTACTGGATCATATGGTAGTTCTATTTTTAATTTTTTAAGAAACCTCTATAATGTTGTCCATAATGGCTGTACCAGTTTACATTTCCACACCAACAGTGTACAAAGGCTCCCTTTTCTCCACACCTTTGGCAAAGTTTATCTTTTTTTCTTTCTAAAATAATAGCCATGCTATCAGGTGTGAGGTGATACCTCATTGTGGTTTTGATTTGCATTTTTCTGATGACTGGTGACATTGAGTACCTTTTGATAGACTTCTTGGCCATTTGTATGTCTTCTCTGGAGAAATGTTAATTCAGGTCCTTTGAGCATTTTTTAAAGTTGGATCATCATCATCATTTGCTATTGAGTTGTATGAGTTCCTTATATATTTTGAAAATGAATTCTTATCAGATATATGGTTTGCAAATATTTCTTCCATTCTGTAGGTTTTGCCTTTTCATTTTGTTGATTGTTTGCTTTGCTTTGCAGAATCTTCTTAGTTTGAGATGTGGGTGAAGTCTGAGTTTAAGTGAGAGTTGAAACCATGAGGATGAATGAGTTTCTTAAGGGAGAAAGCTGACAGAGAACCTCATAGGCTTGGGTCGGTGGTGTGCAGAGACTCTCCGAGAAGAAAATAGTCCTAGTATCCAGCATCTGCTCATTCCACTGTGTAAATACTCCCATCATGGCTGGTGTTACTGGGTCGCAAAATTCACAAAAATTTAACAATTGACTCCTTATGAGCTGGTATGAGTTGTTTTCAGCATACCACTGCTGTGGTATATTCATATTTAGGGCACATATGGAGGAAATGGTTCTGTCAAATGAGGTAACGAAATGGCTAGACAGGCATTAGGACCAGGATAGTGAATTATCATGAAGAAAATCATAAAGAATCTTAAGGGGATGATTTAGCCTTTCTCTCCTTTATTGCAAATTTATATCGAATATTAACAGCAGAACTATGCTTTCTAGAAAAACTAATCTACTATTTGTTTCTCCCAACATTCTATTACTTTTATTTTCAACTCTACGCCTTTGTTATTAGTAACAAAACAAAAAACAATGACATTGTTTTCAAATAGATTTTAAATAACTAAAATTTCTGGAGTGATTACTATGTGCTAAAATGCTTTACATAAATTATTTCACTCATTCGCCACAGTAACACTACTGTTGACAGATTATTATTATCCCAAATTTATAGCTGAAGATAGTGGGCTACAGAGAGCTTATATAATATGCGTAGGTCCTCCCTGTTGGTTATTGACAGAATCAAGACTCATGAACATCTGTTTGACTCAAACTCAAATGCCTACAGAAGTGAGAGAGGTAATTACTGAGTGGACTTGGCCAGCTGCAAGTGCCACTCTGTTCTCACAGAATGTTGCTGTGCAGCAATAAAAGCTCTGAATCACAGAACTTAACGTTTTTCAAGGGAAGCCAGAAATCCAGATTTAAATGTGAATTCTCCATTTTTAAAAATGTTGCTCAAATTTTTATTACTTAAACATCATGGTGGCCAAAAAGCTATGAGTATATGCCATCAGATTAAATTCTGTACTATATTGCTTGTGCCAACCAGATTTTCAAGAACAGTGGAGACGGCAAGAGGAATGAGGATGGAGGAAACTTCATGTGAAGTATTTTCAAAAGTCCAAAAGAGAATTTCCATGCAAATTGTTTAAAGTGCATACTATGTGTAAAGTAGTACACTTATTATTATCTTTTTCCATGAATGTGACATAAGCAGAAATGCTCTTATATCCATTATCTACCATTTTTGAATTGATTTCAGTTCTTTTCAATAAATATTTATGAAACATTACCCATTTAAATCTGTGCCTTGAACTAGGTGGTGTCTGTCATTTGCTTGCTACTAATTTTCTTGACATTCCATCAACTTTCCTCATTTCTTTCCTGCCCTTGGAGTGTCAGTCAAGGTCTGTTAGAAGGTCTCTTCTGTAATTTCTCTTTGGATGTAAGCTGTGTTTGTCCTGGTTTATAGGATGTCTGGGTTCTGTCAGGGAGAGATGGTGGAAAGTAATCTGGGGTCAGTTTATAAAGGGCCACACTGAGGAATCTGGGTGGTGAGGAGCCATTTAAGGATTTTAAGCAAAGGAGAAGCATAGTAACAGCTATACTTAAAGAGGTGACTCTGGGTCACTTTGTAAAATACAATGAACTGTAGACAAGGCTGAAGGCAGAGAGCCCATTTCTGAGGCTGTGATAGTAGTTCAGGGGGAGATAATAAAACCCAGCAGAAATAATAGCAAATAAGGTCAAGATCCAAGAGAGAGATATATATTTATAGTGGAACCAACATACTTATTGGATATGGGAAATGAGGGTTATAATCCAACACTACTGTTAGGGACTGAATGTTTGTGTCCCCGGCCCCCTGAATTTATATGTTGAAGCTCTAACCTCCAGTGCTTTGGGGAGGTAATTACGGTTCGATGAATTCATGAGGGTGGGAGCCAGGTTTGCTCGGATTATTGCCCTTGTAAGAAGAGACACCAGAGAGCTTGCTCTCTCTATTGTGTGCATGCACTGAGTAAAGGCCATGGGAGCACACAGCTAGAAGGCAGTTATCTGCAAGTCAGGAAAAGAGCTGTCACCAGAACCAAACCATGCTGCCACCCTGATCTCAGATCTCCAGCCTCCAGCACTGTGAAAATAAGCACTTGTTGTTTAAGCCACCCATTCTATGATTTTATTATGGCAGCCAGAACAGACTGATACAACTCCTTTACTTTATTGCACAAATTGTTCCAACTTTGGCCATTAAGGATTGGCTCTCATGTTTTTTGACATACCCCCAACATTGTTGGTTTTAAATATATGTATATATTTCTCTACTTTCTGGTATTACAAGATATTCCAGACTCATGAACTATTGTTTTAAGGAGCCCTTGTTCTTCTTATTGGACAACAGGTTAGAAACCAGTATCTGGGCATTAGATGTACTCATTTCTATGGGGGTGTCATTGCTTCCGGTCCTCTTAGCTGACAGCAAGGAAATATGTGTATATAGTAACTGTGTATATGTACCCATGTGTGTATATATGTGTAACTGTATATATATTTATATATGTAACTATATGTATCTACATTAAGCTAAACATGAGTTCATACTGATGTCTACAACTCTAATCTATTAGATCATTCAGCCTTCTTTCCTCGTTTATCTGCAGACTCCCACTACAGCAGTGAGAAATCTGGCTTCCACCATCTACAGCCTTTCACTTAATTGTTCAATCCCAGTATACATGTGTAGCAGTATCAGAATTATGAACCTGTGCTCCCATGGGAAGCAACTTTATCAACTAGAGTACAATGTTTATGTGCAGTTCCTTTTCCTTTCAGTCTTACAGACTCATTTTCAAAGTTACTCATTTCCAAAGTTACTTAGGTCAGCACCTTCCCCCACATCCCCTTCAGTGAAGTTGTTTCATACATTTGTAATGGAGTTCAAGTCTCTTCTCACAGGTTGCATTCCTTTCTGGGGTCACGGAACCTCCAAAATATTTTTTCCTACTTTAAGGTTTACTCTTTATGTTCTGATGTGGTATGGGTTTTAACAAATGCATAATTTCATGTATCCATCATTAATATATCAAAAACAATAGTTTCACCACCCTAAAGCATCCCCTGTAATTTATCTATTCAATCTCACCACCTGCACCCCTCCATCCTGGGAATTACTGATATTTTCCACTGTATTATAGTTGTGATTTTCCAGAATGCCATGTAATTGGAGTCATACAGTACATAGCCTTTCTAAATGACTCTTTCATTTAGTATATGCACTTAAGATCCATCCATGTCTTTTGTGGTTCATTTTCTTTTAATGCTGAACAATATTCAATTGTTTGGATGTACCACAGTTTATACATTCCCTATTGAATGACATATTGGTTGTTTCCAATTTTTGGCAGTTTTGAATAAGGCATCTATAAACATTAGTGTGCAGATTTTGTGTGGATATAAGTTTTCAAATCATGTAGGTAAATACTTAGTAGAATGATTATTGGATGACATGGCAAGATTGTTTAGCTTTGTGAGAAACTGCCAACTGTCTTCCAAAGTGGCTGTACCAGTTTACATTCCCACAAGCAAATAATATTTCCCATATCTTCAGATCCATGTCACAATTTGGTATTGCCCATTAAAAAAAAATGAGCCATTCCCATCAGTATTTAGCAGTTATTTTAACTTTTAAAGTAATAGTTATAATAAATAGAAACAATACACATTTTAAAGGCTGGCAAATCCTTGCATTCCCGTTAATCAGATGTTGGTTATTTTCTGAGTTGAAAGTCATCATCGATACATTTAATTTTACAGAACTTTACAAAGATTAATTAAATACACTTATGTTGGAGGGATGAGTAATATAAATAATCCAAAGGCGGATCATCTAAATATGAATTGTGTTAGCCTTTTGAATGCATTTTATGATCTATTTTGTAATGGCAAATTTACCATCATAATTATGTTATGTTTAAGAGTCATCATAGCTTTATATTGCCAAAACAGCTAGTGGGAAGAGGTTCAATTTTTATTATGAGTTTCTTAATCTATACTAATTAGTTTGCATGAGTAATTAATTTTCTATATTTATCTTTAACTTTCTGATTTGATATCGTGTAGCTTCAAGTTTAGGGAAAATTACCATAGCTTTTTTTTTACGTTCTTTCCACACATCAGCTAACAGTAGGAGATGGAGTGATGGTTCTAGGAACTACCTTGGATTAGATAGCTCCAAAGATACTACAGTATGCAAGAGGTAAGAGTTGACTACATTGGATTTCTTATGGAAATACACTAATGAAAAGTTAAAACTGAACTAGATGTTGAAGAACTTAAATTCTTATTGTACAAACATACTGGTGACTTGTAAGAACTACCTCTGTTTATGATACAAATAATTCTACAATATACTGCTTTAATCCAAGTTGATGATGTTTTGACCTCAATAATTCATTATAATTATTTCTATAGTCTTAAAATATAGGATAGTAGAAATTTAAGATTCTTTTGAATATTTTATATCTATGTATTTGTTAATTTTTGTGAAAATAAAATTGTTTTATATTTTCATTGTTATACAATGTAATTTTCATTGTTATACAATGTAAACTTCAAAAGAATAGGAAAATAATATAAATATTTCCCTGTATTTAGCTCTATTCATTTGGAAAAGAAAATTAGATATTAAAGTTGGAGAGCCCCAGATGATCCATTAGAAATTGAAAATTGATTTTAACTTATCTTATGCTGTTATTTATGGTGTATTATTTCTGCTTCAGCTCAGTCCCTTATCCCTACTTCATTATATTGCAGTTCTTTATGAGAAAGGTATGATTTAAATAATGGCAATTTACTGATGATGTGTGGGTTGCCTGCACCTCTTGGCCTAACTACTAAGTGTTGTTCTACAACATCCAGAAGTGGTGGCAAATAATATGAAATGCATTTTTTGAATAAATGCTGTACATGAAGTGGCAATATACATAGAGCAGAAAGCATTAATTAGAGTGAGAAGCAGCTAGCAAAATGTTAACTTGTCATGCAAGGTGAGCCAAATGCTTACTGGGTGCCCACAAGGCTCTTGACATTATGGTCTGCTTTGCCATGCCTGTTGTCTTCCCCATATTCCCAAGCCAAACACTGAAAACAGCCACAAAGAGTATAATCCATTCTTCCAGTTTAGAAACTCCTCAGCATTTTTTAACAGCAGCCAGTTGATAAACTCTTTGTCTGCATTAGAAATTCACGTGAATTTAAAACCATGTTCTAACACAGACAGTCCTGACAACAATCCCATGAGTCTAGGGAACTAATGATACTTTTACTGGTCCTTGAAACTTTGTTCCTGATTGCATTCTTTCTGTGGAAGGACTGTAGGAGCAATAATCAAATGCCATTAGTTACCTAGTACTTATCAGGCAGGGAAAAAACGTACATAGGTCAATGTGCTAAGAAAACCTTTCATGACTAATGAGTAAAAAATGTCATCTTGAAACTGCTCAGCAGTTTTCCTAACAGACCGAACTTGCACTATAGCCTGAGAATGGATGTAGGTATCTAAATGTAAGAAATGAAACCACATAGGTACTGAAAGAAAACATGGGTAAATTTTGCTCTTTAACATGGGTGTAAGGAAAGGGTTTCTATGACTCAAAATTCCAGAAGTAATAATAAAAAACTATTAATAACTTTGACTACACAAAATGAAATTTTTTCCATCACCAAGAACACCATAAATAGAGAGAAAAGGCATATGAAAAACTGGGTGAAAACGTTCACAACACACATGACAGAGAAAGGGGTAATATTTATAGCATAAAGAATTCCTAAGAATAGAGGGTGTACGTTTTTTTTTTAACATCTTTATTGGAGAATAATTGTTTTACAATGGTGTTTTAGTTTCTGCTTTATAACAAAGTGAATCAGCTATACATATACATATATCCCCATATCTCCTCCCTCTTGTGTCTCCCTCTCACCCTCCCTATCCCACCCCTCTAGGTGGTCATAAAGCACTGAGCTGATCTCCCTGCGCTATGCAGCTGCTTCCCACTAGCTATCTATTGTACATTTGGTAATGTATATATGTCCATGCCACTCTCTCACTTCGTCCCAGCTTACCCTTCCCCCTCCCCGTGTCCTCAAGTCCATTCTCTATGTCTGCATCTTTATTCCTGTCCTGCCCCTAGGTTCTTCAGAAGCATTTTTCTTTTTAGATTCCATATATATGTGTTAGCATATGGTATTTGTTTTTCTCTTTCTGACTTACTTCACTCTGTATGACAGTCTCTATGTCCATCCACCTCACTACAAATAACTCAATTTCATTTCTTTTTATGGCTGAGTAATATTCCATTGTATATATGTGCCACATCTTCTTTATCCATTCATCTGTCAATGGACACTTAGGATGCTTCCATGTCCTGGCTATTGTAAATAGGGAGGGTGTACTTTTTACATGGTTTACCCCAAAGGTAACATCTTGCAAAACTATAGTAAAATACCACAACCAGGATATTGACATTGATACAATATACTGATCCTATTCACATTTCACCAGTTCTACTTGTACTCATTTGTGCCATTATTTTTTTTAACGGAGAACTAAAGAAAAATGAAAGTTTTGAGTCTCAGTCTCCTCCTCTATAAAATGGGGAGTGATAATATAAACTTTGCTAGGCTCTTGTGGGGATTAAATGAGCTAATCACGTAGCATGCTTACCACAGTTTTGGCACATAGTAACCATTAAAATATCCCCTCTTTCATCCATCATCATCATGATCCAATGATGATGGGAATCTGTTCTTATTCCCCTCCCAGCCCTGTGCTTAACTCCCTCCTATTTTTTATCTCACCAAGCTCTGTCCTATTCCTTACCTCCCTGCAGAAGCCTAAATCTCCACTCCTTACTCCTTTTTGTGGTACCCAATATGTTCCAATGGTCCCTTCCTGTCTGGGGCCCCCAGATGAACTAGAATTGCAGGAGGCTATTCACACTCAAAAAGTAAAGGGAGCTGGAGAAGGTGAACCCTCATTGTGCTAAAATCGTAGCAGAGGAAGATGTGTATCTTTCATCCTTATTCTGAAGTTCTATAGATGTTTCATGAGAAATACGTTGGTCAGTGGAGGTTAGAACATATGATACTGTACTATTAGAATGATAATACATGTGGGCTAAGTAGAGTAGGCTTTTAAAGTGCTGCTCGAGATCCATTTATTATATTCATTGTAACAACAAATGTTAATTCAGCACTTCCTGTGTGTTCATTGTATATGGACTTTATAGACACTGTTATGTATATACTGCTCATAGTTATATAGACATTGTCTAGTGTTATATTGATATTGTTGTATAGATACAGAGTAAACAGTGATTCAAGACAGCTTCTTAGAAGAAAGGCAGGCAGATGATTAGCAATAGTTGTAATAAAGTGAGTAAAAGAAGTCCCTGCCCTCAGGAAGCTTCCATCTTAGTTTTTAATTTGAAATAGTGTTCTGGGGTGTAAACAACTGCTTAAACCTTCAAAACACAACCCCCTCGTACCCCTTGGAATACTCTTGCCTTAAAGGAACTGTCATAGGCAGGTTTGGATGATAAAGGAAAATCAACTTGGCATATGATATCCAGGGAAATATGGGAAAAACGAGAAGTCCTTTCTTTAAAAGGAAACTAGAATTAGAACAGGGAACAGAAATATTCTAGGATGGTGAAGCCCAAGTAAGGGAAAGCCCTCAAACATAGCTTAATGCCAAAGGCCCAAGTCAGTTTGCCAGTATCCAAACTGATGCTGGATATGTGACCTAAGAGTCAGCTCTTTGTGGTAGTGGTGATGGGAGGGCGCTCTGGGTAATTCAAGGTAGCTACTGGCTCATTTGGAAACATGCATGTACCAGAAAGTGGGTCTAAGTCAAAAGCTATAGAGAGAAGAAAGGGAGAAGACAGAATTCCTAGTAGACTTCAGGCAGATTGTAGCAGAGTTTGTGAGAGAGTTACACCAAAAGTCATTTCAGCTTTATAAGAGACCCCTTACCCTAAGAGAATAAAATAGTTATTAAAAGGGAGAAACTCAACCTGGGATGGGAGGAATTTAGGGTAGATCATCCAGAAGAACAAGAAAGCTAAGGCTAAGGTGTTTGGAGGGATTTATGGACCAAAGGGGACTATTTAAACCTAGGCAAAACTAACCCAATGAACTCGGCTTAATTAATTCATGCATTTAGAGTTTTATTCTTTATTATGTGCAACAAACTGTGTTAAACACTGAGAGGTATGCATATAAGTAAAACATAATCCCTATCCTTATTTCTTACTTTATTAATGAACTACTTCCTATCTTTGTAATGATGTTGCAATTGTTATCTAAATAAAACTGAACTAGAGCAAGGGGAAGAAGCATTGAAGAAAAGCAAGGACACCCTGTAGAAGGAAAAATAACTTTGATTTTACCCTTGGGTGAAGGCACTGAATGGAGAATGTGAATTATATTTTAGTAAAGATATCATCATTTCTAATACCTGTTCTTTAAATACTTCTGAGAGCACAGTTTTCCGCGCTGAATTAGCAACTGCATTGTTAAGCCATGACGCACAAGTTGTGGTGCCTTCCTGTGCTGTGCTCTGGTTTAGCTCAGTGGTTGCTTTGATCAGAAAATTATTCATCAATTTCTAAAAGCCACACAGGGGCTTAGCATTTAAAACCTCCTAGAACAGCAGACTGTTTAGCTGGAATCGTGTAAACTGGAACAAAAGGCAGCCACTCTTCCTGGCTGCCTTGGTGTTGGCTCATTGGATTCCATGGTTCAGTGACTCTTATCTGAACAGTATGAAACTTTATCACGAAGAGTTTTATTCTGCTTTAAACCTGCAGATGAAAAGTAATTTAGTTCATATGCTGCGGTGATGCAAATCAAAACCCATAACATTTTTATTAATTGCTGAAAGCAGACAGGGTTTCAGAAGCACAAAAGTACCAGCATAGAACTATAGAAACAAAATAAATCTGAAGACAAGGTCTGGAAAGGTGCCCAGTGTTTTGGAAGTGAAGGGTCTGCTTATATATGATTTTACAAGTGTAATTTTGCTGATGCAAAATCAGTACAAGTAGTTTAAGTTTTAAAAATTCTTTGGCATAAACTAAAGCTTCTTAATTCAAATCTTGACATTAAGCAGCTTTTAACTTATGTTTCACTTACAGTGAAAACTGATTTTATTCCTGCTCAGCCCATGTTCCTACCTGCTGTCATTTTGGACACAATTTCACTGTAGTCCCTAAAGTCTTCTCTCATAATAAACAAGTACGTTCCCAGATAGCTAAGGTCTAAGGCACTGTCTACTCTGTTTGTAGAAAATAAACAGTGCCTACCTAGCACAGTAGTCAGTGTGAACAACTCAAATAATCATAAAAGAACTGAAATTTCAACCCTGACTTTTACTGCTCAAAAGAAGGGAAATGGATAAAAATAAAAATCTTTGCCAGTGCAGCAAGTCAGAGATCGTTATATATGTCACATACATATACACACACACACACCACACCACACACACATCACATGAACACAATGAAAGTGCTTGTAGTTTTCCATCAATTCAGTGATGATAACAGTAACATTCAGCACCATGTGACTCAAGGACTTAGTTGTATTTGCAAAATTATTAGTTGTTTCTATGTAATCTTAACTTATCCAGATTAAAAGTGAGAGTTTTTATAGCAAGTATTCTATTCTACACAGTATCTATAGGATTGGCTAGGTGTTTTCTTTCTTACTTTGAGGTGCTTTCACATCACATCCATCCAATATAGTGGGTTGTATGTCAAAAGTCCTCAAAAGAATCATCTGAGGAACTTGTTAAACTATTGCTCAAGCCCAGTTTCCAGATATTTGATTCAGGAATCTGAATGTTTCCAATACGTTGACGAAGTGATTCTAATGTATGTCATTTGCAAACCACATTTTGAAAGACTGTCTAAAATTTCAGGTTTAAAAATGCTGCTTCACACCTATTAGGATGGCTACTATAAAAAAATGAAAGAAAGAAAATAACACGTGTTGATGAAGATGTGGAGAAATTGGAACCCTGGTGCACTGTTGATGGGAATGTAAAATGGTTTGGGAAACAGTATGGCGGTTACCTAAAAAATTAAAAATAGAATTAACCATATGATCCGGCAATTCCTCTTTTGGGTATATATTCAGAAGAATTGAAAGTAGAGTCTTAAAGAGATATCTGTACACCTGGGTTCATAGTAGCATTATTCACAGTAGCCAAAAGGTGGAAGCAACTCCAGTATCTATTGACCATGAAATGGATGAATGGATACACAAACCGTGGTGTATACGTACAATGAAATATTATTCAGTCTTAAAAAGAAAGGGAATTCTGACACATGCTACAACTTAGATGAACCTTGAGGACATTATGCTAAGTAAAACAAGCCACACAAATGGAAAAATACTATATGATCCCACTGATTTGAGCAACCTAAAGTAGTCAAATTCATAGAGACAGAAAGTAGAATGGTGGTTGCCAGGATCTGGTTGGCAGAGGAATGGGGAGTTGTTGTTTATTGGGTATAGAGTTTCAGTTTTACAGATTAAAAGAGTTCTGGAGATTGGTTGTGCAATGATGTGAATGTACTTGGCACTACTAAAGTATACACATAAAAGCGGTTAAGATGGTACATTTTCTCTTGTGTTGGCTGTGAAGGGAAAGTGGAGATGGACAGCAGTTTGAAGGAGAACAAAGATAAAAAGATTCCTTTTTTGAATGGAAGTGTCTTGAAAAAGACTAAACTGAAGGAAAGGACTCAATGAAGGGAGAAATGTTGATAATGCAAGGGAATTAAATATAATTTAACATATGTAAAATACATTTGTAATTCACAAATAAAACTTGGCACCTAGTAGGTTTGTAATACTCTTAATCTTTCCATGTATACTTTGCATCAGAGACTGAATGAGGTAAAATGTCTGAGGGACTCTAACTTTCCATAATTCCAAGACATAAGGAAAGTGGGTAGGTATCATAGTTAAAATCCTACTTATCCGACTGGAACTGTGCTAGCATCGAAATGCTGAATATTTTATCATCAGTTTCAGAAATGCCAATGGAGAAGGAAGTTCACTTCATTGTTCTTGCACTGCACACTCCTATTCATAAAATGAGTTGATTATATTGATTCTTTGAACAAAATGGCGACTAATACTTCTTAACATTCTAATCTTGGCAATCCTATTGCACTGTTGAGGATAGAGAATACAAATTCCAATATTGGGACCTAGATTTAATTCTGTCTCTTCTCTTCCAGAGCTTAGAAATAGTCTAGTACTGAAGCTTACAGATCCTGGCATTCCTTTCTCCAAATGGAACAGCCTAGCTCTGGGCTGCTCTGGGCTCTAGGGAGGTGAGGTCACCTCGTGCTGAGGTGCTTCTCTGCCAACACAAAGCAGGACTAAAACATCCATTTTTAATCTGAATGGCCAGCCTCCCAGGTGTTTAGAGAAAATCTAAAGAGTATTCTATGCCTAGAGCACCAATGGAACACTGGGAAATAGATGTTATTTTCAGAGCGGCACATATTTCCACTAAAAACTTCAAAATATGCTTGACACGGGGCTGAGTAGTATTTGAAAGGTAGCAATTTAGAAATTTTAAGATTCCAAATAAGCCTCTTTTTGCACATATTTAAATTATTTAAACCACGCATGTATCTTTTTCTCATTATAATGTGTTCCACTTAATTTGCCATAGCTTACAGTTAACTGATCTACCTCCTATATTTAATGGAAAACAACAGCAACAACTAACTTGTCAGTTGTTGGTTGAGGTGAGAAATCCCCAACACGTCCTATGAATCATCAAGAGGACTAAAATTTCCTGACAGCTACATTGGTCTTTGCAAAAAGTCTAAACTCTCCACCCATCTGTTACTATAGAAGACTCTGACATATGGTCCTTGTGCTGCTTAATTACACATTTCTTTTCCACTCCAGTTAACTTATTTCACTTATTTGTCATTTCTAATATTTTAGCTAAAATTATGCCATTTTCTTCCTTTCAGTTTGACTGATAGCAAGAATTTTGATTGCCAGGAAAAAAATGATTCAGTCCTCTAAAATAAAAATGAGGATCTAATCAGCAAAAAGTCCTGAAAGAACATGACATTCTATTTAGGAGATGATTGGCTGCCCATAAATGAGAGAGCGTGTGTGGGAAACTTCCTTAAGTCCCTGTTATTTGATTAACTTGTAAAGGCTAAGATCGACTGACAAATTCAATTATACATTCAAATTATATTTCTAAATTGGCTTAATTTTTTAAAGTGATGAATGAACCTTAGGGGAAAAATTCCATTACAATGTGAATGAGAAGGAATAAGTCCTAACATTAATAGTATGCCAGTGCACAAAAGCTTCCCTGTTTCTCTTGATTAGCTAGATAGGTTTAATGAACAGAAATATCTGGTTTATAGGTCAACTGTGGTGTTTACTTTCTAAGAAGAGAAAGCTCTTTAGGATACAAAAGAGAAAAAACGTGATGATGTCTTTGGAAAAGTAATAAAAGTCCTCTTGGGCTGATTTTATCTTAGTAAAGCAGATCACAAATAAAGAAAACTATTTGCCTGTAGATTGTCTTGAAAGGTACAGAATTTGCTAATGACTGCCTGGTAGGAGCAATTCAGGAAGAAGTCATTGCTGATTGCAAAAGACATTTCCAAATTACATTCTAATACAGTCACATAGTGATAAGTAATGTGTTGCTAAACATTTGCCCCCTCTGGAGACTTAATGTACCATAGTCAGAAAAAAAAAGAGAAATACTTTCCATATAGTCTCCTATTAAAGTTTGAACCATTGTCAGCACTTGAATATAGTAAATTCCAGTTTTATGGAATAGGTTGAAACCAAGACTATTACATAAAAATTGATTTTGACACAAAATGGATATTAGCAATTTATCCTAAGAATGCTATTGAAAAAAAGTCTATTTGACTAATGAAGGATGATAAAGCATACTACTATTTCTCCTTTTTCCTTCTATACTGATAAATTAGCACACACACAAAACAAAAAAATTACATTTAAACTCATAAGTATTATTTAAATCTTCTTTACAAGTCAGTCATTTTTGCTCATCAAAACTGGCATGTTCAATTGAATTTTTACTCTATTAACAAATATTATTGATTGCAGCTTATTAGTTTTTATTCTTTAAATTTTACCTGCAAAATTTAGATTATTTAAATTGACTCAGAGAGAGAGCACTGCCCAATGAGCCGCCTTGTAAAGGTAGTTGTGAAGACTGGCAGGATAAAATGTTTGGAACTTTTTTGAGTTTCTTGCATAAACTTCACTTTTGAGCACTTATTTTCTGCTAGGATAAGTTGCAGATGAGGAAACAGAGGCTCAGAGAAATTAAACACACGTGCAGAATCATACAGCAAGTTGGAGTTTGAGTGCTAGATGGTATAGTTGCAAAGTTTATGAATTTTCTCAAAGTACTTGATATATTAAAAGACAGTGAGCAAAAAGTATACACAAAAGTTCATAGCTGCAGTATTCATAGTAGTCAAAAAGTAGGACCGCCCAAATGTCCATCAACTGATGAATAAATAAATGAAATGTGGCACATTCTACAATGGAATATATTTGACAATAAAAATGAAGTAAAGATGCATGCTACAACGTGGATGAACCTTGAAAACTTTATGCTAAGAACAATAAGTCACAGAAGACCACATATTGTATGATTACACTGAGGTCAAATATCCAGAATAGGCAAATCTATAGAGATAGGATGCAGATTTATGGTTTCCAGGGACTGGGGGAGGCTGGGAAGGGCACTGCTACTGGGCACAGGCCTCTATTTGGAATGATAGCAATGTTCTAAACTTAGATTATTGTTACGGTTGCACAACTGTGATTATACCAAAAGTTGCTGAATTGTACGCTTGAAATGGATGAATTTCCTGGTATATGAATTATGTCTTGATAAGTTGTTAAAAATAATTTGGTTATTGAATGTCACAATGATCCCATGCTTTTTCTTCATTTTACAATATTAGGTGGATGTGTCCTTAGACATAAAATCATGTAACTCCGAGATCATTTGTGAATATGCCTGGAAATCACACCTCTCCTAGAATTCTGAACAATCAGCATCCCTCCTCTTTCCCCTTTACTCTTTCATTTTACAGAAAAAATCCCAAGTTGACCCTCCTCCAGGAGAGCAGGCAGAGAGTGTGCTCCACTAACAGCCAGAATAGCTAATGGATGCTTATGAATCCGAGAACACACAATTAATGCATAAATATAGGCTTTTAAAATTTTATTTATTTATTTAAAAAAATTTTTTTGGCTGTGTTGTGTCTTCGTTGCTGTGCGCGGGCTTTCTCTAGTTGGGGCCTGCGGGGGCTACTCTTCATTGCGGTGTGCAGACTTCTTATTGTCGTGGCTTCTCTTGTTGCAGAGCGTGGGCTCTATGTGTGTGGGCTTCAGTGTTGTGGCACACGGGCTCAGTAGTTGTGGCTCGCAGGCTCTAGAGTGCAGGCTCAGTAGTTGTGGCGCATGGGCTTAGTTGCTCTGCGGCATGTGGGATCTTCCTGGGCCAGGGATTGAACCCGTGTTCCCTGCATTAGCAGGCGGATTTTTTATTTATTTATTTATTTTTTTAAACATCTTTATTGGGGTATAATTGTTTTACAATGGTGTGTTAGTATCTGCTTTATAACAAAGTGAATCAGCTATATATATACATATGTTCCCATATGTCTTCCCTCTTGCGTCTCCCTCCCTCCCACTCTCCCCATCCCACCCTTCCAGTCTGTCACAAAGCACCGAGCTAATATCCCTGTGCCTTGCGGCTGCTTCCCCCCAGCTATCTACCTTACTACGTTTGTTAGTGTGTATATGTCCATGACTCTCTCTCGCCCTGTCAAAACTCACCCTTCCCCCTCCCCATATCCTCAAGTCCATTCTCCAGTAGGTCTGCGTCTTTATTCCTATCTTACCCCTAGGTTCTTCATGACATTTTTTTCCCTTAAATTCCATATATATGTGTTAGCATACGGTATTTGTCTTTTTCTTTCTGACTTACTTCACTCTGTATGACAGACTCTAGGTCTATCCATCTCATTACGAATAGCTCAATTTCATTTCTTTTTAAGGCTGAGTAATATTCCATTGTGTATATGTGCCACATCTTCTTTATCCATTCATCCGATGATGGGCGCTTAGGTTGTTTCCATGTCCTGGCTATTGTAAATAGAGCTGCAATGAACATTTTGGTACCTGACTCTTTTTGAATTTTGGTTTTCTCAGGGTATATGCCAAGTAGTGGGATTGCTGGGTCATATGGTAATTCTATTTGTAGTTTTTTAAGGAACCTCCATACTGTTCTCCACAGTGGCTGAACCAATTCACATTTCCACCAGCAGTGCAAGAGTGTCCCCTTTTCTCCACACCCTCTCCAGCATTTATTGTTTCTAGATTTTTTGATGATGGCCATTCTGACTGGTGTGAGATGATATCTCATTGTAGTTTTGATTTGCATTTCTCTAATGATTAATGATGTTGAGCATTCTTTCATGTGTTTGTTGGCATTCTGTTTATCTTCTTTGGAGAAATGTCTATTTAGGTCTTCTGCCCATTTTTGGATGGGGTTGTTTGTTTTTTTGTTGTTGAGCTGCATGAGCTGCTTGTAAATTTTGGAGATTAATCCTTTGTCAGTTGCTTCATTTGCAAATGTTTTCTCCCATTCTGAGGGTTGTCTTTTGGTCTTGGTTATGGTTTCCTTTGCTGTGCAAAAGCTTTGAAGTTTCATTAGGTAGCAGGCGGATTTTTAACCACTGTGCCACCAGGGAAGTCCCCAATATAGGCTTTTAATGGTAGAATTCCAGTCATCTTGGTGAGAGAGATATACTTTTTAAAATGATGTGGCTGAATTAGTATTATTCCTTTCAAAGTAGTTACCAAGGGTGGATCTCTATGCTCTAAATATGGTTATTGACTTAAATGCTTATTTTTATTACAATGATTGTTATTGTCACTCTGGAGTTGTTTTAGAAGGTTTTGATACTTTCTCTTGAATAGTGGCAATAACTAATTCTTTGGGGCTGAATTTTATTTTTGAGATATGACAAAAGTTATTAGAATTCAAAGCAAATGAATATGACCAGTAATAACATGGGGCATTGAGTAATCCCACTGGGGTTCAAAAATCAATATCTATCTGGCTTCTCCAAAAGAAGAATTTCAAATTATTTTGAGTAATTGCTGTGCAATTCATTTGATATATTACATGTATTTATTGGATCTCAATAATTTCCTTAAACACTGGGAAAATGTATTGTTATATAAGGTGACATCAATGAAGACTAATGAACATTTTCTAGCACTACAATTTATAAAATGATTTTCATAATCTATCTCAAAAATTCTAAGAAAAGCTGCAATTTTTTTAATCCTATTTTAATTGAATGTGAGGAAATTAAACAATGAGAAAGTGATAGAGCAGGGCTCAAAACTAGATGTGTATACAATAGTTCTAGACCTTTCTTTTTAATTAGGATGTTGTCTTGCACTGCAATTTTATAAGACAACACTTGTTTAGATACGCTCACACATATATGATGGCATTCACCCATTCATTCACTCACTCGAAAAACATTTGTTGAAGGCCTACTATGTGGCAGGCACTCTTTCAGGTGCTGGGAATATAGCAGAGAATAAAAACAACCAAAACTCCCTGCTGTCATGGAGTTTATCACATAGCAGAGAAGATGACCGTCAGATAAATGAGCAAAATATATAGTATGTTAGATGGTACAAGTGCTATGGAGAAAAAGAAAGCAAGAGGTGAGGGAGAAAGCCATGGGGGATAATCAGGGGGAGAAAGTTCTAGGCAGAACTCTAGGAAGTTCTGGGAAGAGCCCAGGCTAAGTCTGAAGACCGGAGTGTTCTCGGTGTATTCATGGAGAAGTGGCCAAGGAGGTAACAAGACCAGATGATGAAGGCAATGTAGACACTATACTGAATTTGGCTCTGGCTGTAGCTAAATGACATTGGGGAGCCACTGCAGACTTTCAAGGAAAGGAGCGATGTGATAAAACTCATGTTTTAGAAGCAACACCATGCTGTTGTGTTTAGACTGAAGTGGGGCAGGGCATGTTTCCTAAGGATCCATCTTATTAGTCTAAGTTCACAACAGATATTCTCAGACTCGGCATTTCTATTGCTCCTCATGACACAGCTTGGACCCAGGTGTCTCTTGCTTTGCCCATTCGGAAAGCTCCCCCCAGCTTCCCTACTGTAGGGAATAGTATAAAAATGGTTGTATAGGAACCCAAAGGTGGAAACTACTCTATCATTCCTGTATATGGTGGGTACAGCAGATATGAGCAGAAGTCAAAATAATGTCTGTTACTTATACTATGTCCTGGACCTTGAACTCTGGTTACAAAGCAAGATGAAATCTTAATTATACAGGTCTCTACATTCTTTTAGCATTTTAATGTTACCTCTATATTTGTGTTTTAAAAACATAACCTTTTTTTGCCAATAGACCTCAGATCCCTGGTTTCAGAGCCTATTGCCATGAAAAGAGGGAACAAAGAGAAACTTTATCAAGCTGATAGGAAAATACCAAGGAATAGTTCAAACAAGGGACCTACTTGTAGACATTGCTCTTATTTTGGGGAAAAAAAGTCTATAGTGGAATTGTTTTAGGGCACATCTCCTTTAACAACTGTATTTCCTTAACCTAGCCAAATATGTAGCTCTAGAACAACAGATTTAACCAGAATCTAGATGTTATACTTTGCCTTTGGTTCATGTATGTTGGTGGGGGAGTGGTGTGGAATGCAGAAGAGAGAAAGGGAAGGAAGCCAGGTGGCAGCTTTGTGAAGTTTGCTGGAAGCAGTGACAAGGAGCAGGGATTGATGAGGACGGGCTGTAGCCCGTATAGGCCACTAGGAATATGCGTTGTGACTCGATTCTCTCAACAGGTGTTGCTCAATGGCTCTTACCTGGTCATACCGCTGGCTGCCTTGGGTGGGACCATGGCCACCATGGTGTCAAAATGGCCTGATTTAGGAAGGGGCACATTTAAGGCCTCTTCTTGGATACTTCCTAGATTTGCCTACAGAGTAGTTGTGGTGGGGGAAGCGGGGGTCATGGCAGTAGAAGCTGATCACGGCTCAAGAGGGACCCTCCAGCTCTGGCAGCACAGGGAAGGGAAGGGGGAGGGGATGTGAAGACAGCAGGACGGAGGGAGAGTGGGCAACGAGGTGGTGGAGCCGCCCTTTGACCTTTCATCTCCTGCCCCACCCCCTTCCTCAAAGAGGTGGGCAGGCATCTATGTTTGGGACGGCGGGCCAGGTGACTCCCCCCAGCCCTCTACCCCGCCCCAAGCCTGTGGCACCTTGTTCTGGAGCGTGGAGAGACTCTACAGCTGATTCTCACTCTTAAAAGCTTAAAATTAGGGAAAATAGCAAGTGTGACCTGGTAAGGAGAAAAGAAAATGGAAAATGTGCTCTAGAGGGCTCCAGTGGTGAAGAGCACAGGGCACACCGGAATGAAATCCACTTTTTCACAGCATTTGCAGGAAGTGGATGGCATTAACAGGGTTAAACTGCCTAATGAATTCTGCATCCTGGACGCTCAGCACTCTGAACCGTTCTGTTTTGTCAAGGCTCCTGGGATGGCTGGCTGGCAATGCTCCTCTGACATGAATAAATGTCTCCTGCCACTACTGGGTTCTGGCTCTCCCTGCTTAAATGAGGAGCCTCCCATTACTCAGTCAGGCATACCTGCTTCCTACTTCGGAGCCTCCATTTCTTGGAAATAACCTGTCAGGTCCCATCTGCTTCATGAAGCTGCCAGCCCCCTGAGAGGAGGACCTTCAGTCTGCTCTCCTGTCAGATGCTGGAAACCCAGAAGGGAATAATCCTTCCAATCTGCCAGAAATGGCTTTTGTGATATCAAGGCCTGCCTCAGGGAACCACAATATTCTATACTCAGATGAAAATTAGATTTGTAAGTACACCACTTTCTTTCTTGGGTGGCTTGCAAAACTTCTTTTCACCTTTGTTTGTAGGGAGAATTGCAGGGCCTTTAAATTTATAGCCATTAATAAGCAGGAGTCTGCCTAACACAAATATTGTTTTCCTATATCAGGCAGGTGTGGAGAAAGCTGCAGAATAGACAAAAGTCTTTTCACCAGTGAAAAATGAACATTAAACTTGCACGTCAGCTCCAAGCATGAAGTGGATTATAGCAGGTGCAATTAATTGCCATCACGTTTATTGGAACCTTGAAAACAATTAGCAAATGTCCTAGTTGATATGACAGATTCATTAATCATTTAATATATTCCTGCAAATTGATTTATCAGTCAAATAGCTACCTCTGGTTGAATAACTCAGGACTGTCTTATGGCTCTATTCATAACTCTGGTCTGTTTTTTAAAGGAAACCAAAAGGCTTTCGCTTAATTGAGATCCCTCAGTTTCAGTAGTTATATAGATTACACCTCAGTCTCTTGAAGTTAGAACCACCACAGCAATAAGAGGGATTCACAAAGCAGACATTTGAAAGGGCTGGAAACAACATGTCAGGGTCAGGTATACATTCTTCAGAGGAAGAAATTACACTGACAGAAAGGACTTATTCAAGGGACTGTCTTAAGGACAATGCAGCTGGGCCTCGGCAACAGCTAGACCTTGTCCAAGACAATTTTAAAGTTGCTAACTGAGCAAAAAGGCTTCTTGGAGATATAAACTACTCAAGGTCACTTACTCATCCTCCTTATAGCATCTCTGACAGATGACCAGACAACTTTTCCTTGAATTTCTACATTGATGGATGGTTCGCTTGCATTATATTTTGGAATGGTTTTGATTATCAGAATTACTTTTTATTCAGAGTAAAATTTTGACTCCTAGCCCTGGAACTACACAGAGTAAACCTTACACCTCTTCCAGGTGACAGCGTTTCTAATATTTGAAGACAGCCATCCTAACCTCTTGAGTTTATTCGGTTCAAGAATGTGATTTTTCATGTATGATGGGTCTAAAATCTCTTCTGTGTCTCCATCTTTTAGGTGCATTTCCATTTCCTAAACTTTCACCTAGCACAAGATGTTCAGATACACAGTCTTTAATCTTTTGAAACCTCTGTTTTCTCATCTGTAAAATGTATACTCTCTACCTCTTTGGGTTGTTGTAAAGCCTAGCAATGAAGAATATTTAATATCCATCCACCCATATACCTGGCACGAAACAAGAAAAAGAAATTATCACAATACTCCAAATGTGGAAGTATGAGTTCTAACCACCTCCATTGTTTGAAATTCTGAAATTAATGCAACTTAAGTCTGTTTTGTCTTTATTTGGAACCTTCAGCATATTGTTAACTCCTATTGGGCTGGTTGCCAACTAAAAATCTGTGAAGCATTTTCTAGTGATTTCTGCTAAACCATATACATCCTATCCCGTACTCTATTTGAGGCTATCCTTACAGGCTTTCTTAGTAGGGGACAAAGCTTAATGCCAGTTTATTGTGGTGATTAAGAGAAAGAGTTTTCTGGATTTGAAAGTTTGCTCCTTTACTTAATAGCCATGACCAGATATAAGGAATTAAATCTTGCTGAGGCTCAATTTCCTTATCTATATAATAGGGATCACAATAACACCTATATCAGAGGATTGCTGTGAGGATTAAATGAGCTTTATAAGGTGTTTCTTTGGAGTGCTTGATACATAGGAATCACTCCATAAAATGTGCACTATTGTTATTATTTTAAATGTTCACTCTGTCATGTATCATATTGTATTTTTTCTCCTGTCTCTACTATTTCTTTATATAAAGCAGAGAGAAATATTTTAAAAATATAACTAAGACAAGAAACACTATAACTTAAGATCTAAGCCTCTTTTTTACTACCTACCATAATGAAACCTGATCTCTCAAGTTAGATGTAATGCTATTCTGTTTAACAAGTAGAGCTTCTTAAAATAAAACAAGGTGTAAAAAAACCTCCTTGTAATAAGTTCAGTCACCTTATTAATTTAATTTAGTTGAATTTAATTTAACTTTATTTTTTTTCCATTGGGAACTCATTATGTCCTAGGTAAAATGCTAGGGTCAAATGAAGATCTGGTGCCATGCAATTGTGGTAGCCACATGGAGTGCCTCAGTGCTCTTTGGCCACTCATTTATATTGACAGTTTTCTACCTGCTTCCACAGTCCTTATTCCTGCATCCAGCTCCTTGAGTCTGAATTTTTTTGACCTTGTCAGTTTATTCATTTTGTTCTCTAGAATTTCCATATCTTCCAATACCTCTGCCTGGATTTCCTGCCATTTACCCTTTTCCTCAGGACTTTCATAGAGCAAAAAAAAAAAAAAAACTATCTCAGCTGCCTTAGAATAAGGCTTCAGTCAGGATGGAATATTGCTCAATAGTGTATAAGATATAACAACAGTGGTTAAGAGCTTAAGCCTTTTAATCAGACAGCCTTGAATTTGAATTAGAACTTCCCCACTTATTAGGGGTGACCTTGGTTAAGGACACGCCCAAGCCTCTTTTTCTTATCTGTCAAATAGCAGTAATAGTATTTCCTAGATCTTAAGGGCTTGTTGTGATGATGAAGTGAAATAAAGCATTATTTCACTGTTTAGACAATTCTTGAGTTATTATTAGCTATTGTTCAATTAAATTAAAATGTATTGATGTCCCACTAAGTACTAGGTGCTGGACCACAGCAATGAACAAAACAAAAATGGCCCCTGCTCTCAGGAGCTCATGGATCAGTGGCCCTATCACCGTCATGATCATCATCATCATTGCTATAGTGGTCATCATTGGTCATCATCCTTGATCTCTCTAAAGACCAAATGGCCGTCAACAGTACACGTGGAAGGAATCTGCAGGTACCTTAATTTAGTGAGTCCGCATTCTTTCTGAGCTTTCCTCCTTTGCTTCACAGTTTTTAATGCTATTTTTGACTTTTTTCTTACACATAATACCTGCTTAGTTAAGTTATTTCCATCAACTATTTTCCAGCCCTCCTATTTGAGCCTTAGTCATTGCGATCTCCATTAGGTATTCAAAATTTTAGGTTTAATAGTACATCTTATGACTTTACTGTGACTCTAAAGCTTATTTGTCCTTTTTTTCCCCTTGAGAAATCTTTATATAGCTTTTGAAAATCAGTACATAATTTACTTGTTTCTAGTTGTCCAGTGCCTACATCTCTGTAGTTCCCCCAAAGTTACTGATAGCATCTCAGCAATCTTATTCACAAACTTTTCCAATACCCCCGGATGCAATTTTTTACTAATCAAGAGACCTGAATCCATGTAGAGTTTCTAGGTATTCTGTTCTCCACTTAGGGTTTAATTCTCTCTTACTAACATCCTCTCTCCTCATATCAGTTGTGACAAATAAGATACGAACAAGAATGCAGCTGGGAATTTCTGCATTTTCTATGTCATCTGCTACCATTTGGTCAATGATCTTAACAGCAGATTATTCCTCTCTTATTTGTATCTTATTCTAAACATACTAAAAATCATTTTTACTATTCATTTTTAAAAGTCTTCACTTGCTGTACTTAATAATAACTAAAGTACTTCCAATCTTGTATATGTACTGCTTTCCGTGAGAGCTCATAGAGAATGCTCTGCATCCAGATTCATTCATCTTCTAAGTTAACTCTTCCTACTATTATCAAATTTGGTTTTGTACGGTCAGGGTTTTGTTCTGGGGCGCATCCAGTTTCTTTCTGAGCAATATTTGTTTGAGAGATTTTGGCCATTGTCTCTGCTCTATCTTAGCAGAAACATTTTTTAAGAGTAGAGGACATATTTGTGACTAAATCAAGCATTTCTTTCCATGGCTGTTATAAATATTAAGATAATATCATCACATTTGCAGAGATTTGCCATGCTTCCATTTTGCTGTTAATTGGTTCTTCTTGGGTGGTCAGAATTAAGTGCAGATAACACTCCCCCTATTGCTTACTCTTTCTGTGGAGAGGCAAAATCATCAGGAAGATAATAAAGAATTTCTTAGGTGCTCTGATTCTATCAGGATATAAGCCATAGTAGCTGTCCTAATAATGGAAGTCTGTCAGAATTAAGATATTTTGTCTCATAACTGGTATTAGGAGAATCTAACCATCTAACCAGGATTGTGGGGTCACTTATTTCTCAGTCTTTCTTTTGTTCTCACTCTCGTCTTGTGTTCCCAATTGAATGGCGTCCATTATTCTCCCACAGTAAGATGATTATGGTCTCTCCTTACCATTATATATTGGTAATATACACTCTTCTTCTTCATTCTGCTTTTTTGGGGGACCAAATTAGCTTTCCATTGCTATTCACTAGCCATAAACCATTCTAGTCAGTTGTGGGTACCCATGGGATTATACTTGTAATCCTGTGTTTAAATTTCAACTTACATTGTTTATTTAAAATCTGTGAATTGGAATATAGATATAGTAGTCACAACATTTGTGACCAATGCTCTTTATTTCTTCTTTCATCTCTCATTTTTTTCTAATGTTTTTCTAGGAAGTTGCTAACACAGTGTCCATTATATAGAATTAGTTCAATAAATGTTTGAATGAATATATTAACTTTTATGCTTCAATCTCTGACGTATTTCTTATTGGTTTTACTTTAGGGAGGTGGTGAATTTTTCTCTCTCAAATTCCCTTCAATGCTTTAGTGAGCATCATCTCACAATATTCCTTTGGGACATCCTTACAATCTACACACATATTTTCCAGGGACTCCCCTTTTGCTACCTGCAATCATGGTCCAGAAAAACAAATATACTGCTCACCAGCACCATATATATATATATATATATATATATATATATATATATATGTACAACACACACATATATATATATGTCAGTTCTTTGTTTCTCTCCCATTTTTTTTTTTTTTTGTCCGGAGATTCTACTTTCAAATGGTAGAGATAAAAATTGCACTTGTGGGCTCCAAAGTCTTTTTCTTTCCTATATGACACTGAATTTACTAAACATATATCCAGATCTGTTTTGGCATACTCCAGACTTACCCACAAACTATCAAAAGTAAATATTTGTTAGTAAATTTTATACTTCTTGGCAGGTTCTCAATTATGTCTCACATTTGTATTCTGGCAAGATAGCTTATCTCCTAACAGACATGTCAGAGCTAGTTAGGGTTTTAGAAATGTATAATCTTCTAGTGTTTTTAATTTTTCTCTTGCTTATAGCACCACAGGTTAAGGTACAGTCAAATGCATGAATTAATGTAGTTATTGAAACACCACATGAAAATCAAAGAAATGTGTGGGTTAAATAACTTAACAAAATAGAATTTTCTGGTATCCAGAGCCATAATGGGCAAACAACTTCCAAAGTTGCCCAAGAAAGGAAAGGAGGATAAGGAGTAATCAGTGCTCATGGTTCAAAAATTATGCTGATTCTTTGAAGTCTGGAAGAAATTTTCCCATACAGAAATTTTCCTTTCTTTTTCCTTTTTTCAGTTGTTCTCATTTTGGAGAGTTATACCTACCTTTGAAGGTTCCCACAGTCTTGAAGGATCATTGGTTTGTTCCAGAAAGCAGTTTTTGTCTTTTCATGACAATACATTTGTGAAAGGCTTATGACTTTCCTGACAGACATAGCACTGGCTGAATCTGAATTTAAGTACACCCAGTAGAATGATGGAAACAAGTAGTAATGCCCTTTTCTTGCATGCACCGTTTACCCTATTCAGCACATGAGCTCAAGATAACTTCTAACCCACAGAACTTATTTTTAATTCCTTTTTAAATAAAAATGTTATCATGTGAGTAAACCAGTAAGCCAAATTTAACTTTATGAAGCCATACATTTAAGGAATATATTCGATTTGGAAAATTACCCACATGGCATTGAAATAATCTCACTATATTTTCAATGCCAGGTTTGCATTTTTAATGACTAAAGAGATTCTGATTGTCTTTGGGGTACAGAGATATGTTGACCAATGTCAGAGCATTTGTGTGTCAGTTTAGCTGTTGAAATTTTACATTTTGCTGCTCCCAGAAAGCTAATAAGCATTGCTGATTTAACAGGAAAAGGACATTACTAGCATCAAGGCAGGTGAACTGGGAGTTTGATGAATATGGAAGTCAGAAAGGATCATGAGTCTATTTCTTACTCCTTCTATACATTTTCTTGGCTACAAACTCCCTTTTTCTGACACTTAAATTCTGTAATGTGTCTAAAGAAGTCCCACTGTGAAAGAAAATGAAAACAATGTTGGCAGGAATTTGCTGGCTCTGCATGTTAGCCACATATGAGATTCATGAAGACAATTCACAATGCTTACTAATCATTCAAGTCAACAGGAATGATCCTTTTGTTGTTCATCCTTATATATTTAAGTGCAAATATGTCACACTCCAAAAATTTGAACTTTCATATCTATGATTTACAAGGTGAATATTTTCATAAAATTCAAAATATATTTTTTGTTTATCCGTACAGAAAATAAATATTAAATATTCAGAAAGGATTCTAAAGCAGTTCAGAATGCTTTGTGTGTCTGAATTTGATATTTCGTGGCATTTTCATCACGTATATTTGGTATATAGGTATATATACCTATATATATATATAGCAGTATATATAGCAGTACTTGCATGTATTTGTATCTGTCAGTTAAATGTAACCCAATTTTAAACTATTCTCTGAGCTGGAATGTTTTAAACATACAAACAGATTGAACTGTATAGCCATGTGCAAGGTCTTTGAATCTCCAGAGCTGTCCTGTGTGGGCTCACTTTAGTTCCAGAGGTCAGTATGTGTACAAATCCCTAGCCCAATTTGGGAGGGAGGGACAGAGCTAATCTCATTCCCAAAGCATCCTAAAATGGTGTGACATCTTTATTTAGATATGTTTTATTAGGTAATGCAATAATCCTGATAAATATATAAAACTAAATGGTCCTCACGGCAGAACTGATGATGGCCAAAAGCAATTCCAAAAGCTTCTAGATTCTTAATGTGAAAAATACAAAGATTCAAACTTTGGTAATGACACAAAGAAAATCACCATATGTAAATCTAGGTTAATATTGATTAGAAAAGGAAAATTTTGTTTACATTTATTGTCATGTTTCTTTTTCCCCTGAGAAACTATTATTAAATTAATGTTACAGGTAATAGATTCCAGTTAACAAATTACATCCACTTACTTCTCTGTTTCCTTTAATTAGTTGCTTTTCCATTTATTTTGTGATGGTATTATGTTGTGTTATTTGATTTTTATAAAGCTTTCTCAGATTTTTAGTAGACAGAGAACAAATCATAGATAAATCCATACATAACTAACCTGAGTATTCTTCAACAATATCTATAAAACCCATATGGACAGATGTTTGCGGTTAAGCAGCTCAAACAAAGGAAGTCATAGTCAGTGAACTGTCCTTAAGAAAGAATTTATAAGATCACAAAATTTAATTTCCTTTCTTATAGTTGTAGTATCACAACAGAAATGAACAAAGAAAACAAAGATAAAACACTATAAAACAAATAAAATTCCAAACTTGTAGCCCAGATTTTTTTGTAAGTATGTGGTCTAGTTTGTGTATGTATGTATCCTTAGTTTAATCAACCAGGGTTTTATTTTCTATGCTAAAACTTCTAAATTACAGTACTCTGTGAATAAATAAAATAATTTACAATAAGCTTAGTTTTGAAAGCTTTACAAGACTTGGTCTTCACAGTTTCAAAATTCTAAAACATTATTAAAAGAGCATTCTAATTTCAGTATTTATTGATACATATCAGAAAAGAGGTGATTTCTATAGGAAGGGCCTGATCTAGTATATTTCTTTTCCTTGAACTCCAAGGAAAGCACCCTAATATGTTGTCTGAGGTTGAGAAGTGAACTTCTGTGTTAGGGCACCCAGATATTTTTAGGTGCATTTTTTTTCTCTTAGTTTAGTTTCTGTCAGGTATCTAATGTTTCACTTACTCTAAATTCCTATAAGCCAGCTTCTAGTTAAATGTCACTGAGCTAACTTGTAATGGTTTTGGAGGGCACAGTTTCACATCTTCGGTCAGAGATGACGTCTGTCATTTACCTAAATTATTAGTTCCTCTTTGAAGAAGTCTGGTAAAAAAAAAAAAAAAAAAGAATATCATGCTAACCATTTGCAAACTGAGGCCCTAGTCAGTTACCTGACATTTATAGGGGCTGAACTGTGTTTTGGACATAAAGTCCTCCACCTTGTGACTATAATTTAATTTCTCAGTTGTGATGAACCTCTTGCTTTTGGAAGAGAGTTACTGATGTAACTCAGAAACCTTGGGTTTTTATTAATGAGATTCTGAGTGAACAAAAGTAATACTAATCAATTCAGAGGGAAGTATATTTTTAAATGTTCTTTCCCACATATTGGTGAGATCCTATTAAAATACTTAATGCATGGGTTATTTTCCCTTGTGACTTCCATGAGTTTGCCTGATTTTTCATCTAATTCCCATAATGTTCATCTGTAGAACAATGATTATAGAGTCACTCACTTAAAGGGTGAAAATAGCTTATTCTGAATATTAGTAATGAGGTGTGTAGGAAGTCATCAAAATGTGAAATTGAAAATATATCAATGAGTCATCTTTATAAACACATAGTCCTTTTAGTATTTGCTATGAGCAAAGAATTCTGCTAGATTCTAAACCTTACTTAATTAGCATGGTGCAAGAAAAAGAAATGAAAACTTAATTTTCCCTCTATTTGTTTTTAGATCTAATACCAATAAAGCTGTACTTTATCGACATTGTTTATATTTTTACTGTATTTTTGACTATAAGACTAAGATTTTGCATATTAAATTGAGTTCTTATAATAGCAATGTGAAGTTCAAGATAAAAATACTATGCTTTGTCCTGAGAGCTGTTTTAATTTTTAAAAATATAATCATCTTTTCATCACTGTGTGAGATTTTATACACCACTGGAATTGAACCATTACAGAACAGAGATTCCACATGCCATGAGCAGTCCTCACAGCTAGAGGCAACGGAGTATGGACAAAAGGGCACAGAAGACATGTATTGACTCATGACTCATGTCATGTGTCAGTATAGAAAGCTGCTCCTTAGGAGGAAATATTCCACAACCCATAAACTATGAAGAATTCAGAGTGAATAATTACATATTCATCCAGGCCTGAAACATCAGTAAATGTTTCTTTTCTCCTGTCTGCAAGAGTAGGTACAGTTTGAAAATGTTAATTTTGAAATATTGAATAAAAACAGATCATAGTTACAAATAGCAGGGAAGATAAAGAGGTCAGGACACAATGCCAAACATTCCAGGTTCTGGAGGATAATATTAATATACAACATTTATTGAGGGCTCAAGATATGGCAGGCACTGTTCTAAATATTTGCCTAGTTTTGTTAACTCATATAATCCTCCCTCAAACCTTATGAGGTAGATACTATAATTGTTAGGCTGTGGCAGATCTTATTGTCCAAATATGATTATGATGACCTCGCTCAGACCACACGCTCTTCTACAAGGTAATTTGCCACTCCCTGCATCAGGATGGGGAGTCTAATTCTTCACCTCATGAATCTGGGACTTCCAAGCCTAGGTCATAAAAGCCTTGCAGCTTCCTCTTGGGTCTCTCAGAAGGGACCCTCCTGGAATACTCTTGCCCTCCAAGATAAGCTTCCAGGCTAGAAGAAGTCCAAGGTACATGGGGGTGTCACGAGGAGGTGCGTAGGCACTCTGACCCTCCCCAGGCTGAGCCCCCAGTGGTAGCTGGCATCAACTTTCACCCATGTGAATGAGCCATCGTGGATGCCCAGTTCAAATGACTCCAGCTGCAGCTCCAGCCGTCATCTGACGGAGCTCCTAAAGCCAGAACCACATGGCCGAGGCTCGAGCAACACACAGAACCCTGAGAAGTAGTAAATTGTTGCTTGAAACCCCTAACCTTAGGGGTCCATATATAAAAACAACCAACTAGATCGCATTCCCATTTTACAGACAGGGAAGCTGAAGTACCAAAAGGTTAAAAAGTTTACCCAATGTCCTACTAAAACGTGGAGTTTCTAGGACTGGAACATAGGTAACAACTCTCAGCCTTTACCCTATACTCTCCCTACACCATTCTAGAAAATATTCCGTGTTGTCACCAGCAGTGACAGAGCTGTGGACTGCATGGATGACTCTGACGGCCTTCTGTGGCAATTCTTCTGTTCCTAAATAACATCCCTTCCTTTTTTCTATTGACAGTGACTTGATTTTTTTTCCTTTTCTGCCGAAACATTGGAGTTGGACAGGGAAATTAAAATGGCAAATCTGATACAGCTTTGAAACATACAGTACATAAATTACTATCACATTAAGATGATTACAGCATAGAAATGACAGTCAAAAGTAATGAGAAAAGACCTCTTTTCTAGAGAGTAAAGCAATTATCCTGCACGATTGCAAGTTGGCTGTAAATCTAAGATACACTGCCCGCCTGCTTCTTACACAGATCTGGTGTTTCTGTGTCATTGTTATGTTACTTAATGATACCAATTATTTAAAAATTAAGCACAGGGTACTCATGACATGTTATTTATTATATCCAAGTGGAGACGATTTCTACTTTTCTTCAGGGTAGCACAGCCATTCACGACTCCTTCTCATGCCTTTCATATTTTCCCTGAAGCTGTACTTTTTTTATGCTAGCACTTTTAGTGGAAATTTCTGACATAAAAAATTAAAAAGGTCAATTTTATGATGAAGCACAGTAGCTTAGGTATTCTAAATGGCACCCTAGACTGAAGAATCTAATTGCTTTTTCATAGCACAATTCTCTCAAGTGCCCACACTGCAAACTGGCCTAGACAGAGACCAGGAAGCATCTCTCTTCTGTTTCAAGGTCCACTGGGACTTCCTGAGGTGAGTGAAGCCATAAAAAAATAGAAATCACCTGGAGCCTGTGAAAATTATAATCGAGTAAAACTTACAGTTACGACAATCTTAATCCATCTGTCTCTGTTTGGTCACAGGTGTACTTTTAATCAAGTTAGAGATGGCACAACCCCACCAAACTAAGACTTCTGAGTGCAGGACACACAGATGTCACTTCTGGCTCATGTAGATTGACCAGCTGCAGAGATGGGTTACAAGTCCATGTACTGCCAGGGTGTGAGATACAGGAATTTAAAGGGCAGGGCAAACTGAGGGCCTGGGTTCTTCCCAGAGGAAGTATTTTCTGAAGTAATCTTGTTCTGATTTCTGTTAGTACACAATAGAAATAGTACTATCTGTATACTTTAGAGGAACAATAAAATTTAACAATTTCGGGTAGAAATAATACAGGTAAGAAAAGTTAGCTTAAGTGCTCTAAATAGCAAATGCCTGTTAACCTACATTTATTTTGTGGGCCTGAAATCCTGCATTAGTTTCTGCTGGAGTTCATAAAAGCGTGTTTATGCAAGTAAGTATTAAAGTGTCATAATGTTTACCATTTAGGAGAGCTCTGTGTAACAGAGACATGTAAGTGTACTTATAACTGCAATATAAAAAACAATAAGTATTTCATATGATGGAAAAATTATGAGCTAAGAACTCAGGATCTATGTTAGGTATTACATGGTTAATGAGCCATTAGATTAGAAATCTATTCAGTAACCAAGGAGTAAGCCAGAGACATTATCTAACTAATTTAATTATTTTTATCAACACAGAACATTTTTTTCCTTATTTTTCTTCTGATTCCCACACATTCTGCCACTATTTTTGTCATATTTATTGCCTTTGAACAGTTACCTTTGAGTGCATTCTGAAATCTAGTTGATTGGCTTTGGTCAGCATAAGGTCTAGGAATTCTGCCGAAGCTCAGGTTATGTGTTCTGACTATTAGACTTTCAGTGATTTTACTGCACTTTAATTTTAAAAAGCTTTTCAAGACTTAAGAAAGTCCCGGGAGAAAACTGATTAATATTATGAGTTCTAGTTTATAATGGAGGTGACAGAGGTGATGTGAAAGTAACTCACTGAAGGTCATGCAATGAGTCAATAGAAAAGATTCCTTTTTTTTTTTCTTTAAAGCCTTGTTTGCTTACTGAGACACTAAGTCCCAAGTGAGCCTGTTTGGAACGCACATTCATAAAAGTGACAAAGAAAGAACAATGGCCCAAATAAGTCCTGGTTCTGCCAGCTATTGAGCAAGTTACCTGAATTGTTTAATTTCAATCTTCTTGACCTATATAGCTACTGCTAGTTTTATTTTTCCCTGCACAAAATAGACCCTTTTACTTTTTTGTATATATGTACAATCAAGCCCATGAGATAACATCAGTTTCTTTGGGTCTTAAGAATGGACCTAAAAGGGGTTGTAGTTTCAGCAATTTAACTTGTTGGGGTGACAGTTAAGTGTTTCTGTTGTAAGGGATTTATTTTGTTTCCCATGATAATGGCCCAAGAAAGGCCTGATGTCAGGCAGGAGAGGGGAACCCCCATTATCTGTTCTGGAAGACAGCGAATCTGGGGGCACATTTTCAATCCCATAGGCCTCAGGACACCGGAGGTAGCTTGTCTAGGACACAAGGTAGGGAGAAAACTCCGAAGAAAACCAGTTTGTCTTTGGCTCCCTTTCCTTTATAAGCCTATGTGTTCTTTGAGTCCTCCTCCTTTAGCAAAATTTGCCCTCCATTTTCATCTTTTTAATGAGATTCTACAATGGGGTATTTTTTATGCATCATAGTATTCTGATAGTAAATTCCCTCTCAAGTCACAAGGCAGGTTGCCCAGAACCCTCCAGGACTTTTGGTTTAGGATGGACATGGTCTAGGATTTGGTTATTAAGATGGGAACACTGTACTTTGTAAATGCACAGAAAAGTATTTAACCCTCCTGAAGCTCTCACGAATCAATAGAGGTGGGACTGCATTAAAAATATTTATAAGGGAGTAATGTAATGTTTATATTTTATCTGAGATTCATTCCATCGTGTGGGTAAGAGTAGACTTGCCCTGAAAAACTCCTCTGTGAGTTTAGGAAGCTGGGATTCTGGGCTGGTCCACCTCTCTGACATATGCATGTATCTCAGTCTTCTGCAGAGTAAATTATTTTGAGAAGCAGGAGTAGAGAGGGCAGTTTATTCATTCTTGACAAATCACAAGGTATTGTCCATATTGACAATCTATTTTTTCTGGGCAGGCTGTAGTAGCGGTAAATCTTACTAACCTGGTCAAAGTCAAATGAAGACATTAAGAGAAACAGAGCACAGTCCTTCCACGCACCACTGAAAAAACACTGTCCAGAAAAGGGGGGTGGGGCAGAGATGTTCAAAGGCATATGTTGCATGTTACAAAGTTCTACTAGAGTAAAACAAAACAAACCCAACTCAAAAAAAAGATGAAACTTCTATTCACCTATTCATATATTTCAGGTAAAACAAAATTCAAATGTTTTTATTAAATCTACTGGCACTTTTAGCTGGCTCTGCAAATATAGTCTTTACTCCTGTCAATAAATATTCATGTTAATTTTCTGGGTAAAAAATCAATTTCATGCTAGCAGAATACTGTGGAATGCGGTTAGATTAAACTATGGCTCCCGGCTACACGTTTCCAGCACCAAAAATAACCATATGGTGTTGAATGTGTGCAGGTCACTCTGGAGATTTACTGTAATTATGTCATGATGTACTTATTGTTATGGATTCAGCAGGCTTTCTTGCCTCTTACCTGCTTTGTTCAAGAGCAGCTGCTGGCTTCAAGCTGTTGTCTGTTTCCAGCACAGAGGCTGAATGAAGAAACGCTTTCTAGGGAAGTCGTGTTCCAAAGCAAGAACAGCAACAATAAAGGGATTCAACGGGGGGACATAAAGTTCACTGGGCAAAAGTCTAGTAATCAGCCGGTGCTAATTTAATACTGCCAGTTCCAATCGGTAAATAACACTGACTGTGAAAGTTATGCAGAGTTGAAAGGGATGGGGGATGTATTTAGTGGACAGAAGAATAGGATACTGCTTTGTGGAGTGCCTGATTGTGATGGTTTCATTAAATCGACTGCATGAGTGAGCTTCAACTACTATTTCTACTCACCGTGTGTGCCAGGACAGCAGAATCGTGGATGCCAGGGTGCAGAACATTTCATAATTTTTTGCTAGATAATCCTCAGTAAAGATATGTATATAATCCCACACACACATACTTTACGCATCATACATTAAGTGTTCATATATGCAAGTAGAAGTGCTTTTAAGCAAATGCCTAAAATGCTTGATAGAATGGTATGTATGAGATGCAGATTTATGGTAATTATTTTGGATTACTGACTTTCTGGCAATCGTATCTGTTTCCCCCCTTTTGTTTCTTTAATGTGTTTTTAAATTGGTTTTAAAAATGTACCTTTATTCATACAGTTTACCAGGAAGTAGGTAGGACTGAAACAGATGCAACGGACTTTATTTCTCCCACCAAGTCCCCCTGGATTCTTAGGGTTCTTGTTCCACCGGCCCTTAGACAGGAAGTATACAAATAATGGGGGTTATAAGGAATGATGTGCCCATGTGTCCATGTCCAGTGTCTCTGGACCCCTCTGGCTCCTCCTGCCATGTCCCCCTCAGAGCACTTTCTATGCTCCAGTCACACAAACGCTGGCCTTTCTCCTCCCCCTTTACCTGCTGCTCCTGGGTAACTCTTCTCACCTTCAAGACTAAGTCAGGGGAAACTTCACTGCTGATTTCCTAATCTCAAGTGGGCTAACTGTTCCTTATCTGAATTCCCCTATTTTCTGGGCTTTTTTCTATACTACTACTTATCACATCACTTTGTAATATTTGCTTTCAACCTGGAATATACTCCTTAGGGCAGTATATTGTATATTTGTATACAAAATGATGCTTTTCTATGAATGTGACTTGAGAGAGATGCACAGCGTAAAGTACAGGCTAGATCGTGGATCGTGATTCCCTGATACCTGCATTGTGACGTGGACCCCCTCATTGTAATGAGTTCAAATTACACTAATTGCTCCAATTAATAGGTTGGGTATTTAATCGATTATGGTTCCCATATCAAATGCATAGTTTATCTTGGGTTACCACTGGAGTCTGCTCCACATGAATGATTTTTTCATAGTAAGTGATTATAATATATAGTGTGCTCAAGGCCTTCATCATAATCATTAAAAATCTTAGTTTCTATGAGAAAAATAACCACCTTAATTTTTTTAAATTACTTTATTTCATTCCCACTTGACTCACTTAACTTTATGTTTACTTTAGATTATGATATGAGGGAGGGTCAAATAGCACCTTTATGAGAATATGAATACTTTAACTCAATGACTATTATGTCATCTACAAATTTGAAGTCGTTTGCATAAAAATCTGAGAAGAATAGAAAAGCTGTTTTTGCGTACTCCTTCCACCCAACTTTTACGCCTTATAAAAATATTAAGAAGTAAAGCTAGAATGGAATATTACTTTACTGATGTATTAGTAAATTATAATTTACTAGTTATACTAGGAGTTAAGCCAGTATTTCAAAGAAAGGCAAATGTATTAGTAAATGTAGTACATTTTATAATAGAGGTGGTTTTAGATCCCTTTAATAACAGATAGTTAAATACTCAGTTTTGTCCAAATAACACTTGCCAGATTTTTATCCTGTACCTTTAAGTTCCAAAATATAACAAACTGCATTTTGATCATCTGATGACTCTAGGGCAATTATAATACACCAGACATAGGAAAGAGGTTAGAAAGCTGTGATCCAAGTCCTTTAAGATTTATATTCAAAAGAGAAACTATAAAGCACACTTGAATTTCTATCATGTGCTTTTTCCCACTGTGTGTTTCCTGAATGTGCTTCTTCTGTGTTACAAGAGAAGGTGAATATCTCGGAGTTGAAAAATCAAATAGGTCAAATTTTTCAATGGATAATGCTGGGTGTATAATTTTTCCCCATCCTTTTGTGGCAGGGTGGACTTCCTGAAGGGGTAGACATGAAAAGGAAGCTTGCATAATGCAGAAGGAAAAAGAGAAATGTAAAGTTAGTGAATTGATGTAGGAACCAGAGCCTACACAAGCTGAAAACAAGGAACAAAGATGGAAACATTAAGAGGCCATGGCCCTGAGTTTGCCTGAACTCCTAGGGGAGGGGCTAGTCTGAAAGGCAAAAAAAATGTTGTGAAAAATTTAAATTTTATACAGGAGTGACAGGGAGCAAACGCAGAATTTGGGGACTGGCAGGCAAGAAAGCTGGTTTTGGCAGCAGTATTTTGTGCTGATTGGAAAGGAGATAGATTGAGAGCAGCGAGGTTAAATAGAAATTAAGTTGAAGTAGTTCAGGAGTGTAGTGATGAGAGTGAAGATTGCCATCTGGTCAATGGGGATGGAGGGGCTATTTCTACCTTTTGGTAGAAGTGATCTGGGATTTTTGGACAATCTGAATGAAGCATAAAAAATATGGAGGTAAAGACAAGCTTAATTCCATGCTTGGAATAAAAGTAATGTTTCCTACAGTGCAATTTGGAAAGGGGGGGTGTTGAAAGGGAAATATAAAAAGTCACAAGTTTATCTGCAGCCTTCTTTTTGCATCCTTTTCTTTCGCAAGAAGTTGGGAGAGTAGGATAAGGTAAATAGGTGGGGGGGTCTTAAATATTTGATTCTGAAATGACAGGCAAAAGGAAGTTATGTGACAATATGAATACAGTTCTTAGGAGGAAAAGTGCAACTACAATGTATAGAATAAAAGAACAGAAGAGGAGGGAGCGGAGTCAGTATCTTTGAAAAGAAAGCAGTTAAAACCACCCAGGTGAGACGGGAAGAGACAGCAAGGGCGGCAACAGGGAGGAAGGCTCAACCTGAGTTGCATCGTAGATGAAGAAGAGGTAGGAGGAGCCCAACTGGAGCAAAAAGGGACAGGGGAAAAAATTCTCTTAAGGTCGAAAGGGCCTGAGGAACAAAAACAAGTGTGGCTCAAAAAAGATACATTCAAACTCAAAAACAGAGTGAAAGGATATAAATGTAAAATCTGTTGAGGTAAAGCACTGAATGGGATAAAAGAATGACACTTGGCTATATTGTTATTTCTGTTAGCATTTGGAAAACAGCAGGAAAAAAAATTAACAGAAAATCAGTGATATCATTAAACTGGGGACATTAGAAATGTTTTGTATCCAGAGGATACTCACACTCAGGGTAGAGGAAAATTAACCTGTGTTGAAGAAAGTTGGTTATTAAATTGTCTTCCAAAAGAATAATGGTCAGTTGACTGCTAGAAACAAGAAAAGAAGAATTAATCAGTGATAAAGGGGCAGGATTTGAATAAAAGGAAGTTCTATAAGATACTGCAGACAGACTCTAGGAGGGTCCCCATGATTCTTCCCTCCTCACATTTATGGCTTTGTGTAGCTTTTGAGTGTGGCCTGCAACCTGCTTCTAGCCAGTAAAATACAGTGAAGGTGACGGGATGTATGTGATTACATATTCATGATTACCTACATAAGATTGTAGGGCCTGTCTTGCAGGAGTCTCCCTCTTGCTTGCTGGCTTTAAGAAGCAAGCTGCCATGTTGTAGGCTGCCTATATAAGGCAGTGTCTTAATCAGTTTGGGCTTCTATAACAAAGTACTGGGAGGCTTATAACCAACATAAGTTTATTTCTCACAGTTCTGGAGGTTGGAAGTCCCAGATCAAGGTGCCAGCATGGTTGGGTTCTGGTGAGGGCCCTCTTCTGGGCTGCAGACAGCCAACTGCTTGTATCCTCACATGGTTGAGAGCACAGAGAGCTAGAGCAAGCCCTCACGTCTCTTCTTTTTTTTTTTTTTTTTTGCGGTACACAGGCCTCTCACTGCTGTGGCCTCTCCCGTTGTGGAGCACAGCCTCCAGACGCGCAGGCTCAGCGGCCATGGCTTACAGGCCCAGCGGCTCCGCGGCACGTGGGATCCTCCCGGACCGGGGCACGAACCCGTGTCCCCTGCATCGGCAGGCGGAGTCTCAACCACTGTGCCACCAGGGAAGCCCTCATTTCTTTTCTTATAAGGACACTAAACCCATTCAGAAGGACTCTACCTCTCAAAGGCCCTACATCCTAATTCCATCATGTTTGGGGTTAGGATTCCAACATATGAATTTTGAGGGGATACACTTACTCTGTAACAGGCAGCCCATAAGACAATGGATGGCAGGCAGCCTCTGAGGCTGAGGGCATTGACTGACAAACAGCAAGAAACAGAAGCCCTCAGTCCTATATCCACACAGAACTGAATTCTGTCAACAACCTCACAGAGCGTGTAAGTGAATCCTTCCCCAGCCAATCCTCAGATGAGACCACAGCCCTGGTCAAAACCTTGATGATTACCTTTTGAGAAACTCTGAAGTGGAGGACTCAGCCAAGCTATGCCAGAATTCTTTCCCACAGAAACTGTTAGATAATAAATGCATGTTGTTTTAAACTGCTAAATTTCTGGGAAAGTGATGTAGCAGTAATAGATGAGTATTGCAGACACCAAGGTATAATAAAGAAGTTTCTGGCCTAGTGAGAACAGAATTGTATTTTAGTAGTCAAGGTACTTTACCTTTCTGAGTTGTGGTTTGTCTTATTCATAAAGTGAGGGAGTTGGACTAGATAATCTCTCTTGTCCTTTCCAGCTTGAATTTGATTTAAATGAACAATTTTTAAGGTAAGGAGTTTTTATAATAGTCCATATAGGAATTTTTGGGGTTTTTTGCAGTACGCGGGCCTCTCACTGTTGTGGCCTCTCCCGTTGTGGAGCACAGGCTCCGGACGCGCAGGCTCAGCAGCCACGGCTCACGGGCCCAGCCGCTCCGCGGCATGGGATCTTCCCGGACTGGGGCACGAACCTGGGTCCCCTGCATCGGCAGGCAGACTCTCAACCACTGCGCCACCAGGGAAGCCCTCCATATAGGAATTTTTAAAAATTGTGCATTTGTATCTTTTTGCTAGGCACAATGATAACCACTTTCCATACGTTTTCACTTTGACTTCCCCAAATTCTTTTTTATTACCCCCATTCTAAAAGATGAGAATGCTAATGTTAGAGGATATTCATATTTAACAAGTACACAGAGCTATTGTGTGTCAGAGCTATGATTTGCATCCAGATCTGTCTGATTACAAAGTTCATGCTATTAACTGACAGCCTCTGTGGGAAGATGTAATGATTGGAGTATAGTTCAGGCTAGAAATAAACTTTGCCTTTATGGATTCCTGAGGAAGCCAGGGCCAAGTAAAGCTTGGAATAGGATCTATGAGTTTTACATATAATCAGTGTGAAACATTGAAATTCCTAGAGGACACTAATATCATGCATGTCATATCTCTTATACCTGTTTCTAGTTTGTTTGGTCAAGGTTCTAGTAACTCTTTTTTTTTTGGCGGGGGGCGGGGGCACACCACACAGCTTGTAGGATCTCAGTTGCCCAACCAGGGATTGAACCCAGGCCCTTGACAGTGAGAGCGCAGAGCCCTAACCCCTGGACAGCCAGGGAACTCCCTCTAGTAACTCTTCATATCACCTCAGTTTAGGGTTTATTCTCCCTATTTTGGCTTTTTTTATGCAAAGGCATCTTTCTTGAAATCACTTCACTTCCACAGTGGGTTGACCAGAAAATTCTCTAAAATCTCTTTCAGTTTCTATGTCCTATGTTGTATGACTCAGTTGATTTGCTTTGCATAACTTCTTGCAAACAACTTCACATATAATATGGTTTACAAGTCTTTAGTGTTCAGTTTTGAACAACGACAAATTGATCATACTTCGAGAAATCACTGCATTAAACAATCACATTTAATATTTAATGTATCTTTTACTACTAATTATAATTATTCTTTGCTTTTTAGCTTAAAGTTGAATCCTTCACCTCTCCACAAGAACTGAAATAGGCAGAACCTTTATGTTGCTCAGCTCTCTGTAGCAGCCTTCCATATGTTTACTTCAAGTCACTTGTGACATGAGAAATATTCCAAGTACTTAGTTATTTACTTAATTTTCCAGTCTCTCATCTTCAGAAGCCCCCAACCTAGTGGATTTTAAACCTCTAAACAGATGTCCAGACATATCAGGAACTAAGAAATATGGTTAAGTGACTGGCTGGCTAATGAAAAAGGCTGGAGACAGAGATGGGGAGCATATTGTGAAAACCACTGTGTGTCAGACTAAGGAACGTGTATTTTCACCCTCTTGGCTAGAAGCAACCCATTGCAAGGATTAAATTCATCAAACTTTCATTCTTGTTTCTCTTTGATGGGCTTTTTATATTTTTATGAAATTTCTGTCTATTCACTGCCCCCTGCCAAACGCTTCAAAATAATGTACGATGGGAACTGTTTTTCAGCATTTTGCTTTTGCTAAGGCAGTGGTTGTCAAACTTTACTGTGCAGCAGAGTCACCTAGAGGAGTTGTTAAAGAAGTCAGAAAGAGAGAGACAAATGCCATATGCTATCACATATATATGGAACTTAAGAAAAAAAAATGTCATGAAGAACCTAGGGGTAAGATGGGAATGAAGACACAGACCTACTAGAGAATGGACTTGAGGATATGGGGAGGGGGAAGGGTAAGCTGTGACAAAGTGAGAGAGTGGCATGGACATATATACAATACCAAGCATAAAATAGATAGCTAGTGGAAAGCAGCCGCATAGCACAGGGAGATCAGCTCGGTGCTTTGTGACCACCTAGAGGCGTGGGATAGGGAGGGTGGGAGGGAGGGAGACGCAAGAGGGAAGAGATATGGAAACATATGTATATATATAACTGATTCATTTTGTTGTAAAGCAGAAACTAACACACCATTGTAAAGCAATTATACTCCAATAAAGATGTTTGAAAAAAAAAAAAAAGAAGATTGCTGGGCCCTGTCACACGGTTTCTGATTTAGTGGTCTGGGGAGAGGGTCTGAGAATCTGCATTTTTAACAAGTTTCCACGTGCTGCTGATGTTCCTGGTCCAAAGACCATGTTTTGAGAAACCCAGTGCTCAGGAATATCCACTGCAAGTCATTAGGCTGTTAACTGCAGTTCTATGTTTTTTTAAATGTAAAATATTTTCAGTAGCTTCATGCAAATATAAAATTTCAAGCAGACATATAGTTATTATCTTATTGCCTTTGAAGATATCAGATTGCAAGTGTAACCAGTCTTATGGAATTGGTACATTTCTGAAACTATTCATATGTTGAATTCCATTTTACATCACTAAGGAAACAAACTTTTGGTTGAATTCTCAAGAGAGAAAAAAATATTTTATGGTATAAATGCTCACCCCTAATTTGCTGGTTTGAATGCTTTTATCGTTTTGAAACTTAATGGCTTCTTACTGTGGGGACTCACTTATAAAGAGCCCATTCTTCTTTAGAAATGAAGTGATTTTTACTGGATCACAGGGAGCCCCAACTTTCTACAAAACTCTCAGAGGGAGCCAGAACCCTGTGGGCTTTATCATTTACTGCCAAGTCCCAGATCTCTCTGCATAGAGACTGTTTTTCGCAACTTGCTGTGAATAAGAACAGCTGCCCGTTTTGTCTTTGCTTTTGAAGGCAGTACATATGCTTGAGTGATTGAACAGAGGCTGGTGTTGGCTCTTCATGTGCTAAAGCAGGAGGGAGATCAAATCTGGTACATACCCTCTGGTCAAGTACCCACCCACAAGGCTAATTAAAATGTGTGATGGACATTGTGGCACATGACTCTTTTTGAATTATGGTTTTCTCAGGGTATATGCCCAGTAGTGGGATTGCTGGGTCATATGGTAGTTTTTTTTTTTTTAGTTTTTTGAGGAACCTCCATACTGTTCTCCATAGTGGCTGTATCAATTTACATTTCTACCAGCAGTGCAAGAGGGTTCCCTTTTCTCCACACCCTCTCCAGCATTTATTGTTTGTAGATTTTTTGATGATTTTGATGATTTACAATAGCCAGGACATGGAAGCAACCTAAGTGTCCATCAACAGATAAATGGATAAGGAAGATATTACTCAACCTTAAAAAGAAATGAAATTGAATTATTTGTAGTGAGGTAGATGGACCTAGAGTCTGTCATACAGTGAAGTAAGTCAGAAAGAGAAAAACAAATACCGCACGCTAACACATATATATGGAACCTAAAAAAAAAAAAAGGGTTCTGAAGAACCTAGGGGCAGGACAGAAATAAAGACGCAGATGTAGAAAACGGACTTGAGGACACGGGGAGGGGGAAGGGTAAGCTGGGACGAAGTGAGAGAGTGGCATGGACATATATACACTATCAAATGTAAAATAGATAGCTAGTGGGAAGCAGCCACATAGCACAGGGAGATCAGCTCGGTGCTTTGTGTCCACCTAGAGAGGTGGGATAGGGAGGGTGGGAGGGAGATGCAAGAGGGAGGGGATATGGGGATATATGTATGCATATAGCTGATTCATTTTGTTATACAGCAGAAACTAACACAACATTGTAAACCAATTATACTCCAATAAAGATGTTAAAAAAAAAATGTGCTAGGCTGCTGCTGGGCTCTCACACACTATCTTCTAGATGTGTGCTGGGCTGCTGCTGGGCTCTCACACACTATCCTCTAGATGGGGTTCCTGCCTTTCATGTGGAATCGGCTTGGTAGACCCATTACCAAACTCCCTTCTTCCAGAGAACTCTATGCAAAAGAAAAAGGAAAATAGCTTCTCTGAATGGGGGAACTATTGACATGTGGCAGCATGGGAGTGACAGAGATTCAGATCTGAATAAAGAGATAATTCAGACAAATATAGGCAATGTAAAGAAGTCTCATTAAAAAGTCCACATCGAAATACCGAGACTTACCTTGTCACCCACAGGAATAGAAGTTTCTGTTTTCCATGATCACATTAAATGGGACAGGAACATATAATCCTTTTTCTGCTAATGGGATGTGACTACAGTAGTGAATTAACACTTTCTTCTTATGGTTCATTCTGATTCAGTAAATGGCACAGGTGATATTTCACCTGTCAAGAGTTTACTTATGTTTGTTCCAAAATGTGTTGAGGAAGAGGGTGGGTGGGAAATGCAGGCTGATCTTGATCAGAAAACAGAGTGTATTCTCTACTTAGAGCTGAACATTTATCATGACATATGCTGGCTGCACAGTCAAAGCTTATCACTGCCCACAACTTCCGAAGCACAGCAGGATAGCTCTGCGGGGGGCGGTTTGATATGTCAAGGGCAGGACCTGAGTAAAGTGGAGGTAATACATTCAGCTGGGCCTTCTTTGTGTGAGTGACTGGAGAGGCTTTATTAATTTGACCTCATAAAAGTTTTTAAAATGCTTATTTAATCCAGTTTATCATTCTCTGATGAGAACTGGTCATAATTTCAAGTTGGAATATATCAATCTTTATATTAGAGAACATTGATTTATATTGACCCTAAAACATAGATCAAGAGGAGGAATTTCATTCAGGTCAGCACATTGTGTTTACATTTTATCACAGGTGTTGGGAGTCTTTTTCCCTCTGGACTGAAGTGACTTTAAATACTACTTTGCTTACACAATTCTTTATAAGACTTAATTCTGAGCTGACACAATATTGTCCTATGGTTGTGAGTTCCTACAAAGATATTGGTGTCTACTGTAAGAACTTTATGTCACATAAGCTTAAAGTTAATATTTCAGCTAATAAAAGATTTTTAATGTTATGCCCCCAGTCAAACGTTGTGACTCTTTTATAAGTCATAAACAAATTAATACTGTGACCACTTTCAAGTGTATGGTGTCAGCATCTCTTTAAAATAGACTTTTTGAAATTTTCTAACTTATGACTATAACATTCCCCATTCTACACTGGACACTAATTATTAAAATTTGGTATCTCTCTGATCATAGCTCTCTGGCAATTTCTTTTCTTTTCAACATCTTTATTGGAGTATAATTGCTTTACAATGGTGTGTTAGTTTCTGCTTTATAACAAAGTGAATCAGTTATACATATACATATATCCCCATATCTCTTCCCTCTTGCGTCTGTCTCCCTCCCTCCCACCCTCCCTATTCTGGCTATTTCATGATTAGCCATTTCTTGATAATTTGTCCTCTGAATCTGTTCACCATTTTATTTAAGTGTGTCACCAATAATTTTTATTCCTAAAAGAAAACTTGGATTAATACATGTATATAAATGCTTTGGGGATTGAAGTAAATGTTAGCTTTCTTGAAGGATATGCATGTGGTATCCTTTGCCAGTGTTTGCTCTCCTCTCTACATTTCTCTGACATTTCCCTTGCCTTTCCTGTCATTGTTCTCCCTCTGTTCCTTTCTTTCACTATGTTTCTCTTTCCTGCAAGTTTGTCTGCTTCACTGGTGCTCAAGATATCAAGACTGAATTTCAATGATCTCTCAAGCCTTTATTTCCATTTCAGCTTTCTCACCTGTTTATAAGTGAGGTGCTTAGAAGGCTAGAATTACAAGAAACATGGAAGCTTTTCTCACATGGAAAGGAAACCAGAGGGATTCTAAATTATATCCAATTATAGATTTTCCAAGCATTCATTTTCTCTATCCCCATATGTCTCAATCTCCTGTCTTCATTCCCGTCTATGGGAATGCATATGCAGCAGAGCACATACACTGTGCATATACCGTGGCCATAAGCAAAGTAACCAGAAAGCAGCAACATCAACAACATAATTACCCCCTCTGAAAACGACATCATTCTATAGCAAGCATCAGTGAAAGGCTGCAAAGACATTTATCTGAAAATACCAATTAAATTACTAGATTAACAATATACCAACATGATGCATCAAACCCTTATTCTGTGAACTTAGAAGATTTGAAAAACATGTAATCTACATTCATTCAGAGATGTTCTTCTTTCTAAATGACATTTTCCCAAAAAGGAAGTAGAAGACAGTCCACTGGTGTGATCTCTATTAAACAAGATGATATTCTTAGGTGGGAAACAGGAAGGATGGATAAAGGATGTTAAAACAAATTGCTACTGCTTTATAGTTGGCCTTGAAAATAAATAATATGTAAATAGAGCTCTAGGTCAGATTTCTTATAGTGCTAACAAAACAGTAGGTGAATAACTGAAACAATATAAGGATTTGGAAGAATATAGGGCTGTAGAATATGACTGGGTTCTAGCTTAGTCTCAACCACTAATTGATGGGCCGGCAAAATGAAGGTTTTTGATAGATATGCAACAAGGAAATTTGTATTATTGGGTTCTTATTTCTATACACAGACACCTTACTCACTGTTAAATTGCTTCTTAATCAAGGTCATTAACTAGAATACAGTCACGTGTCAAGAAATGTGCAAAAACACCTTCAGGATCTGGAACAGTTCACCAATCCTATGCACTTTGTTCATGGGGGAGGCCCTCATTGTGACCCAAAAGTGAATTATTGTTTTTTAAATAATTCTGATAATCTCAGTTTTCCTATCCATGGAAGATTAAAAATAACACATAGAAGCTGGAGAAGCAGAAAAAGAAAATTTTGGTCAAATGAGGCAGACAAAACTCGAATGCAAGGAGAGTTCAATTTAGAAAATTTATCATAATTAACCACACTCTTAACAAAGAAAGAAGAGAAGGAAACTTGACTTGATAAAGTATAATACAAAAAAAAAATGCAAAACAAACCCAGCAAGTATCATCCTTAATACTATATTTTAGAGCATTTACCATAAAGGCCAGAACAAGACAAACATGCCAGATTCCTGATAATAGATCTATAGTTCATTATCATGCTGGCAAATACAAGAAGACCACACAAAGATGTAAGGTCAAAGGAAAAGAGAGGAAGGAAACATTATTATTATTTGCAAATGATATGTCCACCTACATTGAAAATCCAAGAAAATCTACAGGCATGCCTTCAGAGCAACAGGGTTCATCAAGGCTGCTGGACACAAAATCAAAATTATTCCTAAATCTCAATATTTACAGTTGGAAAAAGTAATAGAATTTAAAAAAATCAAGTTCATAGTCCTAATAATACCTCAGGTACCTAGAGAGATTCCCTGGGTACAATAAGAGCTGTGCTAGTCTTTAATGGAGATAATTATTAAATTCATTGTGTTATATAAAAGAAGACTTGAAAATTATACAGCTATGACATTTATAGTTGGAATAATCAATGACACAAATAATGTCTCTCTGCTCAACACTGTAAGATATTATTTATTCCTTAATCAATTTTTAAAGTTAGTGCAACTTCCAATAGTGTTTTTCATAGAACTTGATGCACTAATTTAAAATTCATATGGAGGAATGAAAGCCTATGAAGAACCACTTGATTCTGAAGAAGAAACAAGAAGTGAGCACTCCCCCTATCAGATATCAAAACATATTATAAAGCTATAATAATTAAAGAAGTCAGGCATAAATACAAGGATAGTCAAAAGATCAGTAGAACAGCATAGAGAGCCTGGAAACAAAGCATATAGGTAAATGAAAATAACAGAATTAGCAACCAGTGGGGAAATAAAGGATTGTTCACTAAATGATGTTAGGACAACTTTCTATTCTTATGGGAAAAATCAATTAAGTATTGTTCAAACATCACACTAATAAAGAAAAGTAAATCTAAAATAAAGAGGTAAATGTGAAAAGCAAATGTTTAGAATATTTGTTTTAGAACAAATATAGGAGTGTATTTTTGAGATATCTAGGTGGGTAAAATCTTCCTTAAGTAAGGTTTAAAAAGCACATGTCTTAAAGGAATATATTAGATAAACTTGACCACATCAAGATGGAAGACACAACAAAGCTAAGGGAAAGACTGGAATAGTAATAACCTCAAAAAGATGGCTTTTCAGAATATTATTTTAAACTAACATATTTTTCAAAACTTGAAAAATAGACAAAAGGTATGACTAAAGAGTTCACAGAAAGTAAAACCTGAATTTCTGCGAAGCACGTGGAAAGATCCTCATGTTTCTGAGTAATTAAGGAAATACAGATTTAAACGAGGTGACAATGCCACCCCTAGATTACTGAGAAATTTGAAAGTCTAACTTCTCTTAGCTTTTAAGGTCCTTGAGAGGAGGAGAGCTACCTTAGGATTTGTCTTGGTTTTATCATTTCCTAATTGACCTATAGGCATTTAGAGGCATCAGCCAGCTGCACACTACAAGGTGGGAGGTAACAAGAAAGGACAAATGAAAAAAGAAGATGGTAGTGATGATGCAGGGGATGAGCCAGGAGCTTGGGAAAGAAAAATGCCAGTGCGGGCCTATTTTTAGGAAAATCTCCAAATTGGGCCTGATATAAAGCTGGCAGCAGATGTGTAAAGATTTTTTTCCTTCTGAAGGGACCTGAAGAATGACCAATGTTTTTAATAAGGATAATCAAATCTTGCTAAACTCTTCCCAAGATCCCTCTATACTGAAAATAAATGACTAATACAGAGAGCTTCATCTAGTTGGAGGTCACTTTTTTTATTCTCCTTTGACTCTTGTTTCTTATCTATTTAAAGACTTGCTCTTTGACTACAAAATACAGCAAAATAAAAGTGAAATGTGATTACATCATGGGTGGAATTTGAAATCAAATTGCATCATGGGCCTGCAGTCTTACCCCAGACAGGATATAAAGGGTCATTGTAGGTTTCCCTTTTGCTGGATTGGAGCCTGCACAAACCTGCTGAGACAGGGGTTTGAGGATATGATCTTCTTTCTTTTTCCAGCCAGAGTGAACAGTGCCATCTCCGGAATATGGGAGCAAATCCCCCAGCCAACTGGAGGTTCCTAACTTTGGCCTGAGATGTTACGGGGGTAAAAATGATCATTGACTGTGTCGAACACTTCAGCCAGTCTCTGTTCTTGGTGTTTTGAAATGTCCATATATTTTCAATTAAATAAAGTACTGTCTGGCTCAGAGAAGAGAGGCCTTTCCAAGATTGGCAGATTAAAAACCAGTTAGTTGGACACACTTGCAGAGTTGTATTTATGATTGGATAAGGCTGTCATTTAAAAATTGCTGACTCTACAGAGACAAGACTCTGTAGTCATGAAGGCTTATGCTCTCTTCTTTTAATATTCCCCAGAGAGCCCTGAAGAATATTCAGTAGACTGTAACAATTCATTAAAGATCAATCTAACTGACTCTTAGTTTTGTAGAACATAAATATGCTCCAACTAAAGGTCCTCTTGTTCTTTGGAACTAGAGATATTTCCCTTCCTTCTTCCAAAGTTTCAAGGATATACAGTTAAAAGCACTGTCCCATAATCATAAAGCAGAAAGTTGACTGAAAAGGATTCAGAAGCCAACATAATTTAACAAAACCCAGTCTGGGAGCTTTTTCCAGAAAATTCCCTTTAATATGTTAGAAAGGTGAAAGAGATGGAAGCAGTTCCTACAGTAAACATTCTTGAAGACACTTTGGTAGGAATTTATTTTGTGCCCAGTAGTCTTAAAGGTCATTATCTTAATGATGAAGGTGACGATAACAAAGGAAACCTAAGTTTCCTGACTCACAAGATCTGATTTCCTCTATTAGCTAAAAGCATGCATCACTGCAGATTTGTAATTCCTTCATCTCACTTCTCTGAGTCCTGGAACAGTAGCTACTAGTCCTACCAAAGCATATTCATGAGGCACAAAAAGATGGTTGATGAACTTTTCTCCTAGAGTAAGAAACTAGTCAGTGGTAGAAGAGTTAAGAACGGTATTCTAGTCCACCTCCTAAATACTTAAGAGGAGTGTTTCTCTCTTTAAAATGTGCTCATTGTCAAGACAAAAGCAAAATTATTGTATAATTCTTGGTGTCCATTCTAATACTAAAGGTAACTGTCCCTCTCTGTACTTAAAATGACCTCAATTTGTAACTACCTGGATTGCCTCCAGAATCATCTATAATTTAATTGTATTTATCCCAGCTCACCTGGAAGAACTCAAAATGACATGGTGACTTTGGTTTGTGAGGTCAGAATCAATAGCCATTAAGAGAATGAGGAGATTTTTAAATCTAGGGGAAAAGCAAGTACTTAAAATATCCCTTGCGTCAGCCTCAAAATTCTAGGTACTCAGACAAGGCGCACGTGGTAGAATTTTATCATGATGCAGTACATAGCTTTAATGCCTGGAGAGATAGGATTTAATACAAGAACTGATCATCAATCAAAATTAAGAGCTAAAGTTCAGCTTTCAGAGTATTTTGGACTTGTGTGGCACATTTAGAGAAGCACACAGATCCTGAAGAAAGACTGAAATAGATGAAAGTTGCAGATAAGAAAATTTTATGTAAGCCAAGTGTATGAGTTTCTCTAATCAAGTCATTGGCATCATGTAAATGCCAGACACCATTTATATACAGCTTAGATACAGCAGATGTTGGCATTTCAGTATAGGTTACCCTGAGAGTAAACTGCCCTTGAATGGAAGAGGAAGTTTACTGGCAGAGGAGAATGATTTTTCTGTTAACAGTTATAACCCCAATAATAGAACTGTTTTCAACCAGAGGTTGCGGGGTGGGAAAGGAGGAAAGGTATAACGATACCTCACTTCCAATCTAAAAAAGAATATCAGCTTCAGTTTAAACTGTGGACGTGTGGGTTGTATACACAGAACCTTCACCTCCCTCTCTTCTCAAACCTCAAGGCTTTATGTTAAATGGAACAAATCACATCCTTTGTGGTTCTGCTCTGTTTGGTACAGCTGCTTGCTGCAGGTGGTGCCCTAAAAATATATTGTTTGTTTATTTCGCAATATAGCAGTCTGCAGAGTGGTACCTAAACAGGCAACAGCTCCCTGCTCTTTCTGTCAGTGAACCAAATGATGAAAGACTAAGACCTCTGCCAAACTAGCATGAAAGGGCCCAAATAAGAGGCGCAGGTAGCGCTTGAGGCTCAGCTCCTGATAAGTTCCATTTTCTTTGGATTCATGAAGCAAAGCTGACAGGCAGACTATCTGTCATCAGAGCCTCTGACCAGGTTTCAGCAAAGCAAAGCCAAGAAACAAACCGCCTTTGTTGGGAGAATCATTGTGCTTCCCTGGAGATTAACATCTGTAAGCATATGGGGTCTAAAGGGGAAAAAAAAAACTGTAATGGATCACAAAAGGAAAGTAAAATTGAAGATTAATCGCAGGTAAATGTTCATGTAGATTCATTTAAACAAAGCTTTCAATGATTTTTCATTCATAACTTAAATGATCAAATAACTGTCACAGCCACACTGGCAGGGCACTCAGAGTTAATCCTGTTTATGGTTGTTGAACACAACACAATAACTTATATGTGAAAATGTTTTACCCACTGTAGTTAAAATAATGATACACAAAATGATATTTTCATTGGTACTATTCTAGATGTTCCCCATTGAATGAACTTTAAAAAACACCCCCCCAAATTTCAAGGTTTATATGAACTAATTTGTATAGAGGGAACACTGATGATAATGAGTCATGCCCATCAAACTTTGGCAAGGCATCGTTTACTGAAAAAATCTTAACATCAGTGGGATTGTGATGAATAGATTTTACAATCTAATAGATGAGTAAGTAAAATGTAACACTGGAAGGGATTTTCTAGAAAAAGCTTGAGAAAGATTGACTTACAGCAATCAAATATTTCTCTAAAATTCAGTGATATAGAAATGCACTGCGTTATTAATGTGGATGGAGCCATATTTGCAATTAACATTAACCAAAAGAGTCATGTGAGAAAGAACTCCCTCATTAAGTACAAGACAATATAATATTATGAATTGTTAGGAGAAGAATAGAAGTGAGAAACATATGTGTATGCAAAGTTGTGGTCTTGACTCAAAGGGTAACTGCTTGAGAGGAATTTAACAATGAGTGGGAGTCAGGACAAATGTAGCCATGGAGCCACAAGGACTGGAATAAGCAAGAGAATAATGAAGACTGAGAATCACACACCCAGTTGTGTGGGTTGAGAACAGTAGAGTTTAAAATCCTATTTGTAGGACTGTTAAAAGCAAATGTACAGAAGGAATATTACAGATGGCTCTTTTTCTACTGCGTAAACAATATTTAGCTTAAGTGTGTTTGCCCATAGTTTTATTCCTTTTCACTCAAGTATAACACACTAAACAATAAATTATCCCTTGTATTATGGCTATCATTATAAATCATCTTTACATCCTTCTTTTGAGAATGCCTTGCTGTTATTTGAAAACACTAACGCATTCTACTATTATTATTCTACCACTGTGTGTAGAAGTTCCTGTGAAGAGGAAATTGCCATCAAAGACTTATTTCTTAAAAAATTTTTATCATAATAACTGATCATGAGTGGAAAGGTGTCTTACAGGCAATGATACTATCTATGACTAAGGAAGATGGTAACCTTTGTTCAAGTTCAACAGCTTGTCATGTTTTTCAAAAAAATACTTCATTTTACTATATATATTGATACTTTCTTTCTTTCTGAAATAACTTATGACTAAAATTAAATATAAGAAATGGGATTGCACATCATTCATTGTACAGTACTCTATGGAAGTAATTTAAATCTAATTTGTAGGACTGGCAAAACTTAAATCTAATATTATTCAAGAAAACCCAATTATTAGTGATTTGTTGCAGGCTATAATCCTCACTACCATCTTAAATATATTGGTATTTTTATTCCATGATGTTTCCAAGCATTCTCGTAGATCAAGTGATATTATGTTTTGGGGGTAAGCGAGTGCTTCAAACATTACATATAGAAGCAGATATTGCAATCTGATGATAATGGTTGATATGGGATAAAACTTGCCCCCATGTAGGCTGGTGTGTCGATACACTAAATAGTATCACACTGAATTTAAGAATCACAGTTCTATCTGGGGAGTAAGTAAACTTCAGTTCATTTTTGCACATCGCTATGAGTTAGCCTGACTAAATAATAGTGTTCTTGGGAGCAGTGGAAAAAACTGAGCTAAGGAGAAAATAAATACCACTTTTATTGTTTTCAAGGCAATTTCTTAGACATTATCTCATTTAGTTCATAATTACAGAATAGTTTATTATGCAGCTGGGTGTAAGATTTAAGGATTGTTACCCCCAGACTGTGAATATTTTACCTGATGTTTCTGAATTTGCATGTAGAGAATACCAGTGACTATTAAAGGCAAAAAATTCTTAGATTTAATTTGACTTTAGAGGCTGTTCAAGTTCTTGCACTCTGCTTGTTCCCAGACTCGCAGAACTGCTCACCAATTTACAAGGGCACCTTTCAGGAATAAAGCAAAATAAAATAAAGGGCATGACAACTGATTGTTCAGGGTTTATTTTTACCAAAACTTGATTGACATCTGTGGATAAGGCATTAAGGTGTTATGCTCTGAAGGGAGAGTGTTCAAATGAATTTGTTATCGTCTAGAGGAATTGAGAATAGGTTAGAAATTTAAACATGTGCCCATTTCAGAAGTATCAATTGGTCTTGGTATTTCTTACTATTCAGGGATAAGTCCAGTTGGGGTTCTAAACTTAGCTTGTGGAACATTGTTTATGTGCTTTGGAGCACTCAATTGTACCAAGAACTGTCCTTTCCCGATTCTATTTACCGCCTTCATTCTCTTAATTAAGCAACTTTGTCCATTGGAAAAATCCCCTGTTTACAATTGTGATTTGGTTTTTCTTACCATATATTGTGTGACTATTTGTATATTCTGATGTTGCAGAAAGACAAATCACATTTATTTCCTTTATTGACAAGCAAGATTGTGTATCTGAGTACCCAAGAGAACTAGAGTTGGAGCACTGTGTATAATATTTGAAGCCAAGCAGCAAAGCTGTTGAACCATCCTGGGAGCTAGGAAAGAAGCTGAGTGCTTGTCATTCTGTCCATTTCCGTCGCAGACAACAGGCAGTTTTGTGCTAAGAAGAAAACTATTGTACAGTTTTGCACATTGGACTAGAATCAGAAGACTCAGTTTGCAGTCCTAGCTCTATACCAACTCACTCCTCAGTGTGGAGATATGGTAGGCACGGTGTAAGTACAGATTCAGTATTTGACCACAGGTTAATTATGTGACTAACTAACTAGTCACATAACTATGTGCTTTACCCTGCAGTACTGGAAGGGAAATGACTCTTAAGGCCCAGAAAGGAGTTGGTGGAACAACCAGAGCTATGGTACCATCTTGGCATATAGAATCATCTTCTTGACCAAACACCTTGTGTTTCTGAGCAATTCAGGACATTTGAGGAATCAGTAGTAAAAGAAAAGGGAAGGGACTAATATTTCTGGTGAAAAATATATCCACCTTGGCCCTACCTCAGGCCTAAGGACAAAAAAATTTCCAGAAGTATATTATGTTTATGGTAATCTTTTAAACAACTGGGTAAGTAATTCCTCGTCTCAGCTAGTGTTAGCAACCACTGCCTTAGGGGAATGGGTAGGGGCCCCAAGGGGACAGGGGACATCCCTGTCAGCCCTCCCCGAGAATTAAATGCCTGCTCCCCACTCTGTGGCTGTCTCTATGGACTGTGGGAGGGAGGAAGGGAGGAAGGAAGGAAGAAAAAGAAAGGAAGAATAAAGGAATAAAGAAAGAAATAACCACTGCTTTAGAATAGTGGCTTCCAAACGTTTCTCTTCCCACATACCCTGAAAGAAATTTTTAAAAATCCACTTGAAACTAGGTACATTTGAAATTCATATCTGATATTTTCATCATTAGTCTAAATGGCTAATGGCAAAATAAATTATTTTGGCATATTATAAATATTAATATATTTTAAAGATACATTATTTATTCTTATAAATATATCCAATGAAATTTGAATACCAGTATGATGTGAAGTTCACTTTCATGTAAAAACACACATACATACGCTTCTATAACAATCATAAATTTTATGTAGTTCCAGTTTCCACAGAATATTTTCCTAATGTGGTATGTTTATTTACTTGAAACTTTTATATTGATCATTCTATCATATTTCTCTGTATAACTATATATAGTTTTATATATATATATACACACACATGCACACATATATAAATTTGTATGTGTTAAATTGAATATGTATAAATTTAAAATCGACCTTTCTTTCCCATGTCCATAAGGCATTAAGTGTTAAAAATGGGCTTTTTTTGACATTTAACATTTTTTTTCCGCTTTACTGAGGTATAACTGACAAATAAAATTGTAAGCTACCGAAAGTGTACATTACGGTGAATTGATATACATATATATTATGAAAGGCTTCACACTATCTAGTTAATTAACATATTCATCACCTCACATATTTCTCTCTTTTGGGGGGCGGTGAGAACATAAAAATGTATTCTCATTTGAGCCATTACCACAATTATTATTTTATACAATAGATCAAAACACCATAGTCTATTACAAATGTTGATCAAAATAATTACATAAAAAATAAAATTTCATTTGAAATGCATTTCTGATTAATACTAGAATGAGGCAGAGTTTAGCAGGAATTCTATTCTAGTTGCTTTTTTTTTAGGTTTAAGCATGGAAAAATCTTGTTCTTTCAAAAATAGAGATGTATTGAAGGCCTTTTCTTATGACATCACTGAACTTCTGCAGCTTCTTCTAAGTTGGGTGCCACATTTACATATTTACCTATCAGAAGAATTATTTCAGGTAATCTACCAATTGGCAAATCTATGAGGTTTTCCTTCAATTATAATGAAAGCAAAGAATTGGAAATTGCAACAGCAATTTCTGGAAAGTATACAAAAAACACCACCAAGATATAATAAACAGCCATTATGCTTGTAACTCTTTCTCATAAAGGCACCTAGATTAATCTGGTGTATGTAAAATATGTGGGAAATATTACTTAATTTCAATATATTTTTGTCAATTAAAAACATGTACTTTGAGTGTATTTTTATCAAACTATGGAGCTGCAGGTCTGGCTAATTTAGTTTATGCAAAATGGTGACCACAATAACATAAATGGCTAAATCATTTTTCACTGTAAAACAAATCAACCAAATCAAACTTGCTTTTTGTCTCAAAAAAACTGTCTTAATTTTTCAACTCAAATAAATGTCATAGAGAATATCCACATTGCAACCTTTGCACTTTTGAATGCAGCAGTAGCTGGGTATCAGCTCACACCATTTCTCCCACTCATCCCTTTAAAATGGTACAAGTTCACAACTTAGATTTAATATTTACCACATTAATAGCAACGTCCTAGGCTACGTGAAAATCGGAACCCAAATCTTTGAAAATCAGACCTCTGTAGATAAGTGTTTTCAGATTATAGGAGAAAAAGTCAGCGTGAGCAGTAAGGCCCTTTACTCTCATATGCACGCACCACACACTTCAGCAACGTCTAGAGAAACACCATGTGCCATTCCCAGCACAACCCCAAGTCAACTTGGATAAAGGCAGTCAAAATTTTTGCAAATTTCTTCACCAATGGTATTCCTAGGCAAGTCTTAGCAAGCCAAATGGCCAACATATTATATATCATTAACTGGAAATAATTGGAAACATCTGTGACTCTATCCATCTGAAAGGCATATATTTTACTTTCAAAAGTTTTTGGTACCACGATATGTTGAACAATGATTTCTATCATTTCCAGCACTCTACAGAGTACAGAGTTTTGTGAATAGGGAATAGATTTAACTGAAGCTTAAGCTGGACAGTGAACCTAATTTTTGGCTATGAACAGGGCACCAGAAACTTTTCTAAAGTTTTCTTCCCTGCTAATTTGTACACAGTTTCTAAGCCACTTTTAATGGCTGTAGGAAAGAGTAAACATTTATATTTGTACCAACATCTTCTACTGGTCTCTTAAATTAATAGTCAACCTGCTATGAACTTAGAAGTGTGTCAGAAGTAAAGGAAATAAAGAAAAACAAAGCCCGGCAATTTTGGTTGGAGAAGTTCATATAAAATTTAGAGATACTGGTCCTCTGGAGGTAGCTGGAGAAGAAAGGGATTAAGTATTTGCTTTTGTTTTCCAATGAATTATTTGGAATTTTAACATGTTTCAAAATAAAAAGTTACTTCAGTTAGTACAATAAAAGTTTCCCTTAATGATTCATTTATTTACATTTCATTGTAAAACATACTCCCTCTTCATTGTGTTGGTTATAGGAAGTAAGGTATAATGTGTGTGCATAACAAACATGAGGTATATACACCTCCCTTCCCCTTACCCGTGGGAGACATAGCTAATTAATCACGGCATTCTTTGCTACTGAAGAGAAGTCTGAATTTTGGGGTTTCATGAATCTGTTATCCATCAGCTGATGCCGGCATGCAGATTTAAGCCTATTTCCTTTCCTTGGTACCAGAGAAAAACTTAGGTCAGCATGTCCACCCTCCCCACTTATTAGCTAAGAAATCTTGGGAAAGGCTTTTAATCTGTTCTGCTGCCCTCAAAGGACTGTTACACAAGTGGAAAGATTAAATTCCCGTAAACGCATTTTGTAAACTGTACAGTTGCAATCACACATTGTTTGAAGAAATAAGATTAATTGTTTTGTAATGTAAACAGCATTACATCTTTAGTTAATCTAAACAGCATTACATCTTTAGTTAATCTCTTCCTGGGCTCTTTCCATACATATTTATTTTATCTATTTTGTAAGTGCAGATTTTTGTAAATCTATTTTTGTAAGTGCAGATTTTTTTTTTATTTTTGGTTTTATTAAAACTATCCACACCTGTATTCCCTTTGCATGTGATATCTGATCCTAACCAGAAGAAAATGCTGCTGGAGGAGAAAGCTCGAAATCTCACACCTGGCTCATCATTATGGTGCTCCGGCAGTCCTTTCTTCTCGGCTGGAGGCTGTGTGATTAATAACCCCTCTTCCCAATCATATGGGTATAATACTCGTCTTCCTTTGGCTGGAGGTGGGAGATATCTTATAAATGTGTGACGCACATGGGGGCTTCGTGATGCAAATTTCAAAATCAGCTAGGAGTTGATTGGCAGAAAACCGAACAATGGGGTGACAGGTGTGCTGGGGGTCAGGAATCTGTGAAAGAGAGGCTGAGTGAAGGTGGAGAAAAAGAGCTAGAGAGATTTGGAGTTAATCAAGAGCAGTAGCTGGAACAGCAGCCGTTTATGAAAGCAGATCTAAGCCAGATATCCTGGAAGAGAGGGCAGCTTCAAAGGCTGGTGAAAACAAAGAGAGGTGTGGGAGTTTAGCTGACTTCACAAAAAGCAGGATGGAACTAAGACGCCAGGATGATGCCATAAACGGCACAAACGTATTCTCTGTGTACCACATTCCCGAAGTGTGCCTGTCTGCCCCAGGTTTGTACCCTGAGGAGCCACGCCCATTTCTGAGTATGACAGCCTCAAGGTCAGAGACGCTCTCATTTGTTTCTCTAGATGCCAGCAGGGGACATGCACTCAGGAAGTGTACACTGGACTGGACGGAACTAAACATTGGATTGTCAGGAAGTTGATTTGGGTAACACGAAAAGGGGAGAAGCAGAGAATCGAGCCACAATCTCACCCCTTAAACATGCCAGCAGAAGTGATGAGGATGACTACAGGAACGTTTAATTGGAAGGCTTCCAATAACTAGGCGGAGCACATTGTTCAAGATAAGCCCCATTTTGGTTTGCATTCTAAAATTCTAGTTAAGATGTGCTAAGTTTTCTGCATAGCAAATGCTTTCACCCCAAGGCCAACTAGACGATAACAAGTCCAAAGACGGAAAGTGTGTTGAAACTTTTCCAAAAAACTGGCTTGGGTATCTGTTGCTGACTTACTCTCTCAGGTGATCCAGTCAGCATAGCAAAAGAACTACCCCAGAGAGAAGAACAGGTGGAAAGGGGAAAGGTACGGATGCCACGTCCTGTGATGGCCCGCCCAAACGATTGCCCCACTCAACCGGGGGCAATGCAGACAGGAGAAGTGAGAGCCAGTAGCTTGATATATTGGTCACATCTGCTCTTAGGGACACTTCATCCATCTTCTTTACACTCTAGCCACTTTGCCTTTACGGATGGTTTTTACTTATGTAAAAATATTTTTTCTTTGGGCAGTATGACAGACTCAACACATGCTTCTGTGTCCAAATGTATTTCTTTAGCAAATTATCTGCAAGCCAAAATTTTATGTGGGGTTTAATAAATCTGTGAATATAGTTTATACATACACACTTTAATTCAAATAACTCTCTTAAAATAGTCACATTTAACTATCCATGCACACAGACTATATGTTTACATCATCCCTGATGCATAAGTGGAAGTTTTCCAAAAATTCTGGGTACAGTAGAAAGAGGGAGTTCCAAGGAAGGAATATTACCTCTAAAACTCCTCTCTAACACATATATGAAGGCATTTAATCTGTCGCCAAATGCCAGAAATATTTTACTTTTCCCATGTGAGAATGAATACTTCACCTAAATGGATTTTAAACAGTGAAATGACTACTTCCATCCCATCGAATCCATCTTTACTTAAAAATAATCAAAATGAACAGTTTTAGAGTTTCAAACTATTAGAGAGGGTTTTTTATTTTTTTAATTAAGAAGTGCTTCAGCTTGGACATATTCAAGGGAGGTCACTCAGTGCTTTAGCCAAGAACATAATTCAAATATTGTGGAAATAATTTATGCTACTCTTCAAATATTTACAGGTCTCCCTCCTTCCTGACCAATTTGTGATTGTGTAGGACTGTGTGTCTAGTTCTGGACAATGAACTATGAGCAATGATGAGCTTCTCCTCCCAAGGAGGAGCATTTTAGTGCCATTGTAGACACTCCAGATCTATCCTTGCTCTCTGGCACGGCAACCCGTGATGATTGAGATGGTGGCTGTGTCCCTAGCCTTGTTTCCTTAGTGACAGTGATTGGTAAAACTTCCTGCTGACCCATGAGAATAAACCTTTGTGGTTTTTAGTCACAGAGACTTGGGAAGTGTTTACTAGCACAGCATACGAAGTGCATTGTGATTATATATGTGTGTGTATGTATATGTTTATATACATGTATTCCTCACTTTTTTTTTTTTTTTTTTGCGGTACGCGGGTCTCTCACTGTTGTGGCCTCTCCCTTGCGGAGCACAGGCTCCGGACGCGCAGGCTCAGCGGCCATGGCTCACGGGCCCAGCCGCTCCGCGGCATGTGGGATCCTTCCGGACCAGTGCCCCCTGCATCGGAGGCGGACTCTCAACCGCTTCGCCACCAGGGAAGCCCTATTCCTCATTTTAAAATATCTAATAACTATATATTAGTTACATAACCTAATACACACACTCACATTGTTTCTTTTTAAATTCCAGAAGAATTTTACGTGAACCAGTTGGTGCCATTCTACCCAGAACATTTTATGTCTTGTTATTTAAGAATTGTGAGTTAATATCATTCTGAAAGTAAAGAAAGAGGTCACAAGCAGATTCTACTTGTATTGTTAGTTGTTTATAATTGTTAAGACGGTGCACCTCAGTTGCAGATCTACATGGAGTCTAAGAAAATATACGTAGATCTGCACATACACAATCTGTAATAAATAAATGGAGACATGTATAATAAAGTTGAATGAATAACTTTATGAATCCCACAAATAACTTTGTGAATCCCACAAAAGTGTGCATTTAGCTTTAGTGAAAGTTCTTCAAAAACATAGGAGTTATTTATAACTCCAAATGCCTTCTTGTAGAGGGAGGGTTCTTCATTGACATAATACTATGAAAAATAGGGGCATGATAGTCTAGAAGTGGAATTTATAGAAAAGCTGAATTGTGTTGAAAAAGGTGGGGGGGGGGGGTGATAAAAAGAGATGGATGGTACCTAGGGGAAGTCTAAGAAGAAGCTAGGGCAAAGGGAGAGGGGAGTTCCCAGAATTAGCAGCACAGCCAGAAAGAAGCACTCGGCCCACAGCACAGCCTGGTTTAACCTGACACATCCCTGTTAAAAGTGGCACTGATTAGGAAAAAGCACAGAGCCACATTTTACCCACAGGTTCCAACTGTGTGCACTGAGTTTGCACAGAAATAAAACAGTTCCGGAAGCACTAGAAGGAGTGGTTGGCTGTCGACACTTACTGCGAGGACAATCTGGAGGGAACTATGAGCCACTTCTATGTACTGGTACTCCAGAAAACACCCCGAGACCGTGATGTAGCGATGGTCTTCTGGGGCCCAGTCTGGGGCAGGTGTCACTGATGTCACCGTACATCCTGGTCCATTCTCCATCCACCAAGATCGGTGCATTGAAATATTAAAAGTCAGGATAAGGTCTGTTTCCTGCAAGAAGGCAATTTATAAGGATGAGAATTACTTTGTAAATGTTAGTTAGCTTATTCGGACTGAATTGCTTTTGAGTTTCCCATTTTGAAATGTGGGTTTCTTCCCCTCCCCTTGCTGTATTTTATAGGCAGAAAGGTAGCATCTAAAGTCAAACTATCAGTTCCACCTGAAAATTATGTCTATCGATTTCATTTATGAAGGTTTGCCTGACTGCAGTGATACAAATAAAAATACTTACTAGTAGAATTGTCAGACTTACATTGTTACACTGAAAAGTCTTAGCTTTTAGGACTTGTAAATATTACAAAGGGAGTGTTTTAAGCTATTTTTATCAAGTGCAGTTCATCTTCAGCCTGCTATTTTCCTCTCCCTCAGAATATTTACCTTTTGCACATTTTAAATGTTAAAACTGTACATCAGTTTGGCAAAATTTAACACAATAATGTGGTTAGTGGTTAAAATATGTGAGAACTTTACTTAATAAAACACATTATTTCTTGTACCCCCGCCACTTATTATTATTTTAGAAAATCAGGATCTTTTCAATCTTGCCAACTCCTAATATAAAATTGGTCACAATACTTCTTAGAAAATATCATCAGCAAATTATTGCAGGGTGAAAATAGTTAAGTCAACAACTCTTTAGATGAGTTTCAGCATGTTAGGTGATGTGCAGCTACAAATGGAATGATGGTAGTTTCTGCACTAGTGACCTTGAAATCACATACACAGATGTGGAGCTGTCAATAGCACAGGGACGAATGTTGTTTTCCAGGAAGAGAATGCATCAAACACATCCTAGTATTCAGCAAGTCATGAGGGAAGATTCTAACAGAGAGGATCAATGGTGGAAAAGGAATTATTTCAGTCTCAGTGATAGAACCTCAAGATAATAGATGCCAACTACTTTCACACCAAAATGAGGTACCAGATTGACCAGGCAGATCCTGCATAGGAAATATTAAGACATATTCACTTAAACTGAACATATGAAAGGGCTGAGCATAAGTGATCAGGGAATTTGGAGACTGGAAAGAGTATTCCTTTGGAGAGTGCTATGTTATGAGTCTCATCATCTCCATAAAGTGGTGATAAGGGAGGGGGCAAGGTCTCTTCTCTTCAAGCCTATTGAGAAAGGCTTCAAAGTATCCCTTGGAACCTGGGAGATACAGCAAACTGGTTTCTGATTCAGTCAGAATAAATCTCAAAATAAAAGTCTGTGGCTGGAGCTACCTGCTAAGTGGCTAAAAATGTCTTTTTTATTGCATTAGTTGATTTTTGAATAGTGAACCAGTCTAGTATAAATCCCACTTGGTTGTGGTGTGTAATTATTTTTGTTCATTGTTGAATTCATTTTGTTTGAAAACATTTTGTTAGGATACTTGCATCTATATTTGTAAAAGGTAGTGTTCTTTTCCTGTATTTTCTTTGGTTTTGGCATTAGGTTAATGCTACCTCATAGAATCAGGAAGTTTTCCATCTGCTTCTGTCTTCTGGAAGAGATTGCAGAAAATTGGAATAATTTCTTTCTTAAATGCTTGGTGGAATTCACCGATGAACCCATCTGGGCTTGGTGCTTTTTGTTTTGAAAAGTTATTAATTGAGATATATGTATATATCTATATATCTATCTCAATTGATTAATTTATTTAATAGGTATAGGCCTATTCAAATTTCTTCTTGTGTGAGTTTTGGCAGATTGTGACTTTAAAGAAATGTGTCTATTTCACCTAGGTAATCAAATTTGTGGGCATGGAGTTTAGCTGTATACTGAAGTCTGTCTTCTCTACTACAGCAGCTAAAATAAAATTTGTCTTGCCACTTTTAACAAGTTTCCAGTGCAATTTTTTTCTTAACAGCTCTCATGTCTTTCTCTTACCTGGTTTGCTCTCTTATTTCACAGAGTACATAATTCACAACTTTCTTAAGAAGAGGTGAATGATTTTAAGTCTGAAGTGTTTTTACCCTACTTTTATATTAATTGACTAACATTTTGGATGGATATGTGCTTCTTGGTTGAAAATCTTCTCTCAGAACTGGGTGGCTGTTTCTCCATTATCTTCTAATTTCCATTATTACAGTTAAGAAATCTGATATCATTTTGTTCCCTGTAATTTTTTATGTAACCTGTTTTCTTTCTTTTGGTTTCTTGCATCTTTTTGTTTTAAACAGTGAAATATTTCAAAAACATCAAAAAGTATAGAGGATATTATAATAATACCGTTATACCCACCACTCAGTTTCATTGAATCTTATGTTATATTTGCTTAAAGTCATTTTTTAAATAAAATTTTATACATATAAATGATGCTTCCTCTGTAGTCTTCCTAAATATGATTTCCCCCCATCTCTCCACAGATAGTTACTATCATGATTTTGGTGTCATTATTCTCATGAAAGCTTTTTGTAGTTTTACTGAATATTTACATAGTTATTAATAATACAAAATGCTGGTTTTTTAGGTTTTAAAATATATATATACTCTGTAACTTACTTTGGTTCCATGTTATATTTTTGAGGTTTATTGATGTAGAAAATCTTTTTAGCTTCAAGTTCTGAAATTCAGTAAAACAGTATCTTGATGAGTTTCTTTTTCACTTAGTTTGTAGAGCATCTGGAGGGACTTTCCATCCAAGAGCGCTTTCCTTCCATTCTAGAAAACAACCTACATTATATCCTTAATTGTTCCCTCCCCTCTACTCTTTTGTGTTACTGCAGGAAGCTCCTATTAGTCAGACATTTGTCTTTCAGGATTGATCTCTTACATTCTTATTTTTTCTTTCGTATTGTTCATATCTTATATTTCTCTTTACTCTCTTGTAGATTTTCTTTACCAAGTCTTCCCAAACTTCTATTGAACTATATCTTTAATTTTTAATATTTGGAACTTTTAAGAGCTAATTCTTCTCTAATTGTTGCTTTTGTATAGTTAATATATTTGAATTGCTTCTTGGCTATAAATTTTCTTATTCTCTGAATACTTATTCTTTTAAAATTGTGTTTCCTACTTTGTTTTTGCTTTATCCAAGTTACTTATTTTTACTAAATAAGTAAACAGATAAGTAGATAATATTAACAGTAATTATCAAGGATCTACTATGTGCGATAGGCAATGTTCCTACCTTTATGAGTGTTCATTTGGGGGTGGGGTAGATGGACAACAAATACATGAACGTATCAAAATGTCTGTGTAGTGATTAATATATGCAGAAATATAAGCTCAAGTAAAGAAATAGAATAACCAAGAATTGGGTGATGGGGAGTGAACACAATATTAAATATAATAGTAAGAAAAGATGTCTCATTATTTTGTATTTGCACAAGTTCTGAATGAAGTGTAGGAGTAAAGAGAGCAGATATGGGGAAAAGCATTCCAAGCAGAGAGAATAGCCAGTGGGAACGCCTGAATATTTTCTGTTATGTTTATTTTTGCCTCTGACTTTCTTGTTGGAGCTGTTCCTTAGAAGTCTTTCACAAAAGTTGTCCTTTCATACCAAAGAGAAACTAAAACTTGATTGGCAGTTTGTCATGCATTAGTGGGCTGATCAGCTGGTATCCTTCACATATGATGACTGAGCAGGGCCTTCCAAATACTAGGTCTGTAGGGATTGGCAGGACTTTGTTCTGGGTCTTCCACTTTACTTATGGGGTATACATCAGACCACAGCCTCCTTGGGCTGAACTGGGGAGGAGCTGATGCTCTTGCTACATAATACGCAGGCTTTTTTTTTCAGCATACAGTATTTAATTTAATGCTCATGTATTCAGAAACTTAACTCATGCCTGCCTGTGCTTCAAGAGTCTTACCAGTCCAGAGGAGAAGCCTCGTTGCATAGACTAGAGGAAGTGCCTCAGGGCAGTCTAACTGCCCCTTGAACAGATTATTCAATTCATTTGCATTTTTAATCCTGTACCTCACATACACCTTCCACTTCTAAATCCTGACTTTTCCAAGGGTTTTATGGGTCAAATCTGTACATTGGAACCCACTGCATGATCATAAGTTGTAGGTTTTTCCATTTTGCTAAGTCATGTGCTAATCCTCTACTTTCTATCTTCCAAAAACTGTTGACACTTCTTGTCCATTCTCTTTTTACTGTGTGTTATCATTTTTTTATTCTTTAATACCACTTGGTGGAGTTTCAGGATGAAATGTAAGTAAGTACATATATTCAACCAGTGATCATTAACTGGAAAGTTTCTGGCATTATCTTACATTCTTATTTAGTTTCTTGTGGACATTTAAACGAAAGGTCTCTGTGTAAGCATAAAATAATGCACACATAAGCACGTGTGCCTTATTTTAAGCACAAAATATAAATTCCTGCTTGTAAAATAGACAATCGAAAGGTCTTCTTAAGTCCCCTTCAGTGCAACAGAAATTCCTGAGTATGACCTGCTCGATGCATAATCAATAGGTTATTTAATTCCCATATATTTTGTAATTTTGAGTTCAAAATTATAAGGACTTTTGAGACAAAGAATAAATCTTGTTAGCACAAAATAAGGCATAAAACCACAGACCAAATCTTGTATATTATCAATGAATTCACACCGAAAAGGATACAAGATAGGCTCAGAATTGTAAGATTAAAACACTTTTATATCTAAAAGGACTTTAATAATTATATGTTCAGAGTAGTATAGTGTAATTTGTATAAATATATTTATTCATCTCTCTTAGTAACTATTCAAAAAGTTCAGATTAAAGGACCCCATTATTGGTCATGTCGTTTTTCAAAATAGCAGGGTCTGATATATTACATGAAAGCTGTTATTAGCATTAAAAAGTTGTTTCTGATGGGGTTGTATGTATTCAGGGCAACACAAGAAGCCTAATTGCTCAACAAATAATAAGCATTTGATAATTAAAAAAAGAGCATTGAAAAGTAAATGAGAAAATGATACTAGTCATGTCTGAGAATTTCAACAAAAAGCTACAATTTACTTTCACAATTTATGGCATTTGTTGCATAATCTATTCTAATAGTAAACAATTGATTCAATATTGCAAAGATTAGAAGGTGGAAGTAAGAGTGAGAAGCTTTCAGTTGCAGTTTAAAAAATCTGAAATATTTTCTTAAATTTCTGGAGTTTTCTATTACTTAGTTCTTCTTTTGAAATAATAATATTAAAAATTGATACTCTCGCTTTTATAGATTGCTTAGTTAGTATCTGAAAGTATAGAAACTATGCTTCTTAGTAAATGGCAATTAGGTTATAGTTATCAGGATAGTTACTAACAAATATTAATTATTCATATACCATATGCAAAATACTCTACCAGGCCATGATGATGAGAAGAGATGTAAGATGCAATCTCTAACATTACAGGACTTATTGTCTCTTTTGGAGGGCAAGGTATAGAGATAAAATGTAACAATAAAAGGAAGCATTTGGGCTTCCCTGGTGGCGCAGTGGTTGAGAGTCAGCCTGCTGATGCAGGCGACACGGGTTCGTGCCCCAGTCCGGGAAGATCCCACGTGCCGCGGAGCGGCTGGGCCCGTGAGACATGGCCGCTGAGCCTGCGCGTCCGGAGCCTGTGCTCCGCAGTGGGAGAGGCCACAACAGTGGGAGGCCCGCGTACCGCAAAAAAAAAAAAAAAAAGGAAGCATTTGATAAGCACCTAATGAGAGGTGTGGACAATGTGTGTCTGGGAACTCGGAGGGTGTGATGCCTGTGGACTCTGGTGGGGCAGCCTCTTAGAGATGGGAACTCTAGCTGGGGTTTAAAATAAGAGCCAGGTTAGATAGATCCACAGCCTCGGGGGAAAAGACCATTTTAACTGGCGTGGACCAAATAATCAAAATTGTAGAGCTAAGAATACTTGTGTATTTAAGGACAAGTAAGTAGCCTTATTTTTATGAGATGAGAGTTTTTAAGAAGGAGTAGTGTGTAAAATCACTTCAGAAAAATAAGTTGAGGACAGATTGGGGAGTGACTTAAATGCCAAACCAAACATCCTGGCTTATTGAAAGATTTTTGATCAGGGACAGGACATTGGCACTATCAAACATGAACAGAGATATATTACAGAAGACATAATCAAGTCTCCTGTAGGATTGGGGTGGACAGTGCAGGAAACATGGGGTGAGACCAGTACGGGTGCTGTGTTAAAAATAGTCACGATGGAGGTGATCACACAGATGCTATAAAATCCAAATGCTTCATCTTAATCACTCTAGACTATTCTGCTGAGTTCCCTAAGTGTCCAGGGAGGTGAGACCAGGATCACCTTATATTATTTTAATACTCTCAGAGTAAGAATGGGAACAAGTCAACAATACATTAATACATACTTCTGGTGCTGATATTAGAGGAAGGCCAGGCAAGCACGTTGAATGGTAAGAAGCAAACTTTAACAACAATAAAAATACTCTGGAAGGTCAAAATAGTTATATTAATAAAAGCATATGTATTTAGACATCGGGACTAAGAAGTAGTTAGAGAACCCTGTGATTGAATGGCATCCTTAATTAGCTGAGGATGCAGGAGTTGGGATAGTGAGGAAGGCTATATTTGACACCAAGAATCACTTATTCTCAATGAACTCTTTTTTTTTTTTTTACAACCAAATATATACTGAGTTAAAGTTTATAAGATCATCAGAAAGCATTGTGTTATATCTCATTGCCAATATCTATATGTGGATACTAATTCATAGGAAATTCTGAAAAATTCTTTAGAATTTTCACAGCTTATTTCCAGCTGGTGAACTTAATATTCTAACCTTAAACATAGCTGTTTTCTTCTGTTAATACATGCTTAAATCTTTGCAAACCTGCTCATACATATAAAAACCCTAATGCCAAATTTATCCTGGTAACACAAGAATTAGTGAAAGCAAATCATATCGTTCAAGATGCCAGGAAGAAGGAGCTAAGAAAATATGGTTTTGAAAAGATAAGCAAAATTACAAATGCACTTTATTTGACAAGTAGAATGAATGTTGCCTATATAGCAATGCAGCGTAGAACATAAGGAAGTTCATATCTACCAACTCCAAAATCCAAAAATGTAATCCATCCTACTATATGATAAACTTAAGAAAAGTAGATGGAACATCAAAAATATATTTGTGCCCCTACTTTCTTCTAGAATCCTTAACTATGGGTAACTTTGGGATTTGGCTGATTATGGATCATAATTCAATATGACACCATAGGTAGCGTTAACTCCAGTTCCTGGCTCCTGTCTTTAGTTATTCAAGGAAAAATCAAGAAAATATTTCTGTGAGCATGAAAAACATTACAACCATTCCTCTAAAATCAATGAGGAAAATCTGATATTTGGATTTATAAAATCTAGTTTTAAAAACAAAACGTGTTTCTTCCCACTATGTAGAAAGATTTACTAAAGATGTAGTACAAAATGTCTCAAGTTCATTGCTATTACATGTTTTCATTGTTTCTTGCCTGAAAACAGGTTTCTCATGTCTGTGTTGCAACAAAGGCCATTATTTCACTTTTCTAAATCTTATCCTAATTGCCTCCTTAGTCCAGATAAATGTTTTACGTTATTCTACAACTGGTCTGCATCCTGAGCATTGTTGCAAAAATTACATTTTAATGAAATCCTCCTCAATACTTCTTATTAACATCCTGCATTTATCTCTGTATTTAAATTAATATTTTGGGCTACCCCTTCTAAGCTTTTCCTGATTAATTCCATTCCTTTTTTGAGATCATAATGTTATAACTGGTGTGTATGTGTGTGTGTGTGTGTGTATATATATATATATATATATATATATATATATATATACAGCGAAATTATCTTGGTCCATTGTTTTCTTCTTGTGGGAAAGGGATATGTTAAGCCCCAATATAGTCACTGTTCCTGCTTAGGAAATACATATTAACTCTTAGCTAGAGAAGAAAGTCTGCGTTGGGAATACAAAGAATTTTGTTTCAAGGTGATCCTTGTAATGTTCTGAAAGAGCTGTGTGGAAGGAAGGAAGAGGAGGGAGGGAGGGAGAGAAAGGAAAGGAAAAGAAAGAAAGAATTCAGAAAGGAAGCTGCCGTGCTGTTAAAGTTAATTGAACCTCCAGGCTCAAAAGTCTTGATTATTTTTTTACTTCCAAAGTTAGGACTCATCAGCCATGAGTGGGATCTAAGTTTGGCAAAATGAGTCTTCTCTCTTTCACACCCTTTCTAGCATATGCTAGAGGCAGAATTTTCTCAGCTGGTTACAATAATGAAAGATCAACTTCTCACTGACTTTATAGTTTTCGACGTACTGAAACCTCTTCAGGCAGCTTTTCCTGCTGTTTTCTCACTTTCTCATTTGTTCCCACCCTGCAGGTATCTTTTCCCATTTTGTGAGTGTTCCTTTCCCATCTAAGAGCTTTGAAAAGTGATCTGCATTCCCTCTAGGGGCTTAGGGACACAAAGAACAGGTTAGCTATTTCAAGAGAAGATGTTACTGCCATTTTGGCACTCATCTGAAGGACACCATTTCCTTTGTTTCTAAAGTACATTTATGTGGATTTTTTTTTTTTTTTTTTTTGCGGTACGCGGGCCTCTCACTGTTGTGGCCTCTCCCATTGCGGAGCACAGGCTCCGGACCCACAGGCTCAGCGGCTATGGCTCACGGGCCCAGCCGCTCTGCAGCATGTGGGATCTTCCCGGACTGGAGCACGAACCCATGTCCCCTGCATCAGCAGGGAAGCCCCCACATTTATGTGGATTTTTAATTGGCATGGAGGCAGAGGTGCTGATGATACTGAAGGCTTGGTGACATTTCAGGAACACCGAAATGTTCTCCTCAATGGTTCCCCACCATTACTGCCAGTCATTATCCCACCTGTGTGTGCAGCCGACCCCACCCCCCCCACCCCGTCCTGACGCTATCATTTTCCCAAAGTTGGAAATGCTGACTTGGATGGTATCTTCACTTGCCTCCAAAGATTTTAACTTGTCAACAGAATTGAATTGGGAGCCCAATCACATTTTGATCCATAGTTCAAAATGTCTCTTAGTTAAATTTATTACCAGAAATGCTAATAAAGTTTTATGTCCTTTCCTTTCTTCATTCATTCTCTGGGAGAGAATAATTCATGGGAATATGACCCAAAATGGTAGCAAGATGGAGATAAGCGAAGCATTAATGTCATTGATGCTGGACTTTAGAGAGCCATCTTTCAGTTATTGAGAAGGACCATAACTAGAGATGCAATGAAATACTAATTAACAGAAAATTTCTCTATAAGACCTCTTAAATCTTTTCATTTTGAAGATAAGTGTATCTCCTAGTCCATTCTAAATTCTTCAACTTACTGTTAAGTTTGAGAAAATATATATACTGCAAAAAGAAAGGAAATAAAACTTTTGTATTTATTACCTAGACTATGCCTCAAAACACTTAGAAGGAGAGATTATTATCCTTATTTAACAGAGGAAAAAATGAGGCTGAGAGTGCATATATAACTGCATCAAGTTATTTTTATTAAGGATGAAACTAGGTTTCAAACCTATTTTTTGTCTGAATGTATGCCTTCCAACTAAACCTTGTTGCCTCTTAAGGAAATTCTCTTGGTCACCTAATCAATCATTGCCAAAACACCATATCTGGTATTCTTTAGGAGGATGTTCTAGAAGAAAACCCAGTGGACTCATAATTCATACAATTTATTTTAAAAGTTTCTAAATGCTGTTCAGAAACCTACACAGCACTATAAAAGACCTGGACGTGTCCTCTTTGGTGGTTTGCTAACGCTAATCCAAAATTCATTGTACCCTGGATTTACAGTAGAGGTATATCAGCCATGCATTTAGATGAAGGAGCTTTTAAAGATATTTTAGTTGTACTTTATTCTCATGAGAGGTTTTTTTTTTAAGTGGTAAGATTTGTCTCTTGTCTTGTTTTATCCTGGCAAGTACATAGATCAATACTGCTTAGAATTTGTGGAGACAAATATAAATAAACCTCTAAGTCTAAATAAAACACCTTTAAGTATGTACCTATTTCCTTTGGATTGCTTCCAAAGAGCTCTTTGCAGCTTTTGTAATGCACAAGTCCAAGAGGCTACTGGTGGAAAAGTCACTGTCTAGAAGAAAACACTGAGAAATAGAAAAATACTCCTCATTACTTTTACATAGAAAGAACACTTAGTTCCTCTGTCTCCTTTACAAAGAGGGGATATTCTTCCCCGAAGTGTAAGAGGACGCAGAAGTAGAAGTTGGGAACACAAATGTGGGGAAGAAACAACTCAATAATTTTGTTACAGTGGTGAAAAGGTGAGGATGAAGTGAGGTGGTGGGCAGGAGAGTAGTTCATTCTAGAAATGGTGCTGATGTTGCAACAGCATCAGTCACAGCTCAGTCCTTCTTATTTATCTATTTATTTATTTATTTTGCGGTACGCGGGCCTCTCACTGCTGGGGCCCCTCCCGCCGCGGAGCACAGGCCCTGGACGTGCTGGCCCAGCGGCCATGGCTCACGGGCCCAGCCGCTCCGCGGCATGTGGGATCTTCCCGGACCGGGGCACGAACCCGTGTCCCCTGCATCGGCAGGCGGACTCTCAACCACTGCGCCACCAGGGAAGCCCAGTCCTTCTTATTTAAAAGATGTGCTTCCTTCCAACTCTTTTTTCCCCTTCACTTGCCTACAGAAAGGCATCATTCTCTATCAAAATATTCTTTTCTATTTATTGACGATTCTCTTCTTAAGAGTACCAAAACCGAAGTCTTGTGAAAACGAATAGTTTAATAATTCCCCATCCAAAAGTTCATAGCCATAAGCCAAGGGGCCATTTGAATTTACATCTTACACCTTAGCATGTCCATTGTCGTATAATCTTAAGTTATAGGTGGATTTTGTTAAGCTACTTCAGTAAAGGAGTAATAAAGTAACCAGCTATTTTCCTGCAGTGGACATAAGAATTGTGTGACATCTAATCTTCTCATTCACCTGAGGGATCTTTTACAGTCTCCTGGTCGGACTGTTTCAGAGTTTGCATCTGAAGACAGACACTGACAAAACTGCATCCTTTGCAGGGTCTAAAACTGATGTCCTATGAGGAATTTTGAGAGAATTTAGGTTGAATTGTCTGGAAAAGACTAAATGAGATTCTTATAATTGCCTTCAAATATTTAAAGAAATATAAAATAATCAGAGGGATCAGACTCATTTATATTTAACTTCAGGGAGGAGCCAAAGATTCAAGCTGATGAATTCATCTGGGAGGTAAGGCAGACAATCCTCAAAAGATTAGAAATGTTCCCAGAAAGAATGGGTGGTGTTCTGAGTAATGAATTCCTGTAGCTAGTGGTATCCAAGCAAAGGCTGGATGGTCCTTCAAGAGTGAAGGCTACACTCAAAACTTACACAATCTCTTCCCTCAAAATGATTCTGTGATTGTATGAGTAGAGAGAAACTAAAGATCATATGTGACACGATTTTCCATTGCCTAGGTTTATTCAGTACCACTGAGACAGGGGAATGTAAACTTCTGAGTATATCACTCTATCTAGTTCATATGAAATGACTTAGCAAAATAAGCTGTCATTTTAAATCTACCAATGACTAGTTTATGCCCAGCTGTTAATAATCTGCCTCTATTGACAGCTACTCATGTTAGCTCTTCAATATACTGCACTATGCTGTAGTTGACGATGATTATATATAAATTCTCAGCACCAGACACTTAGAGAATCTCTTTAGAAGTATCAAAATCACTTAAACACTCTTGTGAAAAGGAGCAATTTTAATAGTTTTTCGCTAATCAGTGATTGTTCACAGTTAGAACCAAGAGAATGACTTGAATTTATACAGTGAATCTGAAAAGGTTCCTACAAAACTCCAGCAATTTAAAAATTTAATCTAGTTAGAATATCATAAAGGTTACTTCCATTATAGAATATAGCTACATGGGGTTTTTTTTTTCGGTTTTTTTTCTTTGCTTTTTGGGGTTTTTTGAATTAAATATTCCTTTATTGCTGAAAAATGCTCACCAACACCTGAGCCTTCAGCGAGTTGCAATCATTTTGCAATAGTAACATCAAAGACCACGGATCGCCACAATAAATCTCATCATAATGAAAAAGCTTGAAATATTGTGAGAATTACCGAAATGTGACACAGAGACACAAACTTAGCAAAAATAGTGCCAATAGACTTGCTCGATGCAGGGTTGCCACAAACATTCAATGTGAATAACGCAGTATTTGTGAAGTACCATAAAGCAAAGCACAATAAAACAAGGTGTGCCTGTAATTAAAGCCCCTACGTGTTTTTGGGGTTTTGTGTCTCACACTTGTGTTCATACTGAAAACAAAATTTTTCCTCAATGTTTTTGTCAAACAGATCCCACTAAGACCACCATGTTTGTTTTTCTCAAGTTTGTTTTTCCCCGATGAGAAGATCTCTTCACAAGCAAGGGCACCAATGGCATTTCTTTTTGGTGAGTCTCTTAAAAATACATCAGAGAGGACTTTCAAGCACATATTGTGAGTTGACCCTCTGGGTACTCAGGATGTCTCTCATTACCAGCATCAGAACATTATTGTCCTACCCATGGCTGGATGATTCCTCAACATTGATAAAGCTCTACCATGGAATATCATTGACCAACTTTGTTGATCACTGAGCATGTTTTATGAATTTTTATTTTACATTATTCTACTGGGTTTTCTTCTCCGTGTAAACAGGCTTTAGTCTTCACTAGCTCTTTAAAAGCACCATCATCAAGCCCACTTATAATGATTGTCCTCTGACACACCTGGCCTCGTCTCTCTGCCATGGTTTCAGTAGACTCTACTCCAGTGAGTGTGCATCAGGATCACCTGGAGGGCTTGTAGAAACAGGCTGCAGGGCGCTACGCCCACAGTTTCTGATTGGTAGGTTTGGAGCATGGCTGAGAATTTACACTTCCTAACAGGTTCCCAGATGATGCTAATACTGCTGATTTAGGACCTCACTTTGAGACTCAGGGCTCTACCAGCCTGCCTCATACTGTTTGCCAATTTTCACAGCTAGAGGCACTTAACTCACACGTCTTGATTCTGCCCCACGCACGTAGGAAGGAATACAGGCCTTTCATTGGTTCAGTACAACGTAACTTTACTACGGATTTGACGTGGGTAGCAGAGCTGAGCGTTTGCTGAGTTTTCCAGCTCCCATCCTTCAAGCCTTCCTGGATTCCTTGCTGGACACACTATTTCTTCTGAGACTAGGACACTTGGATTTCCCTTGCTCGGTTCCTTCTGGAAGCTGAAGGTGAGCAGTTAAGTTCACTACCCACATCTGGGAATCTACCTGGTTGCCTGGACATTTGTGACCTTATGCTCACTCTGGCATTTTTGTTTTGCCCACACTGATTTCTTTCTGTGGCTTGTTGTTAAGACTTTGAAGTTTGGCTTTTCTGTGCCAGTGAGTCTAGCGTCCTAGGTCTGGCATTCCCTGGCCCAACTTCAAATACCCCAGGCTACCTTCATCTCTGCTTTTCAAACGTGGATTCAGTTGAACAACATTGTTGCTATTCCTCTGACTGCTGCCTATTCTTTCGTTCTCTTGATTTCCATATGTGTTTCCAGTTCCCTCAACCCCAAGCTCCATCTGCCTCATGCTCTGAGACTCAGTGCTGGCTTGGTCTTTTTCCTCTATGAATGATTACGTTTCTGGTAAGATCATGCAAGTTGGCCGGAAGGTTCTAATGTCACCTACACGCATGACTTAGACCCAAGTAAGTCAACTATATTTTTTCCTTTTTAAACCTGTGTCAGGGAGGTCTCTGGGCTTGTTATGCAAAGTGTAGTCTGAGGATCGGTGGCTTTCAGCATTTCGGGGTGCTTGTTAGAAGTGGTGAGCCTCAGGCCCCACCTCAGATGTACTGAGTTAGAATCTGTGTGTAACAGGAGCCCCAGGTGATTTTCATGCACATTGTATGGTATAGAGGCTATAGGAGGAACTGCTGCCACCTGAGACTAAATGGGACTCTCAACCTTACCAATCACTTTTCCAACTTCCTTATCACCACTGATGTAATTTTACAAACCTGTGTTGGGTGAGTTTCCCACTGACAGTGTGAACTATGACCAACAACCCATGATTCTGCAGGAACCCAGAGTCTCTCTGTGTACATCTCACATTTGTTGTTTCTTGGGATTTCTCTTGCACAACGCCTTTTCTACTGTGTCAACATACCAAGGGAATATTTCTTCATGCTTTTGGCCATGATCTGATGTGGGCTTGGATGACAGACAGCCTGAGGGTCCAGGGTGGATGAATACTACTCAAGTTCAACAATAAATTTTAGGTGCTTACTGTAATGCTGGCCCACAGTAGGTGGCCATCCAAACATCTCTCATCAGCATTTATTATGGAGAAGATGTTATCGGTAGATCAGGCTGGGTGAACTAACTCCACCCCAGAGCTTCTGTGGTGGATGGGGCCGGCAGTACTGGCCTGGACAGTGACCAGTGAATGGCCTTGTTGCCAGCAACCCATCCCTAAAGGAGCAATGCTTCAGGCAGTGACTGAGTCCAAAAGTCAGGTCCAACCATTGCAGGGAGGGGGCTAATAAGACACATACAGAGTGTCAGAGCCTCAGTCGAGACTGCCTACCTTCAGGATAGGGCTACAGCCCAAAAGGAAGAAATGGCCATGTTAAGCTGGAGACCCAGGTGGACAGGCCCTTATTCATAAGCGGTGCCACAGAAAGAACATGGGTTCTATCAATAGAATCCAAGCTGGCTTTGTGTGACCTTGAGTAGCTTTAACCTTGGATGGTCTTCCTAGGCAAATGTCCAGGATCTAATAGAGGACTCAGATAGTAGATGCTTAGTTCAATGCTAGTTACTATTATGTTTATTGTAGGGGGAATCATTCTTATGTGAGCCTATGGACCTGAGGGCTACTCCAGGTTCTTTGAATTCTGACCAGATTGGTTGGAATGTTGGGTAGCTAGTGTAGTTCAGGATCTGAGCAGAAGGCAGCATGCGTGCTCAAAGCACAAGTGCTTAACAGGGTATATTGGAGGACTTTTTTTTTCCCCCTTTCCTCTTTTGTGCTCTTCTCTTGTAATTTGATGACTATCTTTAGTGTTGTGTTTGGATTCCTTTTTCTTTTTTGTGTGTATATCAATTATAGGTTTTTGGTTTGTGGTTACCATGAGGTTTTGGTATAGCAGTCTATATATATGTGATTGTTTTAAGTTGCTGATCTCTTAATTTCAGATGCATTCTAAATATCCTTCATTTGTACTCTTCTCCTTTCACGATTATTTGTTTTGATATTATATTGATATTTTACATCTAATTGTTTTGTGTGTCCCTTAACTGCTTATTGTGGATACAGACGATTTTATTACTTTTGTCTTTTAACTTCCCTACCAGTTTGTGTGTGGATGATTTCCTACCTTTACTGTAGGTTTGCCTTTACCCATGAGCTTTCCCATTTCGTAATTTTCTTGTTGCTGGTTGTGGCCTTTTCTTTTCTGCCTAGAGAAGTTCTGTTAGCATTTGTTGTAAAGCTGGTTGCATAGTGCTGAATTCTTTTAGCTTTTGCTTGTCTGTAAAGCTTTTGATTCTCCATCAAATCCTAACGAGAGTCTTGCTGGGGAGAGTATTCTCGGTTGTAAGTTTTTCCTTCCATCACTTTAAATATATTGTGCCACTCCCTTCTGCCCTGCAGAGTTTCTGCTGAGAAATCTGCTGTTAGCCTTACTGGAGTTCCCTTGTATGTTATCTGTTGCTTTTCCCTTGTTGCTTTTAACATTTTCTCTTTAATTTTTGTCAGTTCGATTACTATGTGTCTTGGTGTGTTCCTCCTTGGGTTAACCTGTATGGGACTCTCTGTGCTTCCTGGGCTTGGGTGACTATTTCCCATATTAGGGAAGTTTTCAGCTCGGCTTGGGTGACTGTTTCCCATATTAGGGAAGTTTTCAGCTCTTATCTCTTCACATGTTTTCTCAGGCCCTTTCCCTCTCTCTACTCCTTCTGGGACCCCTATAATGTGAATGTTGGTGTGTTTGACATTGTTCCAGAGGTCTCTTAAACCTGTCCTCATTTCTTTTTTCTTTGTTCTGTTCTGTGGTAGTGATTTCCACCAATCTGTCTTCCAGCACATTCATTCTTCTGCCTCATGTGTTCTGCTGTTAATTCCTTCTAGTGTATTTTTCATTTTAGTTATTGTATTCTTCAACTCTGGTGTTCTTTATATTTTCTAACTCTGGTGTTCTCTATATTTTCTAACTCTTTAAATACTTCTTATAACTTCTCACTCTGTGCATCCATTCTTTTCCTGAGTTCTTGGATTATCTTTATGATCATTACTCTGAACTCTTTCTTGGGTAGATTGCCTATCTCCACCTTACTTAGGTGTTCTTCCAGGATTTTATCTTGTTCCTTTGTCTGGAACATATTCCTTTGGTGTCTCATTTTCTTTAAATTTCTATTTGTATTTTTATGTCTGTGGTAGGTTACATTTCTCAACCATAGAGACGTGGCTCTCTGTAAGGGATGTTCTATGTGTCCCAGCAGTACAGTCCCCTCCTGTCACTCAAGGGCCAGGGAAGAGCTATTCCAAGGGTAGCCTCTGACCTGAGTTGACAAACTCAGTTCTGCAGCTGCAGGATTGTAGTTTTCTTCTAGTGTCTGCCCCCTGGAGGGTGAGGTTGGTCTAAGAGGCTTGTGCGGGCTCCTGGTGGGAGGAGCCAATGCCTGCCCTTTGGTGGGTGGGGCTGGGTCTTGGCCCTCTGGTGGGCAGGCCTATGTCAAGGGGCGTGTCTAGAGGTGGCTGTGGGCTCAGGAAGTCTTTAGGCAGCCTGTTTGCTGATTAGGCGGGGGGGGGAGGGGGGCCCTGTGTTCCTGACCTGTTGGTTTTTTGGCCTGAGGCTTACCAGCACTAGAGCCTACAGGCTGTTGGGTGGGGCCAGGTGTTGGTGCTTATGACCCAGGCAAGATGTCTGCCTTCAATAAGAGTTCATATAGATGGCACTCTCCAATATCTCTGCCACGGCCACTGGTGTCCATGTGCCCAGGGTGAGCTATAGCTGCCCTCAACCTCCCCTGGAGCCCCTCCAAGACCAGCAGGTAGGTGTGGCCCAGGCTCCTATGCAGTCACTGCTTCTGCCCTGGGTCCTGGTGCACATGAGACCTGTGTATGCCTACCAAGAGTGGAGTCTCTTCTTCCCCCTGTCCTGTGGAGCTCCTGTACTCAAGCCCTGCTGGCCTTTCAAGCCAAATGCTCTGGGCCTCCTCCTCCTGATGCCAGAACCCTAGGCTGGGGAGCCTGACATGGGGCTCAGAACTCTCACTCCTGTGGGAGAACTTCTGCCATATAATTGTTCTCCAGTTTGTGGGTCGCCCACCTGGGTGGTATGGGATTTGATTAAATAGCAAGTGTGCCCCCTCCTACTGTCTTGTGGTTTCTTCTTTGTATCTTTGGACATAGAATATCTTTTTTTGGTAGGTTCCAGTCTTTTTTATTGAAGGCTGTTTAATAGCTAGTTGTGATTTTGGTGTTTTTGTAGGAATGGGTGAGCTCAAGGTCCTTCGACTCCACTATTTTGTCCCTCCGGGCCCCACATTTTTTTTTCTCTTAGGTTTCTTGTCATACCTCTGAGAAAATCTGAAGCAGACTGGAGGACCTAGGCTTCTGGGTTCTTCCTGACAGTGCAGTTCCAGGGCAGTTTGTGCTCCAGTAGTCTTGGGAGTCCTCATAAGCACTGGGACCAGCAGCAGCAGTGGTGATGAGCGACTCTAGTCTCTCTGTAGTTTCCAGGGTCAGTAGAAAATGGATGGTTTAAGGTATCTAGATTCCAAGGTTCTCTCTTTTTTTTTTCCCCCATAGTTCTCCCAGAAATCATGAATTGAACTCTAAGAAAGCAAATTCTTTGGATTGCTTGCATGAAATAGATTTTTGGTCAGTTACAATAGGTCAGAATGGAGGAAACTCCTTGCCTGACAGCAGTTTTCCAACAGCCAAATGAAAAGATACACAGGGCGAGGTCCCAAAGAAAGGCGCCTCTGTCCTTGTGGAGTTTGGGGACCTGCATAATGGCGTGCAGAAGCATTCTGGTTTCCCAGTCTGGAAGCCTACATGGTTTTGAGTAACTTTGCACTTTAAAAAATACAGTCACAAAAGAACTGAAATTTATTGTAGATCCTTAGGCTAAATCCAAACCTGACATATCTGACTCCTTTCACTCTAAAATGCAGTAATTAATTTTTCCTGGTGCTACATCATTGTCACTTAGCATTGATTGAAGCTTTAGTTTTTATTAACTAGGGAGAAATCAAACTATACAGTTGAGTCCACGTTAATCATTCTCCATAAAGAGAGATGTATGTGTCTCTCTGACATCACTGAGAATAAGAAAAAAGTAAAGAGTAAAACGATTTCACGTTCAGGAAAATTTTGAAAGAGCTCATGTAACTCATAGCAATCACTTTTTTTTCTCCTGGTCTAAATTATCCAGGTAACTATGTAATTTCTCTGCTCTGTTTACCAGTGGAAACTAAGATGTCAGGGCTGGTGGGAAAAGTAAAAGACGGTGAATAAGAAAATTGAGGTCATGGCCATGGGCATCATTCTCTATATTGCTTTCTCATTCTGTAATACAGAGGAGATAATGAAGATCCCTTTCCAGATAACTGAGTACCAGAGAAATATAGTGGGAATTGTTACCTTGAATGAGGATGAATTTGGTCTTAGTGGTAAAACTCTGTAGGATATTGAAATAATGAGATTTCTGACAATTTGTAATAATTAACCATTCTCATCTGAAGAATCCTACCTGTAACTGGAGATTAGCACACAGCTGAGAAACCTTTCCCATCACTTTGGGATACTTCCCTCTATGGCAAAGGACAGTCTTGACGTGCTCTTACAGTATGAGTGCCCAGAACCTGTTCCCTGGCTATTCCACTTTGTCACTTTGTCCATAGGACTCCCCCTACACCCAATCCTGACCTCTGCCTAAGTGTAAGGTGCCTACATTTGCCTGTATATATTTCTGAACACAATATTGGCTTACCCACCCTGCTCTAACCCTTCTTCTCTGCACTTTAACCTAACACCTCAGACTCTGTACATAGAACGGTCCCTGCATGACACCTCTTCCTATGCTAGCTGTATTCCTGCCTGTATCTTCCCGTCAGCATGGTTTGGATTCAGATCCTGGGCCTGCCAGTCAGTCCTTCTGTACCCAACTGCTTCCTAAGACCCAATGTGCAATGCACATCAGCATAGAACCTAGAGTCTTAATATATTCAGTAACTAATTGGCATAAATGTCTCTTGGATATGGCAAGTATCCCAGAAATATAGCTTCTGAATTGACATTTATTGAGTCAATGTTTCATGTACTTATAATGAATGTGGTGATGTGAGCTCTGTCTCTTTATAACTTGGCTTAACCTTTCCTTTTGGCTAAAATGGATTTCTGGATAGTATATCATTTTTTGGCAATATCTTAATGTTGAAAAAGGTTTTGATGTTTATCAGATTTAAACCATAAACAAAGCCGATAACGGAAATGAATAAGAAACTTGTGTTCAACTAGATTAATGATCCTAAGTAGGTGTAGCTTCTCTTAAGCTCCAAGGTACTTATTTTCTTCTTCAATGTAAACAGAAAACAGTATTTCTCCTGTGCACATGGGTAAATTATTCCTTCCCATGGGCCAAAATAAATAAGAAAAAAAATCTTGATACACTAGTTTTTGGGAGCGTAATTTGAGGTGGGAAACAGGATAGAGTATGAATTTGGGGGCTAGTGGAGTCCGAGAAATCATTTCAGAGCCTTCTAGACACAAAAGATAAACTGTCTTTCAGTGTCTGAGGAAAATACCTAAATTTACAAAAATTAGTTTTTGGGGCAAAAGTCCCCTGAAAGTGGGAGGACTGTTCTGATAGACTTCTGATCCCCTCCGCTCTCAGAATTCTTATATCCCTGGGGCTTACTTGTTAGACTCAATAAATTAGGAGAAAAGAAAAAGTACTCATCTCCCACTCTTCAGGTTTTCAGAGATGAAAAAAAAAAATTCCATTTCATTCCTCCCCAGTGGAAAGGATGGGAGAAATGTACCTCACATGTCTCTCTTTCCTCTCACTGAGCCCCACCACCTCCATGAAGAGTGACTTATCTGATGGGTAAGTTTGGAAAAGGGACTGAGCATGCTCAGTTTGGTCATACCTCTCTTATTTGGAGCTAGCCCATCTGCAGAATGCACACAATTTTTGAAACTCCACAGGATGAAATCAGAGGCCATGCTATATCTTCTTCGTAGTAATATTCATATGGATATTTCATAAAAATATTAACATTTTTATATTGTTATCCTTTATAAAAATATGCAAGTCAACTGAATTTATGCCTGAAAGCTGAATGATTCTACACTGGAGAACGGGGCATGGATACTGGAGCCCCATGAAAGTACTGGAAAGGAGTCTGTAATACTCAAAAGCCCACTTTTGAGTGGGCTTTTAGTATTATCGTGCCCATAGCCCACTTTTGAGGAATGCTGAGTTTAGGACCCCAAATCCATAACCTATGGTTAGTTGGATTACAAATGTAAATCTTATACTGACAAGGATCAACAAAACTAGTTAGCTGTTGTCTCTTGCCCAGGTAGAATATAGTACATTCAGATAAAATTAGCTGTATGTCATTAAAATATCCATCCCCAAGTTCCTGGGAACCTGAAAGGGCCTGTTTCATGAAAATTAACTAAGATTACCATTCTTCAGGATAATGAAGGGCCATCACTGTGAAGGATAAAATATAAAGAAGACATGATTATAGCCTTCAAAGACTGAACAACCTGCTATGCAGTCAGTCAAACACAAGAAATTACACCATAAGGTAGAACATGGCTGTAATCTTAGGAAAGATTAGCAAAAACACTTTTGAAGTTAAGGAAGGTCATATCCAGTTGACCTATCATGAAGGGCTTAATAGAGGAGTTGATATTTTAACTAGACCTTGAAGAACAGAATATTTTAAGTAAGAAGGGAATGATGGGCAAAGGTAAAAAGTGAACAAAATAATTTAGAAAGGAAATAAGAAATGGTGAGTTGTTCTAGGGGGCTACAGTGGTTTGCTTCTGTATGTGTATGTATGTGATTGTGGGCACAAGTGTGTAAATATGTGTGGGTGTGCACATGCGAGCATGAATGTGTAAGTGTGTGAATGTGTGAGCATGAATGTGTGTGTGTGTGTATATATATATATACACATGCCCCCTGGGACAGTCACTGTGGGAGTAATGAGGCTGTGAGTGGGATGTGCTATAGGAAAGATGAGAATCATAGGACACTAAAGCAGAAATAAGAGGACTAATGGAGCATCCTTTTGAATATGATACCCATAAGTACCTGGGGTTTTGAGTTTACACAATCTAGAAAGCCAGCTTGCATGATGGAGTATTTAGACTTGCATTGCGTAAAGAAAAGTGAGGGATGGAAACTGACATCTGTTGACAACTTTATAGATGTCATCTCATCTCATTATCACTACAGTCCTTTGGAGAGAACATTCTTACATAGAACGAGGGAAAATGGAAACTAAGTGATTAAGTGACTTGCTAAAGTACAACCAGGACCTGGATTGAACTCACATTTGTCTTACTCCAAAGCTCATGGTTTCCACCCAATACAAGTGATTTTCAAATTTTAGCTATTTGTACAATATCTTCCTTGGTTTGCCTTATTACTACTTGTACTAGTTTCTTAATATTTTCTTATAATTTATTTTGAAAAGAAAATTCATATCACTATTTGATGTGCTGGTTATACTTTCCTAATACAAACGAAAGTTCTTGTATAACATGGTATCCTCTAGCTAGTACATAAGGTATCTTTGTAAAACCTTACGCCCCCAGCCCCAGGGATTCTGGCCTGGCTTAACTCTGATTAAAGACACAGGGCTTGGTGAGCAAAATTAAGACTATTTCAGCCTCCACTTACCCCTTCAGGCAGGGTCTTCGGGCAGGGCACAACCTGCACAGCTGTATGTAGTGGCTCTGAACAAACCTCTTAAATTGAAAGAAAACCCCAAAATAATCTGCCTGACCATGTACCCAGGCACTTTTGGAAACCCTGCATATAATCTAGCACTTTTGGAAATACTGCCTTTCACAAAATAAGAAGGGGCCTTCCAGTTGTCTTGATATCTGGGGAATTCCTCTTTTAGACCTCTATTTAAGTATGGGAAGCATTTAATGAGGTATGAATCATTTCACAGAATGTTTTCCCAGATGTTTAACTCACCTTTTTTAAAAAAATTAATTTATTTAATTTATTTATTTTTGGCTGCATTGGGTCTTTGTTGCCACACACAGGCTTTCTCTAGTTACGGTGAGCAGGGGGCTACTCTTTGTTGCGGTGCACAGGCTTCTCATTGCGGTGGCTTCTCTTGTTGCAGAGTGCGGGCTCTAGGAGTGCAGGTTTCAGTAGTTGTGGCACATGGGCTTAGTTGCTCCATGCCATGTGGGATCTTCCCAGACCAGGGATCGAACCCATGTCCCCTGCATTGGCAGGCAGATTCTCAACCACTGTGCCACCAGGGAAGTCCCTTAAGTCATCTTTAAAGGTGTTCTAAATATATGGATTTACACACCTGGATATGTAAATGCTTTCTCTTTGGTCAATGGATCTCCATTGTGTACAGCTGATAACAGCTCAGGTGTCCTAGGACCTGCCCCTTGATATGGTTATATCATGACTCAGTGATTCATTTACTGCGTATTTTGTCAGAAGTTTCAGAATTTCATCAATTCAGAGCTGATCGCAAGGCTCCCACAAACTCTGAAAGCTTTTTGAATGGAACTTTTGAAGTCTGGCCCATCACCTCTGCTTTTAGCCCATTTTCTATATTCCTACTTAGTTCAGATCCTGACAATTAATTCCTCTTCAGATATTCATGCAAAAAGCAAAAAGTATTCCTTTTTCTATTTTCAAGTGGTAACACTAAGTAAATCTGGTTATATATATTTTTTAAAGAAGACAATGTGTTACAGTAAAAAGAGTAGGGGCTTTGGAATGAGACACACTTTGAATCTGACATTTGATGGTTTCTGACTGTGTAACCTTAGCCAAATTGATTAACCTTTCTGTCTTCCTCTTTCAAATGTGGATAATACTTTTAAGTTTTTCTATGAGACCAAAATATATAAAGCAACTGCAGCACAAATTAGGTGCTCAATGAAAATAATTTTTCTTCTTTTGTAATAACTTCAGATTGTATAATAAAAAGGAAAGTCAGATAAGCTATTGAAGAATTCTGTAAAACGTTTGATGTATCACTGTTTCCTATCCAACTATTTGGTACTATGAAATGAACCAGATATTTCCTGCTTGCTATCATTTTAAGCAACTACCTTTCTCCAGATAAAAAATAAAACAAAGGACTATAATTTCATATTCCTGAATTATAAGATCTAGCATTTTCCTTCCCTGGTCACTAGGGTCACAGCCTTAGTGAAGAGCAGAATCTGCTCCAGGCACCCAGCCCCTCTGCTGTGGCAGTGAGGGAAACTTAAGAAAGTGACATGGTGTCAAATCTCCCATTGAACTGCAGCCTGTGTGGTTTAAAAATTAGATTTTTAAGAGAGGATGTGTCCCAAGGAAAGAAAGAAATTATGCTCAACTATGACTTCACAATTTATGTTTAGACACTTTGTTGATACAATTGTACATCGATTATATTTCGTGCCTAAGTGGAATGAAGGAAACTTTAGTGTCAGGAAGATGGAGGAGGAAAATGCAGATCAATATTACAGAGGATGCTCAAGGAAATGACTTTTCTTCCTACTTAGTATTTTAAATGTGTGAATGATGCATCTTAGTGATTTAATTCTCTTAGTTAAGGACAAAATAAATATAAAAAAACTGGCTTTTAGAAATCAAGAAGTTAAAATGGAAAATTGTAAGAAACTAAGCAATACAAATGAGCCACTTTATTTAAAAGAACTAATAAGAAAATTCAGTGATGGATTTCATTTTTTATTTAAATTATAATAACCATTTGATCAGGTGATCTTTTCAGAATTCAAACCTCTAATTTTAACAAGTAGATAATCGGGTTCAAGACAAACACATACCACAAATAGGATCAAACTTCTTGAGGACAACCTATTGCAAGAAATAAAAGTCCTACCTTAAAAAGTGCAATTCTGTTCCCTGCTTCTGGGAAAGTGCAGAAAATAAATAATATTTTTTGCCATAATTTGTAAGGCTTCCCCATAATTGGGATTTTAAGAAAGTGAAAGTGTACCTATGAGAAGGTATTTTGCTAAACTTACTCCTTTCACTTCAAACCATACCACCATCTCATGATAAGATAAGAAAATTGGTATTTAAGCATTAGAACGAGCTTACTTTATTTCCATCTTCTCTGATTTGTGTAACCCTTAGAGTCTTAAAGCCACAAAGAAATTATATTACCTGCTGGTAAGTAACAGAACCAGATGGAAATCTCAAATCTCCTGAATCTTATTCCAATGTTCCTTTTTACACTTTTATTCTTCTAGATTGGACAAATTATTCACTCTTACCCTATTGACCTTACAGGGATCATCACTTAAGCAAAATGCCCTTTTCTTTTCTTAAACATCTGGAATTCGCTATTTGTAAGTAAGTAAGCTCGCTAATTACTTCTATTAATCCCGTAGACTTATGTCTTTACTTAACGTGAGAGTCCAGGGAGGTTTTCTCTTCTTAAGAGCATGTAACTGAGTATTTGTTTATATTTACCTGTTTGACACCTCTTTTTCCTTCTTCTGATAACAAGATTACCACTTTTGTTTTGGGAACTGCCTTTCCACATTAACTTGACCAGTCACAGTACTTCATCCTCCTAAACACAGTGATTTGTAAAAGGGAAAGGCCCTATTTCAAGGAGAAACAATCAAGAGTCCCCCTCAGTTGAGGGACTGAGCTGGACCTCAGAAGAGACAATGTCTCTCTTTCTGAGACTGAATACACGTAAGATTGAGAACTTGTAGAGGCCTACTGCCATCTCTCCTACCATATCAGGGAACACATCTAAGAGTGAGGCAATAACACAGAAGAAAACCAATGAGAGTAACAATAAAGAAAAGACAAGACAAATTTCTGCTAAATTCACATGACTTGTATCATTGGATTCTGCTCATCCTGAAGATAGCACCACCTCCTTAGATTTTCTAGTTTATGTGCCAGTACCTTCCCTACCTTCCCCCTTTTTCTCTTAAACCAGCTTTGGTTGAGTTCCTGTCACTTGGATTTAAAGAGTTGTAATACAATTTCATTCTTATTTATTTGCATCCTCGAATTTTCTTTAAGTAATCATTATTACACATAGTCATCATCCTCTACAACACTAAGATCTAAGGAATTATGCCTCTTCTTTTGTATTTCTTTTTCTACTCACATTTTTAAGTTCGTTGATACATGTTGATCCCTGAGGAATTTGTTTTAGTCTTCTACTGATAAGCCATACATGCTTAGGGATCTTCCTCTCCTCATAATTGAGAGTTTGTTCCCTTTCTCTACAGATGAGAGGTCCATTCTGCTCCTTTCCTTGCAGCACACTCATGCATGTGATGAGCCAAAGAACAGTTCTCAAGTGAAAACCTGAAACATATTTTGCTTCCCAGGATAAAATTTTCAGAGGCTGCAGGGCAGTGAGCATTGCAGTGGGTTGAAGGGTGGACCCCCAAAGTATATCGATGTCTGAACCTCCAGAACCTGTGAATGTGACTTATTTGGAAAAAGGGTCTTTGTAGATGTAATTAGGTATCTCAAGCCGAGATCATCCTAGATTATTTGGGTACACTCTAAATCCAATGACAGTTGTCCTTATAAGAGCCAGAAGAGAAGACCATGTGAAGATGAAGGCTGAGATTAGAGTTATGCCTCTACAAGCCAAGGAAACCTGGAGCTACCAGAGAGGAAAGAGGCAGGAAAGAATTCTTCCCTAGAGTCTCCAGAGGGAGCATGGCCCTGCCCATACCTTGATTTCAGACTTCTGACCTCCAGAACTGTAAGAGAATAACTTTCTGTTGTTTGTCGTATTTTTTAGCGGCAGCCACAGGAAATGAATAGAGGCATTATAAAACAGAAATATGAAAATTATTACTTTAGAACCAATGAATGTACAGGTTGTCACTGAGGTTCTCAGCCTAGGACACAGTCCTGGCCGATTTTTGGACAGAATTGGCTCTGGAGCCAGGGGAGGGACACGGATTTGCAGAGCAGTGAGGAGACGAAGTGTCTCCAGCCACAGTTGGGAGAGGTTTTCAAATATAAGCAAAGCCTTATTTAGGGATCACTTTCGTTCTCAAATTCTTCATTTGGAGAGAAATATTTTCTCCCAATCAAACTGATCATCTTTTCTTGAAGCAGTGATGTATGGTAAAAAGTGCATCAACCCTATAATCAGACAGGTCTGGGTGTGAATTATGGGTTCTGCCTCAGCTCTGGGATCTTGAATAGTCTCTGGTCCATTCAGAGCAAATGAGACTTGTGCTCGGCGTCTGAGAAAGAAACCCTTACTCTTACAGATGAGAGTGCGAGGAGAAGGTAGGAGGATAAATCAGAAAGTTGCTGATTTATCTTCTGGCTCTGAAAGGACACCTCATCTTAGAATGGAGCCAACCAGAAAAATTGAAACCAAGATTGGGAGAGAAGTGAGACATTGATTACAAGATTTCGAATTCAGCTCTGCTGTACCCCCTAGACTTTTTAGTTACAAGAGCCGATAAATCACATTTTGTCGAAGACGCTTAACCCACAGAGTGTTACTATACTATGTAAAGTCACGTAATATGATTCCTAAAATGTAATATATACATTATAAATATTAGTGCCCTATTAGCCTGGAATTCCACCAATGTATTTCCACAGAAAGTGCCTTAGAGTGGTGATTTTTCAACCGTGGCTACACATTAGAATCACCTGAACAGCATTTAGAAAATCTCCATGTGCAACAGCATTCCTCACAGATTAAACCAGAGTCTCTGAGAGTAGGATTCAGGCCTCAACTATGTTTTTTTTTTTTTTTTTTGCAGTACGCGGGCCTCTCACTGTTGCGGCCTCTCCCGTTGCGGAGCGCAGGCTCAGCGGCCATGGCTCACGGGCCCAGCCGCTCCGCGGCATGTGGGATCTTCCCGGACCGGGGCACAAACCCGTGTCCCCCGCATCGGCAGGAGGACTCTCAACCACTGCGCCACTAGGGAAGACCCCTCACTATGTTCTTAAAGCTCCCCTGGTGATTCAAATATGTAGCCAAAGCTGAGAACCACTGTTTTATAGCTAACTCACAAACAGGATTTGTAGGTCAAGAAAAAAAATTAAAAAGAAGGCTTTTACTTTAAATAGCAACCCTAAATATTGCCTATTTATTGTGTCAAGATTTTGAAGTTCACTACCTCTGTGGAGACGGCTTCTAAGCTTGTTTTTGCTCCCTCTGGCAAATTGTTGCTAGTTTTCTTTAACAGGAGTCAAGAGAATATCTTTTTAGCCTCACTAGGCCATGCTCATTTATTCTTATTCTGCAAAAACCCCTCCAAGCTTTTGAGCTCGTTATTTTATTAGGGACTGATAAATTTAACTTGACCACACACACTGCTAAAAAGCTTAGTCTTCCATTTGAGGCAGGCCAACAGTCTGTGTTATCTTTAACCCTTCAGCTTAGCTTATGAAAGATAGTGTTACATTGATAGCTGATGTTAAATTGTATGCAAATTATGAACTTTTTAGGTCCCAGCCCCTATGGAGCGTATAAAACTGAAGGTCCTTATGATAACCCTAGACAGTTCTGGAAGAGTGGGAATTTGAAGCTACCGTGTGGCACAAGAGCAAGCACCGAATAGCTGTGTTTGCTATTTTGAGCTTCCGCTTTTCTCGTTTTTTAAATGAAGTGAATAATATTTCACCTATAAATCTTACAGGATAAATAAACTAGTTATTTGCATGGATGAGGTTTGTAAACCAAAAATAAGGAAAAAATATAAGTTAGGCATTTTTGAAAAATAGAGTTACCATACATGTGAGTTGTGCCTGTATGGTTAGAAGAATAAAGATGGTTCAATAAATACTAAGGCGATACTTATCCAAAAAGTTGTGTCTTGTGGGTCAGAGAAGGAGTGGAAACCTGCAGAAATCATCTGGGCCTATGATATTGTGTCATTTGTTTCTGTTCATTGTCATTCACATCAAAGGGAGAGGCCTCTGATATTTGTAGGCATCTAGAACGAGCCAGACAGTTTTAAAACATCATTTATTAACATTGTTTATTTGAGTGCCTAATATGTACTAGGCACTGACTTCGATAAATCCTCACAAGTAGTCTAGGAACCCAAGGGATGTTAAGAAATGTAAGGCTACATTACAATTAAATAGCAGAATCAGGATTTAAAATCAGGTCTTAACTCTGTAGCCATTGGTTTGCAATGATGTCACCCTGATTCCCAGTTCTAGCACAAAGACAGTTTTTCATCTAAAAAGGGATCGGGAACACTGACAATTATCATACATTTTTTGCCCCCAGCAATTATTTTTCATACTGCAAGCTTTGAAGGTACTGTTCAATACAGGGGATGTGCTGGTGCAGATTTCTTGTTCCCCTACTGAAACCATTTGTCAGATTTTAGCTTGTCATCTTAGCATCTCACTGATGCTCTCATCACCAAAGTAGTAGTGCTTTTCAGGGAGATCGGCCTCTGTAACAGGACAGGACTTTGCAAAATCTATGCATTCCACCCTCTAAGCACAAATACTTCTTTTAGGAATTTTGGATTCTTTCCCTCAAGTGAAGTGGAATTACCAGGTCAAAGAACTGAATGCTTTTCGTATCTATTAAATTTGTTTTAAAGACCATACTGTGAAAATGAAATATTCTGTTTCACAACAAAGATATTTGAGGCTTTGGAATTTGCAGAAATGGAACGTATCTCATAATTAGTTAAAACCATTTCTTTACACACAGTCTTCAAAAAGTCCTACTGGCTTCCAAGGAGTATAGAAAAACAATTTATTTGGTAGAAAACCTCTTCTTCCATTTTAACAGGAATAGAATTATAATTGCTAACAGGGCACAGGTTGAGAATCTTTGCAGACCTGAGGAAATGCACCTCCCAGCCGCAGCTTAGGTACTTGTTATATCTCTTTGATCCTCAGGTAATAAATCAAAATTGAAATAAATTTATCTTCATGTTCTAAATATGCAATGTAATTCTCTTCTTTAAATGTGATGATTAATGTGGAAACCTTTCCAGGAACTTTTGGGAGGAGATAAAGCTTTTTGTATTTAAAAAAATTTAAAGAAATTAAAGAAATTATTTAAAGAAATTTTAGATACAGTGCCTTATAATTTAAAATTCATCAAGAGGAAACCAGCATTTTATTTTTTTATTTTTAAATTTTATTGAAGTATAGTCGATTTACAATGTTGTGTTAATTTCTGCCATACAGCAAAGTGATTCACTTATACATATATAAATTCTTTTTCATATGCTTTTCCGTTACGGTTTATCACAGGCTATTGAGTATAGTTCTCTGTTCTACACAGTAAGACTTTGTTTATCCATTCTATATATACAGCAATAGTTTGCATCTGCTTATCCCAAACTCCCAATCCTTCCCTCCTCCAAACCCCTCACCTTTGGCAACCACAAGTCTGTTCTCTGTATCTGTGAGTCTGTTTCTGTTTTGTAGATATGTTCATTTGCATCGTATTTTAGATTCTACATATAAGTAATATCTTATGGTATTTGTCTTTCTCTTTCTGACTTAATGCACTTAGTATGATAATCTCTAGGTCCATCCATGTTGCTGTAAATGGCATTCATTCTTTTTTCATGACTGAGTAATATTCCACTGTATATATGTACCACATCTTATTTATCCATTCATCTGTTGACAGACACTTAGGTTGTTTCCATGTCTTAGCTATTGTCAGTAGTGCTGCTATGAACATAGGGGTGCATGCTTATTTACACAGAGACCCTGGCCCAGAAGATGGTTAGTATATTAACATCACAACGAACTATTCAGAAGAAATACTTTATATATATATGTATAAACCACAGTATATTAACATCACAATGAACTATTCAGAAGAAATACTTTATGTATATATGTATAAACCACTTCTATCTCTGACTCCACATTTAGTGGGCCTATGATCTTGACCTGCCACAGTCTCAAAACCATCTTTTCATGAGCTGCTTTTTTTCCCCCACTCATCAAGGCATTAAAATAACCTGTGAATTGCTCCTCATAGCCACCATGTTTCCCCTGCTTCTAGCTATCTTTGTCTTTTGGAATTACAGTCTCTTTGTTCCTTTCAAAATTTAGATTCATTTAAGAGGACTTTAGATTTATTGGCTCTTGTCTTATTTGGAGAACAACCTTATAAAGCAAATTATACTGGTAGGAACATCCAACTATCTAACCACAGGCATAAAAAAGTAATTTGTAGGGAAATGCAAAAAAGAAAAAAAAGAAGAATTTGTTCTTTATTCAAACAATCTGAAATAAGATATTACTATCTTACTACCAGAGTCACGCAATGAGAATTACTGAAGAATTAGTGACTTGTGAACAGGTGCTATTGCTGATATAAACTTGTGCAGAAATTGTGCCCTATTATTGACTACATTCATTACTGTGGACAGAATATTTGCTTTTGGATTCATTCATCAAACTGCGAGAAACAAATCATTCTCTGCCGTCCCCACTACAAAGCTGTCTTTTTTTTAAATTAATTAATTTATTTATTTTACATCTTTATTGGAGTATAATTGCTTTACAATGGTGTGTTAGTTTCTGCTTTATAACAAAGTGAATCAGTTATATATATACATATGTTCCCATATCTCCTCCCTCTTGCGTCTACCTCCCTCCCACCCTCCCTATCCCACCCCTCCAGGCAGTCACAAAGCACTGAGCTGATCTCCCTGTGCTATGCGGCTGCTTCCCACTATCTATCTACCTTACGTTTGGTAGTGTATATATGTCCGTGCTTCTCTCTCGCTTTGTCACAGCTTACCCTTCCCCCTCCCCATATCCTCAAGTCCATTCTCTAGTAGGTCTGTGTCTTTATTCCTGTCTTACCCCTAGGTTCTTCATGACATTTTTTTCCTTAAATTCCATATATATGTGTTAGCATACAATATTTGTCTTTCTCTTTCTGACTTACTTCACTCTGTATGACAGACTCTAGGTCTATCCACCTCATTACAAATAGCTCAATTTCATTTCTTTTTATGGCTGAGTAATATTCCATTGTATATATGTGCCACATCTTCTTTATCCATTCATCTGATGATGGACACTTAGGTTGCTTCCATCTTCTGGCTATTGTAAATAGAGCTGCAATGAACATTTTGGTACATGATTCTTTTTGAGTTATGGTTTTCTCAGGGTATATGCCCAGTAGTGGGATTGCTGGGTCATATGGTAATTCTATTTGTAGTTTTTTAAGGAACCTCCATACTGTTCTCCACGGTGGCTGTATCAATTTACATTCCCAGCAACAGTGTAAGAGGGTTCCCTTTTCTCCACACCCTCTCCAGCATTTATTGTTTCTAGATTTTTTGATGATGGCCATTCTGACTGGTGTGAGCTGATATCTCATTGTAGTTTTGATTTGCATTTCTCTAATGATTAATGAAGTTGAGCATTCTTTCATGTGTTTGTTGGCAGTCTGTATATCTTCTTTGGAGAAATGTCTATTTAGGTCTTCTGCCCATTTTTGGATTGGGCAAAGCTGTCTTAATTAGACTGTTCCTGAAGCCCAAGTATCCCTTAGACTTCCCCATTTGAATGTTTAGGTTCAGCTGGTGATTTGAATCATCCATAGATAGTTATAAATATGAAGAAATTTTAATCTTTTGTTAAGCCCATATATATTAATATGTCTCCTTAATACAATTCTTCTAATACCTGGTACTCAAACCAAGAGAGAAATAATAATTACTATTTGTATAACCACACTAAGGTTTTAGAATTTATAATCCCAGTCACGATTTTTATAAGTAGCATATATCCTATTTGTTCATTCGTCTAACAAACATAGTGGACATGAGTGAATCATTGCACTGAAGGAGCTAATAATTCAGCAGATAAGGCAGCTAACATATGCCTATGAAGTACTATAATATGAGCTAGAGCCTGAGAGGTAAATAAGGAATATAAAATAATGCTGAAGAGATTTACAAGGAAGGAAGATCATAGAAGAATTCGGTGTAGATATAATATTTAAGCTAGCCCTTGAAGGATATTTAGGAATTCATCAGGTAGAACTGAGAAAAGGAAAAAACCGGTTTGAACAGTGCTATTGTGTCGGGCAAGTGTGAGACATGTTTGGGTTATAGAAAACAGTGTGGTTTGAATTATGTAGATGAATTGTTTTTTAACTGTGAGAATAGATAGGAAATTACTTTGGAATGAGATGAAAAAAAAGACCTTAATTCTAGGAGGAATAATTTTTGTTTTTATATCTCTTATTTTAAAGTAGCTACCAGTCACTAAGCACTATGTACCAGGCACTAAGAGAGATATTTTATTTGTAACATATCAATCAATTCTCATAATGATTCTTTGAGATATTACTCTCCCTGTTTAATAAATGATAAAACTAATATTCAGATAAATATTTTGCCTAAGGTTGGTCAAAAAAGCTGGTCAGTGAGAGATCTTGAACTCAAAGGCAGACTTACTTGGCTCAAAAGGCTGTGTCCTATCCATCACATCACACTCTTGGACTTTATTCTTTAGGAAATGGAGATATGTTGAACACTTCTGAAGATGGGCATATCACGAGCAGAGTCATTCTCTTACACAATCTTTAGGAAATAACATGGCCACAGCTATGCACCAAGGAGGGTAATCTGCCAGTGGTACATAGGATGGAAACCAAGGTTCATAAATATAGGCATAAGGCAAGAAGAGTTTTACCCAGAAAGATGCAGCAGAGAATAGGTTATAGAAGTAATAAGAATTCACAAAAAATAGAACTTATGCATTGAATACTTTCTAGTAAAAGAACAGAGATACATTTTGGTTTCTGAAATAGCCAATAAGCTTCTGCCAGACCAACACTTTTGCACATAACAACTATAAACTTCAGGCAAAATACAAAAAGCCTGAAGGCACTGGAAAAAATGTAGTCAAAAATGGAGAAGAGCTGACACTTAGAAGAAGGGAATGGCATATTGCATGCAGTATATAAAGTTCTAATGAAACTCAGAGTTTCCGGCCAAAAGAACAAGATGACAAAATGCAGGGCAACCACAGATGCTAGGAAATAAGGGGAGAATACGAAAATGGAGATAACTGGAGAGGAAAATCCCCAAATTCTGTGTATAAATCTGCCAAAATATCTGGCTGTGCCCTGAAACACACATGCACAGGGCAGACTCCAAACTGTAAAGAACTATAAAAATATGGGAATAGAATCTAAAAAACAGCGAATATATGTATATGTATAACTGATTCACTTTGCTGTATAGCAGAAACTAACACAACCTTGTAAATTAACTGTACTCCAATAAAAAGTAATTAAAAAAAAAAAGAACCAAATGGAGATTTGAGCCACTTCTCAAGGGACAGAATTTGATTTGCAGTTTGAATCCAACCAAGTCAATTGCCTATTAAAACTAATAAACAAATGAAAAGTCAACGCTCTTCAGAATAAGATAACGAAATATAGCCTGAAAGATATTCAATGTGCTGTCACATTTGGGCATCCTCTTACTCCAAAATTTACTGGGTACTGACCTAAATAAAACAAGATTATTTAGATTCTCTTGGTGGATTTTCTCTCTGTATTTAAAAAAAAAAAAAAAAGGGTGATGGAGTATCATCTAAAGAGAAGCCAGCTGGGTCTGGGTAAGAATTCACTGGGTAGTGCCTTGATTAACTGCATCATCCTAAAATCTGGCCCTCTGCTTTGAATGACCAGACATTTCTTGACATCTATGGGCTTTCACGCCCCAAGTGTCAATTTATGGTAACTGATGTCATATGAGATTGGAATACTTATTTATTAATTTATATAAGAAATATACTTTTATAGACTAGAATAATCACACTGGCATAATCTTCCTATGATCAAGCATGTGGGAAGTCAAATAATAATCAGAAACCCATTTTAGTTTTCCACAAGAAATCACTGTGGTAGACACAGGAAATATTCAAAGTGTGAATCCTCAGTGCACTTTCTCCCAGTAGGCAGACATGTATGAAATGCTAGGCTATAATCAGAAGGTAGCTTGGTGAGCCAGAAGTCAGAACAAGGGGAGTCAGATGAATAGAAGGTCTAATAGCATCAGGGTAAGATAACCTGATGTATTCATCTCATAATGATCTTGTTATTGACATGGAAATACTTAAAGAGCTCATTCTCACTTCCTACTGGATTATGCTTGCAGGGGCCCTGCCACCTTTTGTGCATTAACTCTCCTTTTTCTATTCTTCCAAGGCTGATTAACTCCATGACTGCACGTTCATGCTTTGGATATATTGAAACTTTGAAAACGTTACATGCCAGTCCTGCTGACATGAGAGGCACCTGCTCTCTGTTAGGTGACTTTTGTATTTCTCAGCTCTTGAACATGTCGATTTGACAGTGTAATTCCCCAAAGATTATCCTATTTGTCTTATTTTTGGAGTGGGTTCTCACAAAAGTGAGATTTTCCTCCAGACCCTCTCATGCAAATAATAGATTATACCAACATCAGTCCTCATCATCAGACATACATAGTTGGAAATGGTTTGAAGCCAAATACTCTTTAAGATTTCTACTTACTTTTGGGCGTTTTGGTTATATCTTTCCCAGACTTTTTATTTTTTTCTTTTAATCCATATATTCATAAAGCTTAAAAGTGACATCGTGATCATCTGCCTCAACAGCTCCTCTTTATAGGTGAGAAAAGTTCTGCTCAGAGAATTTTAAGCCATACAATATGTAAGTTATACGTACGGTGGAAAGTCGGGATCCACTGGCTTTTAGCCTCTCCTATTCTCTGCTACCTTATGGGCATTAGGCTTCCGTAGAGATTTACCTTGTAATCTCTAGGCTGGTAACTCCATCTTTTGAATAATTTTGTGTTTTAATATTTTTACCACAGGATGAACACCTAAATTTCAAGTTAGGCAATACTGCTGTTAGTTATGTGGATTTAATTTATCTAAAATAAATGGCTGCTGCATTTTATTATTTTACTAATAATAAAGAAGGGAAATTTTTCTATTTTAATTAATGCAAAGAAACCTTTAGTACTTGATTCTGGGTTTGTTTCTTCCTAGCAGTTTTCACGTAAAAACCGTGTTCCTGTAAAGAAGACCTTCATCTATTCCAATAACATGGATTGATTCAAACGAAAACTCAGCACAAATTATATAACCAAACAAAAATGCCTATAAATTATGGGAAGGAGGTGAATTTTTATTTTAAAATATAAACAATAATCTTCATATAAACTTTGAGAATGAATGGTAGTTCCAAGAAATAAGAAGAAATAAAAAATACTAGTGGAAATACCCACTGCTTGTTTCTTCAGCTGCAAGTGATACTGAAATTCAATGAAGCCAACATACATTGTAGAAATTTAAGTTGATAAAGAAATAATTTATTTTCTAAACTGTACTTATGGTAAAGCACTCAAAATTCCCCCCATCTTGTGTCCTAGTCACATTATGGGGATCTCAGTAAAGAATGGCAGGTCCAGTTTGGTCCAGATGTATGCCTCAAGAGAGAGCCACACTTAAGCTGTCTTAGCAAAGCTCATTATATTATAAACATCCAGGGGAAAGGAGACCAAAACTTCTGTTAGTATATATACCTACATACAGTTGGTTGTCCATTAGTATCCATGGGGGATTGCTTCCAGGAACTCCGTGGATACTAAAATCTGCGAATGCTCAAGCCCCTTGTATAAAATGGTGTGGCACGATGAATAGAGTGGTCCTCCCTATCCATGGGCCTCACATCCATGGATTCAACCAACCAAATGCAAAACTGTGAAATTTCAATCCATGTTTGGTTGAATCTATGGGTGTGAAACGTGTGGATAGAGAGGGTCAACTGTATAATTTTGGTTATATTGAATATATACATCTACACTCATGATTATTTTACTCTGTCCTATCTATTCTGTATATAATTTAAAACAATGTTCATCTCTTGTTTTTAATACTATTTGTTTTCTTTATCTCTTCTCCAAGGTAAATGATTCACAATCCTTTAATCTCAGACTAAATTTCCATTTCCTTAACCCTGATACACTTATGTCACTAAAGAAGATGACCAAGTGAATAACAACAAACTAATGAGGAATTATTTTAAACGAAGTAGAATTTAGATAATATTAAATGAGCTATTTCTAATTAAAAATAGAGTTAAAGATGCTCAGTCAAACTTCTTCTGGCATAAAACAGTGTTTTCTAAATTTTTCTAAGTGCCTTTTGATTTAATGCAAACAAGAGTTTTTTAGATTTAAGTCAGGAATTCAATAATGGTAAGAAAAGTCTATCCTTTATGTGTATACTTATTAAAATAGGCCAATGATGTATAGGAATACAGTATAGTCTGTTCAGAGTCATCTTTTCAGAATTAAAATTTTCTATTGATGGCCAAGCACCTTCCTTGGAAGAAAAGTCATAAAATATGCATCAGGAGAAGTGCCACTTAGGATTTTATTTATTCTGCCATCCCCCGTGGACTTCTTTTAAAATTAATTTTTATTGGAGTATAGCTGAGTTACAGTGTTGTGTTAGTTTCTGCTGTACAGTAAAGTGAATCAGTTATACATACACATATATCTACTCTTTTTTAGGTTCTTTTCCCATGTAGGTCATTACAGAGTATTGAGTAGAGTTTCCTGTGCTATACAGAAGGTTCTTATTAGTTATCTATTTTATATATAGTAGTGTATATATTTTAACCCCAATCTCCCTTTCCTCCTTGGTAACCATAAGTTTGTTTTCTACATCTGTGACTCTGTTTTGTAAATAAGTTCATTTGTACCGTTTTTTAGATCCCACATATAAATGATATCATATGATATGTCTTTGACTTACATCACTCAATATGACAATCTCTATAGGTCCATCCATGTTGCTGCAAATGGCATTATTTCATTCTTTTTCATGGCTAATATTCCATTGTATATATGTACCACATCATCTTTATCCACTCCTCCATTGATAGAAATTTATGGTCATGATGGACGTGATGCTTCCATGTCCTGGTTATTGTAAATAGTGCTGCAGTGAACATTGGGGTGCATGTATCTCTTCGAATTATGGTTTTCTCTAGATATATGCCCAGGAGTGGGGTTGCTGAGTCATATGGTAGCTCTGCTTTTAGTTTTTTAAGGAATGTCCATACTGTTTTCCATAGTGGCTGCACCAATTTACATTCCCACCAACAGTGTAGGAGGGTTCCCTTTTCTCAACACCCTCTCCAGCATTTATCGTTTGTAGATTTTTTGATGATGGCCATTCTGACCAGTGTGATCTAATAATTAGTGATGTTGAGCATCTTTTCATGTGCTTTTTGACCATCTGTATGTCTTCTTTGGAGAAATGTCTACTTAGATCCTCTGTCCATTTTTTAATTGGGTTGCTTGTTTTTTTGATATTGAGCTGCATGAGCTGTTTGTATATTTTCGAGATTAATCCCTTGTTGGTCACTTAGTTTGCAAATATTTTCTCCCATTCTATGGGTTGTATTTTCATTTGTTTATGGTTTCCTTTGCTGTGAGGATTTTATTCATTTTTTATTTCACCTACATTGTAGTCAGATTTACTGATCTCATAGAAGTAAAGTAAGTGAAGTTGCTAGGCTTTTATTCATTTTTTATTTCATGGAAGTAAAGTAAGTGAAGTTGCTAGGATTTTATTCATTTTTTATTTCACCTACGTTGTGGTCAAATTTACTGATCTCATGGAAGTAAAGTAAGTAAAGTTGCTATCTGCTTCCTCCATCAGTCTGAACTGAGAGCAAGGTTGTGTTTGGGAGATACAGTCCTAACGATACTCTTCTACTCTAGAAAACTAGTGTCAGTCGCATCAATATTATAAACTTATAGCAAAGTGTGTAATAATATTGCATTTAAAATTGTGAGAGTTAGTTTACTAATGGAAGTGTGTGAAATGTTAACATAAACTAATATTTTACCCAGTAGAGATTCACTCTGGAAAAGACATGAGCACCCCATGCTATGATAAATATCAAGTCAAAACCAAAAATATATTATCCAGAACTCATTCCAGTGCATATTTAATCTAAATGCAAGGCATGAAAGAATGTGAGAATCAAACTCCTATGCACACACTTACTCATTCGTTCATCAAACTGATCTATTTTGAGTGTGTGTTATGTGTTAGGCACTGGAATAAGTTCTGGATAATATATACAACAAAGGAATATAATCTTGTTTGTGCCCTGAGTAGCCCACAGCTTAGGAGGATGTGTAAGTAGATATTATAAAACATCGTGTTAAGTATTTGTGAGTGAAAGGTCAAAGAATAAGGTGAAAGGTTTGTTTTGGAGAGCAGGTGCCTGACAGTGCTATGAACTTCCTTTGGCCTAGGGCTGGCGGCCAGCTTCACAGAGGAGGGGATGGGAGAGAGAAGAACAACAGCACAACTCTGTGTTTACTACATGGCTAGAATTCTTCCAAGTACTTTATGTCAGCAATTAATTTAAACTTCAAACTTACCCTGTAAGTTGGGTTCTGCTATCATCACCTCTATTTTAAGGACAGGAAACTGAGGGACAAGGTCACACAGCTAGTAAGAGATGCAGATGGAGGAAAAAAACCCAGGCAGTATAGCTCCAGAGTCTGAACTCTCAACCACTACCCCATTCTGTCTCTTGTCAATGCTTTTAGGATACAGGTTTTGAAAGATGAAGGGAGTTTCCAGGTAGAGAAAAGTCTTAGACACACGCATGCAAAGTCTGTGAGTCCAAAAGGGGTGTGTTACGTTTCTGGAAAAGTAAGACATGTGGGGCGGCTGGAGGTTAGGTACACATTGGTGAGAGAGGGAAGCAGGAGGCTGGCAGGGAGCAGACTGGAGACTCAATATCATCGTCTTCACTTCCTCCTATCCCCCTATGCCCAGTTTCCCAGATTTATTTTATTTTATTTTATTTTTATTTGGCCATGCCATGTGGGATCTTAGTTCCCCAACCAGGGATCAAACCCCTGCCGCCTGCATTGAGAGTGCAGTCTTAACCACTAGACCACCAGGCAAGTCCCCCAGATGTCTTTTTTTTTTTTTTCTTGCAGTACACAGGCCTCTCACTGTTGTGGCCTCTCCCGTTGTGGAGCACAGGCTCCAGACGCTCAGGCTCAGTGGCCACGGCTCACGGGCCCAGCCACTCCGCTGCATGTGGGATCTTCCCAGACCAGGGCACGAACCCGTGTCCCCTGCATCGGCAGGCGGACTCTCAACCACTGCGCCACCAGGGAAGCCCCCAGATGTCTTTTTAAAGTATCCTTATATCATGACCTCTAAGGGCCAGCAACCGAATGTCTTAGAAATATTCTATTAAACAATTTCTAACAGTTGGAGATCCTATATGATTTCTCTTCATCTCAGATTCTTTCAAAACATCCTATAAAACCATTCTAGGGTGAATGATGAAAGACTAAAGTAAAACTGACTTTAGCCTCAAGCTCTTTAATGATGATTTTGGCTGTCTTTCTTTTCTTTTTTTTAAATTTTTTCCCCTCTAAATATGGCCATAAGAGGATTTTTGCCTTCTCTTGGAGCCGAGGGAAACAGTATTTATTTTTCTTCGTCAAACCATTGAAATTGAGAGGAAATATTGGTCAGGTAACGAGGAGCATTGTTTGCATTCCAGACAAGTGCAGTGAGAGGTGGCATTCTGGTTTCCTGCCTCACCCATAAGTCTCCTTCCTGAACAATTCCTGTGTTCACTTACACTGAGGTTTCCAAGCTCTTAAACCACAAATACTCCCCAACCCAGAGTTTCTGCAACCAAACCACAACTACAAATAAGAGACAGCTGATTTTCGGCCATTAAGAGAATGCACACAGACTGACAGATCCTCATGGACATATGCATTTCCTTGCTCAAATGTCGTAAACACCATCTCAGGATTGTAGCCAAGTGACAGCAAGGTGAAGAATTACGGTCTGTGAGCACCTGCCTGTGGCCGGCAGTGCTGCCTAATGACCGTCTTGACCCTCTCGGTCAGCTTTTCTCGTTTCCCTAAGTGAAGTCAGAAACCGTCAGCCCCAGGGTGGCAGGTAAGCCACAGAACTGTTTTGTTTGCCAGGTGCAGTGTTTTAAAAAATACTTCAAATCGTTTGCCAACACTTAAAAATCAGAAGTTTATACATAAACATTGGAATGGTTAGCTTCTTTGGAAAACTTAGAAGATTTGGCAGTGTTGGGTTCTGTAGGAAATCAATTGGAACTGGCCACGGTCCCCTTGAGAGAGGACACACTCTCCACTCTAATCACTGTCCCCCTTCATGACCAGGTTGCCTGCTTAGCTCTAGAAGATATTTGAATGACTGTCTTCTGTTGCTTCTGCTACTTCAGATGGTTATACCTCCCTCCCCTCAGTATATCACCATTTGTTACCTCCATCTTGTTGAAGGGGAAGATAAAGAAGGCAATTTAGTTTAATTCATGAAACATTTACTGAGTGCCTGGTTTGTGCCAATAATAGGTTAAGCGCTAAGGGTAGGAGGAGATCAACCTGAGTAAAATGCAGTCTTTACCCTCAGAGAGCTTTTAGACTAATGGTAGAAGAAAAACAGACAACACTGACAAGAGACCATGGTCAAGACAAAAAGTCTGATTCATTTGGTAATGAACACATAAATGTTGTCATAGTCAGTTCCCTCTTTAGATTATGGTTGTGAGAAAGACATCTATGTCTATACATCTATCTATCTTTATATATATATATGTATATTCATATACACACACGTGGATACGTGTGTGCATAACAAAGTTTAAGTTTTGCAATCCAGTGGGGCAGTAATTAAGTTGAAGATCATAGATATATAGCAAAATACTTTATCAGCATTTAAAATGAGCGTTAGAGCCTAGTGTCTTTATAGAGACAGTGAATTATTGTAAAACTAATATAAATTATAAGTGACAGTAGGTTTTTATAGTATTCCAAGTTTGTTTCTCTCTCTCTCTCTAGCCCATTTCATTTGGTTTTTTTTTTTTTCAGAAACAACTCTAAGCCCAACAAACTCCAAACTTTCCCCTCCATGATTTCACTTTTTTCCGTTGCTGACAATTCATCCTTACTCACATGCGTGGATGACCTGACAGTGCCATCTGCTTAGAAGCATAGGAGATGATAGTTAATTCCCCATTTATGTGAGCCACCTGTTGTCCTATTCGATTGTTAACCAATTTAACTGGGGTCCTTTCATGAAATGCAGTTCAAAAAGTATGGATTCTAAATCCTTTCTTTGGAAGGAGAAAGAATGGGGCTGGTGATGTGACCAGAATGACACATGACAAGTTCACTGATTCACTATTACTATTACTATTTACTGTTACTATTACTGACTTACTATTCCCATTATTGACTGACTTCATGAAGATAAAACTATCGTAAGTTTTCTTTCCTTTCCTTCTCCACTTTTCTTCATTCCATCTATTACTACTAAAGTCTTTTTTTAAAGATTACATTATCTCCATTATTATTATGATGCATTTATTGCTTACATTAAGTGCTAGAAATTGTAAATTTTAATTTTTTTCCTCAACGCAAAGTTCTCTTCTTTTTAGATATCTCTAATACGTGCACAATTAAAGTGGCTGTTGATGAATGAAGCGGTTTAATACTTCAATGCAAAAGTCTTTTAATAGTTATATTTTAAAATATCTACATTGTTGAAGACTATAGCACTGAGATATTACTAACTAAATGCAAAAAAGCAGGTAGAGATGTGATTTTGAACTTATTCAATCTTTTGCTTCTGCTCTTTCCCCTCTAAAAAGTAACTCTCCTTTGGACAGAAAACGAGGTTGGCATGAAATTAAAAAAAAAAAAAAAAAAAGCAAGAGTCTTCTGGGAAAAGTCAGCCCTCGGATGCTGTCTGCTTTTCTTTGCTCTGAGATCAAGGTGTGCCCAAGAAATACAATATTTATGAGTATAGAGTTGTAGGAGGTGAGGAGAGGTACTACCACTTTGGGAGGATTTAAAATAAGAGGCCAAGTGGAAATTTCAAATCTGTATAAAACCTAAATGATAAAAAAAAAAAGAGTACCAACCTAACCTGAGATTTTTACTTTTAAAATTTCTTTCCTAAAGTCCAAACCCCTACCTTTCGGACACTAGGAGGACTTCACAGAAACACAACCGTTCAAGGCACAGTTTGCCTGGCACTTCCTGCCATCTCAACTCCACTAAAAAGACTGTCCTGTTCTATCTTTAAACTAAAGGGTTTCAGTACAAATATTGTCAGCAAACACATTTTTAAAGGAAATCATATTGTGTAACACAAAGTTGTTTTGTTTGTTTTTAGGTAGCTGTGGTAGCCTGTCCTAAATTCATAAAATAGACTGTTTTTCAAAGTAACATACAAGGAAAGATTATGAGTTAGAATCCCATTTGCTCATGATTTTCTATAGGAACATTTGAGCTAAAAAAATCTTTTGGGGAAATACCCCTGTGATATTCTGTGAAATTCTGGGTGAAATTTACACAGAATTTACAATGTGAAATTCTATGTATTCTTTTTTTATTTTTTAAACTTTATTTATGGCTGCATGGGGTCTTCATTGCTGTGCGTGGGCTTTCTCTAGTTGAAGTGAGCAGCGGCTACTCTTCATTGCGGCGCGCGGGCTTCTCTTGTTGCGGAGCATGGGCTCTAGAGCACAGGCTCAGTAGTTGTGGTGCACGGGCTTAGTTGCTCCGCGGCATGTGGGATCTTCCCAGACCTGGGCTCAAACCCATGTCCCCTGGATTGGCAGGCAGATTTTTAACCACTGTGCCACCAGGGAAGTCCCAAAATTCTGTGTATTCTATCTTCAATTAATTTTGGCATGCTTTGTTATGTTTGCAGACAACATCAATCTTTCCCCCTCTAACTCCTTGTAGTTGGAATCATTGAGGGAAAATGTGCTTAATTACATTCAACTTAGCATTTTGTGGTACACAGTCTTATATAGTTCTCTAACTGTGCTTTGAATCTTGCCTTCCATCAAGGTTGCATTCTACAGAGGAAGGAAATGTCATGTACTTTATCTCTTTTAAATTAGCTAATGCCGTTTTCAGATAGTATCTTGCAAACAGTAAGGACTCAATAAACACTTGTTAATCATACCTCTCAAAGCTCCCTAAGTATATACCACCAAACGTCTCAGAGACTCAGGGAATAAAAGCAACAGCAACCAGTCCATAAGTTTCCTGGCAATATTTCAAATGATTTCTTTCTACAAAACATTCTCTTTTATTAGCCAAGTCATAACACTTATAAGATTGAACTTCGTTGTTAAAAATATTGTTACAAAGCCACACAGGGCAGGGGTTATTATTCTCACTTATACCATGAAAAGGTTTCTTTATGTGTCGGATTCACTCCTGAGCCCAGTGTGACAAGTTAAGAAAAAGTCCAGGTTTTGCTTTTCCTCTGTTCATTCATTTGACAAATATTAATGGGTGTCTTCCCTGTACAAGACATTCTGCTAGGAGCTATTCAGGATACAACGATGAATCAGCAGAGATCTTGCCCTCAAGTCTTATGATGCTTTGTTGTAAGGAATACTGTCAAAGCCAGGTGGAAAGGCCACTGAGACTGGAGCCCTGAAATCTGTACCCGACAGCTTTCCTACAGCATTACATGCAAATGAATGAAGTAACCAGGAGAGCAGATTTCATTTTTCAATTTAAATAGATAAAAATGCTTAGGAGAGTACCTTTTAGTTGGGGAAAGGAGTATGTATTGTCACTTTTCCATTTTATATTTTTAGTAATATTTATTAAAAACACTTATCTTTTTCTGGTGGAGATAATGAGGAAAAATTATCAGGCATGGAGAGAAAAATCTAGTGATGATCCATTTATCTCTTATTAAAAGAGAAAGAAGACCAGAAAAGAAATAGGAGGACTGAAAAGTTGGAGTGGGAGAGGCAGAGCCACTGGGAAAGAAAGAATTTTAGAAAGCCTGGACATCCTTTATTTCAACCCAAATTTATGAATAAAATGCAAATTGGTGGAGAGTTTTCATACTTGTTAAGATTTCAGATAAGCCAAGGAAAGGGCTAAGAAGATAGCAGTTAGGGATTACATCACATAATTTTAATATTTGTATTTAATATAAATCAGTGATTCTCAACATGTAGTGTGACTGTGAATCACGTATGGATTTGGTTAAGATTTCCGGTTCTAAGGGCGTTTCCTAGAGTTTCTAATTCAGTGGGTCTGGGGTGGCATCTAGAAATCATCTACTGGTCCTCAGCTATGAGAAGAAGTACGAGAAATACTGCTTACGACTTTGCTCTGGTCTAGCCCTTGGGAGAAAGCTATCATCTTGATCCTCAAAGAAAACTGTGTTTTATACACTCTATATCTCAGACCTATACTGTGACATTGCTGTCCTCCAATGACAAAAATACCCAAATAGCTGAGACTGTTTTGAGAAGGTGACTAAGCCTTGGTGAAATTAAAGTTTTGTGACACTTTATTTCCTGAGACCAGCAATGCTGAGAACCATCTTGGATTGACCCTGTTGAGTTTAGGTAAAGGAAAACAATTATATTCATTTGGTCTAATGTGACTTCATTCTAGGGTCATCACACATCTTGGTTTTCTTAGGACAGTCTATTTAGCCCTCTTGTCCCTTTCACTCTCAAAGTGTACCAGTCTGGACAATAAATTATATGGTCACCCTATATAAATATAATAAATAGAAAGGAAGAGGGAACTGAAACTATGAGAACCCTAATTTGTAGAATAACTCAATGAGGAACAGCAGATTTTGATGCAACTGTTAATCAAATATTCTATAATTTTATAAACTTAACCATTTTGAGCTGACATACAGACACAGAATGAGTTAAATTGTGAAGTAATTTCTTAATTTATATACATGAGTCAGTTAGAACAAGTAATTCTTGATTTATTTCTCTGAAGAGAATTAAATATTTTTAACCAAAATGTATGTAATGAAAATGTAGATGAAGAAACTTAAGGAAAATTAATATCAAAATTGACTATCAACAAAATCATTTCAAATGATGGTAGTAATAAGAGTGTATATACACACACACACACTATATATTTCAATAAGAGCACAATTTTGCTTTGAAGAAGACTTGACACATTACCATTCAGAATCATTTTTGTAGCAGGGAAGGGAAAATATCAGGATACATGGAGTTATTAGACCTTGTGGAATAAAAGCTATGTGGCTTTTGTGGGTTTGGGGTCATTTAATCTTTGTGACTGTCCTTTCCTACTTCTGTAAAATGGGGCTCAAATCCCCTAACAGGTTTGTTGTGATGATTAAATTATAAAGGTGAAATAAAGTAGTACATATAACATGCTCTATAAATTCTGGTTGCAAAGCATAAGCCTGTCTAATCTTCATGCTCTTCTTGTCCGTTCAGTATTTTTGTCACTAGATGAGACCCTATAATGATGTATGTCAATAGTTGAAGATTCTTTTTAGGTGTACTGATTTTATTTTATTTTTTTTAACTATTTTATATTGGAGTATAGGTGATTAACCATGTCGTGTTAGTTTCAGGTGTACAGCAAAGTGATTCAGTTATACATATACATATACATGTATCTATTCTTTTTCAAATTCTTCTCCCATTTAGGTTGTTACATAATATTGAGCAGAGTGTACTGATTATATATCAAATATCATTAACAGTAAACACATATGTCATGATGAGGACGTTGCAGAGGTAGAGGGGATGCAAAGAGGCTTGGTTTCATGGAGATTGTGGACAATGAAAGTTCTAGATACTAGAATATGGGTGATGCAGGTAAAGAAGTATTTGGAACATTTTTATCCTCAGAGATATATATTAGAAAAAGAAATGTGTATCAACAATGCCTGAGTTTAATTCTGAAGAAAGTAAAATTTTAAAAATTCCCTCACTATCTTCGTTTCTGGCCTCTTCCTTAGCCTTTTCGTTTCTTTCTCCTTTTTATTTCAATCCTGAAAATTTTCCTAAAAGTGGTTTATGTATTATCTAAAAAGTTATTTCTAAGAGAACCCTGGTAGCAGCTGTTCAGTATTCGTCATTTATACCTGTTACAAACAGAAAATTGCATCAGCAAACCAGAATAAAAAGATGGTAAATATAAAATACAAACATAATTTTTATGTGAAGAAACCTTTAAGACTATTTAACCTTCATCCTATCAAACAGGGATTTTTCCTCAGATGCAGTTAGCATGAAACATGTACTAATATAGGCTCAGTTTTAAAATTACAAACACCAGTTGGGACTTCCCTGGCGGTCCAGTGGTTGGGACTCCACCTTTCAGTGCAGGGGGTGTGGGTTCAATCCCTGGTTGGGGAGCTGAGATCCCACATGCCTTGCGGCCAAAAAACCAAAACATAAAACAGAAGCAATATTGTAACAGATTTAATAAAGACTTTAAAAATGGTCCACATCAAAAAAAATCTTAAAAAAAAATTACAGACACCTGAGACCACATAAAACCTTAGAGCCACTGTATTCCATTCATTCATTTATTCATCCATCCAATGTACATTCTGATTTACTGAGTCCCAATCATGTGCCAGGGACAAAGGTAGAGGATGGCTGCCAAATGGCAGCACATGGGCAGATTTAGCTTCCAGAAAATTTCCATGATGCCTACACAATGGTCCTAATACCTAAAAATTGTAAGATTCACATCAATATTTAAATATCCAGCTTTTTTTTTTTTTTTTTTTTTCAATTGGAAGGAATGACAGCACTGGTTCTAAACTCCTGCTTGGGTGTAAATGGCTGAACCTGAGTTGTTGCTGTCTCCACTGGTTGGGTCTTCCAGTTTGCTATATAGCCCACCAATCCTCATTATCTTATGGTTAATGACACTCCCTTTTTAACTCAGTTGCTTTACAAGCCTGAACCATGTCAATTCTACAATGTAAGCATCACTGGAATTCCTTCATTTTCCCTACATCTCTATTACCTATACCCTAGTCCACTGCCATTATCTGCAGCCTGGATATCTTCAGCCTTCCAACTGGTACCTCTGCTTTCTGTCTTGCCCTGCCACCCACATTTCCTAATCAAACAGCTACTGTTCAGACATACTGCACTTCCTACAATACAAATCTGACCATGTCACAATGGCTTCCCTCTTCCTGAACTGAGCCTTCCGTTCACTTCCGCAAAACCCATGGTTGGCAGTTCTGAACTGTATACTCTAACTATGGAAAATAAGCTTGAAATGTGGCATTTCTAAGAGTATTAAGATAAAAACATTTGTCTCAGGCAAGATGATTAATTTGAAAAAAGGGACATACTTGCTAATCCAGCACTTCAGTAACACAGAATCCTGTAAGAACTAGGCAGGGTAGTTGTCAATGGACACGAGCATCAGAGTTTGAGTTCAAAAGATCAAAATCAATAGCATTAGAGAGCATTCTTTCCAAAGTATGGAAATGGTATAACTCCCTTTGGCTTTAATGGAAGTCATGAGGCTAACATGCCATGTAACCTTTTTAAAATGGAAGGATTAGCATTCAACTGGGGCTGCCATATGGAGTGTGCATTGACAGAGCGTGATGCATAGAGCTTGAATTGACCAAAGTGACTTAAAGTTCTTCTCTTTCCTCTTTTGTAAACTGAGTACCATATTGTCCTCCCTACTCATATGATAATGATTTGGACTTTCAAAACAGAACTCAGTGGGGACTCAAAAAATACCATCTGTAGCAGGAGGTTAATTCTTTCAATGTATGATTCATATACCAGTAGTAATGCCACTTGAGAGATGTTATTTAGATAATCATTTTGTCTGATGGTTCTTCTTCACTGATTTAAGAAAAATATAGAGAAGGCCTATGAAGTGTAGGGCACTGTTATTGATTGACAGAAATATTTCTAGTCAAAATAGAATCTCTCTTACTCTTTTACCCATGAAAATGATTGTTTTGCAGAAAAGTGTAACTGAATTATTATCTTCAGGGGGTTACATGGAATATTTTCTGTGAGAAGTTAATCAAAATATTCTGCAATTGTAAAAATTCAAATATACACTAGACAAATTTAATTCTTTGAATTCTATTTGCTGCTACCCATGGATTCCTCAAATACTGAAATAATTTCAAAGTAAAGTGTCTTCTTTTAAAGAACTAAACATAAAAATGAGAAAATAAAACGTGAATTGTAAACATGGATTCCTGAAAATAAATATTTTTAGTGGGGTTCTGGGGCAGCTCGCTGTCACATAAAATGTTTTAATACAAGAAAAATCATGATTCAAAAATAAATTTCCTTTGTAAAAATAAAATTTAGGTTCAATAAGGTTGACTGCTTTTATATTATAATAGGATATAAGTATGACACCGACTTCAGATGCTCTTATGGGTTGCCTTGAAAAAGAGTTGTTTCTACTTGAAAAAGCTACATACATGGATGGCATTTAGAACTTAGCTGGTTGCTAACCTCTAACTGTTTACTAATCTGTGGATGTCCATAAGCAGTCGCTTATTACATCCTCCTATAAACAACACCCATTACTGCAGTGATGCTGTGAAGTCACATCACAGCTGCTTGGTTTGCTGAAGTGAATATTAACAATCTCTTTTACTCATTGTAACATGGTACTCGCTCAAACAGTGGCTCAATCCTTCTGCTTTCACATATATTCCCCAAGATAATGAAATCCATTTGGGAGCTCTGGAAAGCTTAACCAGCATAGATTTGAGAAGCCATGCTGCCAGACCCCGTAACAGGCTATTTGATGCTCTACTCCACTTTGATTTAAATGGAGCCTCTGATACAAACAGAGCATGCCTCATGTATTCCAGAGCCTTGTGTTCTATTTCTTCATACCCCAAGGATGTCGCTTATCATCACCGTTGGTCATGCAGAGCTGAAAGAACAGGAGAGGTAGATGTGCTCTGCCATTCACAGCTGGGCTCCATTTTGGCTGCAAAAGAAAGCTACTTGAGGCATTGTGGACTGTTTCTTAGCCATTTAATGACATTCGAAGAAGAGCAAAGAGCAGCTTTTATAAAAATGACATTTCAACTACTCTGCCTTTTCTTATTTTTAGCCCTAACTCAAGAAGTATCCACCATCCTAAGACATTTATTAATTCATAAAGTGATGGAGAGCTGACAATTTTATGGATCATGATAAAACCAAAGAAGTGTTATGCTCTTGATTCCTTACAAAAAAAGATGATAATTATATTAAACGTTCAGTTATTTAGTAAGATATAACTAGTAAACATAGAGCCGTTCCAATCAGCAAGACTCACTAGTTTTTCCTAGGAATGTAATAATTAAAATGGTTTTAACTCTAGTTTCTCAGAAGTACTTTTTAAGGAAGAAGTCCCTCTATCTAGGTAATTTTTCATAAAATGAACTTATGCTTTTAATTTTCTCAGGACAAGTTAGACAGCTTCTAAGTTAGATGTTTTAAGAAGGGGAACTAACGTCTGTTTGACAGGTTTTAAAAGTCGTACTTGACAGCATGGTTATAGCTATTTGATAGGAAGACTTAGACATTCCGCTTTATCGAATGTCAGGCGGCAGAACTGAAAGATCATCTGAGTAACTTCTCTTCTTTAAAACCAGCAATTTTTCATTTAAAAGCACAAGAGTAGTTTTAATCAAATAATGGTTCCTAATATCACTTATAGCTTTAAAACGTTATGATTTTATGAGTTCAAACCATTTGTTCAGGGTTAGAGGAAGCCAGAATTTCACTTCTGTTATTTCACTCTGAACTGGAAGTCTGGATATCAAAAGTCCTTAGAATTCTGGGGGTCGGTCTAAAGTGGAGAATTCGATAATCTTACAACTTCCTTTTCAAATGTTAACTCATTAACAACAAGCATTAATTGTTGCTATTCCCAATGCATTTCCACCACAACACATTTCCTAACTCAAATTATCATTCATTCTGATATACATGATGGTAGTAGGGTTGCCAGATACAGTAGAGGATGCTCCTTTAAATTTCAGTTTCAGGTAAACCATAAATAATTGGGTATGTTCCAAATATTGCACAGATCCTTTAACATTTTGGTCTGATTAAATAGGTTTTCAGTCACTGTCAGCCATTAAAAGAATTTTACTAATTATGAAGACAAATTCTTTTCATTTTTAAACTTCTGGAATTGGGATGGTGTGATGGTTAATTTTATGTGTCAACTGGGCCACAGTGTGTCCTGTTATTTGGTTAAACATTATTTCTGGGTATGTCTGTAAGAGTGATTCTGGATGAAATTAACATTTGAGTCACAAGGAGGGGCAAGCAGGTTGCCCTCCTCAATGGAGGTGGGTCTCATTCAATCTGTTGAAAGCCTGAATAGAACAAAAAAACCCAGTAATGGAGAATTTCCTCTCTCTGCTGAACTGTCTTCAACATGGGTTATTGGTCTACTCCTACCTTTGGACTACCACACCCCCTCCGCCTTGGCAACCACAAGTCTGTTCTCTATGTCTATTAGTCTGTTTCTCTTTCATAAAAGTTCAATTGTGTCATCTTTTAGATTCCACATATAAGTGATATCATATGGTATTTGTCTTTCTCTTTCTTACTTCACTTAGTATGATAATCTCTAGTTCCATCCATGTTGCTGCAATGGCATTATTTCCTTCTTTTTAATGGCTGAGTAGTATTCCATTGTATATACGTACCACATCTTCTTTATCCATTCTTCTGTTGAAGGATGTTTATGCTGTATCCATGTCTTGGCTATTGTGGATAGTGCTGCTATGAATATTGGGGTGCATGTATTTTTTGAATTATAGTTTTGTATGGATGTATGCCCAAGAGTAGGATTGCAGGGTCACAGGGCAGCTGTGTTGTTAGTTTTTTGAGGAACCTCCATACTGTTTGCCATAGTGGATGCACCAACTTACATTTCCCACCAGGAGTGTAGGAGGGTTCCCTTTTCTTCACAGACTCTCCAGCACATTATTTGTAGACTTCTTAATGATGGCCATTCTGACTGGTGTGAGGTAGTATCCCATTGTAGGTTTGATTTGCATCTCTCTGATAATTAGCATTGTTGAGCATCTTGTCATGCACCTGTTGGCCATCTGAATGTCGTCTTTGGAGAAATGTCTATTTAGTTCTTCTGCCCATTTTTCCATTGGGCTGTTTGGTTTTTTGTTGAGTTTCATGAGCTGTTTGTATATTTTGCAAATTAAGCGCTTGTCGGTTGCATCATTTCCATACATTTTCTCCCATTCCATGGGTTGTCTTTTCATTTTGTTTATGGTTTCCTTTGCTGTGCAAAAGCTTTTAGGTTTAATTAGGTCCCGTTTGTTTATTTTTGCCTTTATTTCTACTACCTTGGAAGACTGACCCAAGAAAATTTGGTATGATTTATGTCAGAGAATGTTTTGCCTATGTTCTCTTCTAGGAGTTTTATGGTGTCATATCATATGTTTAAATCTTTAAAGCATTTTGAGTTTTTGTGTATGTTGTGAGGGTGTGTTCTAACTTCATTGATTTACATGTGGCTGTCCACCTTTCCCAACACCCCTTGCTGATGAGATTGTCTTTTTTCCATTGTATATTCTTGCCTCCTTTGTTGTTGATTAATTGACTGTAGGTGTGTGTGTTTATTTCTGGGCTCTCTATTCTGTCCCATTAGTCCATATGTCTGTTTTTGTGCCAATACCACACCATTTGATTACTGTAGCTTTGTAGTATTGTCTGAAGTCTGGGAGGGTTATGCCTCCTGCTTTGTTCTTTTTCCTCAGGATTGCTTTGGCAATTCTGGGTCTTTTATGGTTCCATATAAATTTTAGCATTATTTGTCCTAGTTCAGTGAAAAATGTCACAGATAATTTGATAGGGATCACATTAGATCTGTAGATTGCTTTGGGCAATATGGCCATTTGAATGATATTAATTCTCCTAATACAAGAGCATGGAATATCTTTCCATTTTTTGAATCATCTTCAGTTTCCTTTATTAATGTTTTATAGTTCTCAGCATATAAGTCTTTCCCTTCCTTGGTCAGGTTTATTCTCAAGTATTTTCTTTTTTTTTGGTGTGATTTTAAAAGGTTTTTTTTTTTTTTACATTCCCTTCCTGATATTTCATTGTTAGTGTAAAGAAATGCAACTGATTTCTGTATGTTAATCTTGTATCTGGCTACCTTGCTGAATTTCTTTATCAGTTCTAGTAGTTTTTGTGTGGGGTCTTTAGGGTTTTCTATTATATATATAGTATCATGTCATCTGCATGTAATGACAATTTACCTCTTCCCTTCCAATTTGGATACCTTTCATTTCTTTTTCCTCTCTGATTACTGTGGCTAGGACTTTCCAATAATATGTTGAATAGAAGTGTTGAGAGTGGGCATCCTTGTCTTGTTCCAGATTTTAGTAGGAATGATTTCAGCTTTTCACTGTTGAGTATTATAGTGGCTGTGAGTTTGTGAGAAATAGCTTTTATTATGTTGCAAAATCTTCCCTCTATACCCACATTGGTAAGAGTTTTATAATGGATAGATGTTGAATTTTATCAAAGGCTTTTTCTGCATCTATTGAGATGATCACATGGTTTTTGTCTTTTGTTGGTATGGTGTATCATATTGATTTTGTATATGTTGAACCATCCTTGTGAACTTGGGATGAATCCCACTTGGTCATGGTGTGTGTTCTCTTTTTATGTGTTGTTGGATTTGGTTTGCTAATATTTTGTTGAGAATTTTTACATCTATATTCTTCAAAGATATGGGCCTGTAATTTTTTTTTTTTTTTTGGTAGTATCTTTTGTCTGGTTTTGGTCTCAGGGTGATGGTGGCTTCATAGAATGTCTTTGGGAGTGTTCCCTCCTCTTCAGTCTTTTGGAAGAATTTGAGAAGGATCAGTATAAGTTCTTCTTTATATGTTTGGTAGAATTCACTTGTGAAGCCATATGGTGCTGGACTTTTGTTCATAGGGAGTTTTTTTTTGGTTACAGATTCTGTTTCACTTCTAGTGATTGGTCTGTGTTCAAATTATCTGTTTCTTCTTGATTCAGTTTTGGTGAGCTGTATATTTCTAGAAACTTGTCCATTTCTTCTAGGTTGGCAAATTTGTTGGCATGTAATTGTTCATAGTATTCTCTTACGGTTTTTTGTATTTCTGTGGTATCGGTTGTTATTTCTCCTTTTTCATTTCTTATTTTGTTTATTTGGGTTCTCTCTATTTTCTTCCTGGTGAGCCTGGCCAGAGGTTTTCAATTTTGTTTATCCTTTCAAAGAACAAGCTCTTGGTTTTATTGATTTTTTTAATTGTTTTTTTAATCTCTATTTTATTTATTTCCTTTCTGACCTTTATTTTTTCCTTCTGCTGACTTTAGATTTTGTTTGTTCTTTTTTTCTGATTCTTTTAGGTGGTAGATTAGATTGTTTGAGATTTTTCTTGTTTTTCTGAGGAAGGCCTGTAGTGCTGGGAACTTCCCTCTAAGAACTGCTTTTGCTGCATACAATAGATTTTGTATGGTGGTGTTTTCATTGTCATTTGTCTGAAGGTGTTTTTAAATTTCCTCTTGATTTTATCATTGACCCATTGGTTTTTTAGTAGCATGCTTTTTAGTCTCCATGTATTGATTGTTTTTTTCTCATTTCTTTTTCTGTGGTTGATTTCTAGTTTCATGTCGCTGTGATCAGAAAAGATGCTTGAAATAATTTCTGTATTCTTAAATCTGTTGAGGCTCATTTTATGCCCGAGTATGTGGTCAATCCTAGAGAATATTCCATGTGAACTTGTAAAGAATGTGTATTGTGGGTTTTTTTGGATGTAATGTCCTGAAAATATCAGTTAAGTCTAACTGTTCTATGGTATCATTTAGGATCTCTGTTGCCTTATTGATTTTCTGTCCAGAAAATCTGTTGATGTAAGTGGGGTGTTAAAATCTACTATTACGGTATTCCCATCAATTTCTCCCTTTGTGTATGTTAGTATTTGTTTTATGTATTTTAGTGCTCCTATATTACGTTCATATATGTTGACGAGAGTCATATCCGCTTCTTGTATTGATCCTTTTATCATTATACAGTGCATGACTTTGGACTCAGGGTCTGGACTCCTCAGTCTCCATATTTGTGTGGGCCAATTCTTTATAATAAATCTCTTTACATACACACATTTTATTGGTTCTGTTTCTCTGGAGAACCCTGACTAATACAAATAGGAGGAAGGAAAAAAATACCCACTCTTCATATCATTGAAGATAGCAAATTTGCCATGCCTTCTGTTGGTCTGCTCTGCTCTGCTGATCTTGTTTATTGTATATGGACTTGTTGTGGGTGGGCAGAGGCCTCAATACACTCTGCTGCTAGGGGGCTCAGTCTCAGGCAACTTTCCTAAGCATAGGTTGTCTCTTCCGACCTTCAGCCACAACAAGCATCCAACCACAACTTGGGAGTTCTCACACAGCATTCCTCTCACACAGAAAGGTGTATGTCTTTCTCTTCACCCTGTAAATCTACAATTCCTAATCTCATCCACAATCTAGGACCCAAGTCTGGGAAAGCATGGCAATATTCACCTCATATACACTTCGGGCACTGGGAACTCTAGGGGAAAATATTTGACGCCCTCTACCTACCTTACCAATGTTCCTCCCATATTGAGATAGTAAATGGGGCAAGTCATCAAAGCCCAGGCTAAGCAGACATCAACTGGAAGACCAAGGCATCAATCTTTCTCTCTTGCAGGCAAATAAACATGCTCAATAATTCTGTTAGGGTTCCCATTCACTTTCCCCAGGTGAACAACTAGTCCAGCCTCTGGGAATTCATGTGAGAGGAGAGGCACTTTTCATGGATACTGCAACCTTCCATGTGGAGAACTCTTCACACTCCCCTCCCTACCCCCCCACCCTCTCACCCCACTTCCCACCCCCATCCTTGCTTTAAATCTCTGATGGTCAAGGCTACCAAATAAGTTTGGTCTCTCTAGCTGCTGGGAACCCTGGCAGTTGTACATTAAGAAATAAGCCTTCTGTGAAACTGGCTCTGGAGAAGTCGGTAACATTGTCTTTCTCAAAGCTCTGCTGTAGTCTCTGCACTACTCACTACTTACCTGGGTGGGAAAGATGTCAGTAAGTAACACACAACATCCTATTAACAAAATAGGCTAAATTTTATTAGAAATTGAATTCCTTATTAATGTTTGTTTTGTTTTTATTTTTCCTTCCCTTTTCCCTAAATGTATATATTTAGGGAAATAATAACGTTGTGCTGGGAAAAATAATTCAGGAAGTTCACTGAGATATCTAGAAATACCCTGGGGTTTCACAAAACCAGGGTTGGTGATCACCTGCTCATGAAATAGTCATTCTCTCAGATCCTCAAGGGGGTTTGGCTGGGAGCCGAACTTAAAGAAAGAGCTATCTTGCAGTTGTCAGAATGTCAGGTGGATCAGAAGTCAAGTCCTATAATGTTAGCACAGCTGGAAGGGAGCAGGCAGGGGCTGTGGACATGCCCAGACAAGAGATCAGAAGTCCCGATCTGAAGCAGTGTTGAAGAAGGGTTGACTTACAAGACTAGGATCAAAGATATGTTCAGGTAAAGTGGAAAAGCATGGAGATCAGAACCTAGGCAAGGAGTCTGAGCAATAATCATGGGGCATCTGCAGTAAAAAGAAAGCTTCATATTGAAAACAACAGACCTTGTGAAAAGAAGCCATCAGTAATTGATTATTTCTATTCTCAGTTGGGTCCTTAGGGTGGCCTCAAAATCTTCTTACATAAACCTAGAAAGCTTTTCTTTTATTGTTTTTATTTCAAACTTTTAGATTTCTCTTCAAACTTCCAACACTTTTCACCTGTCTCACAGTAGATGACTCTGGTCCTCACTTCACTGAGCCCTTCAGGAGAAAAGTATCTCAATTTTATCCTTTAGCAACAATGTTTATATCACTGCCTGTGCTTATCTTTTCACCTTCCCTCCTGGGCCAGGGGAGGAAGTGCTCTTCTTCCTGTCTAAGGTAATTTCTCTTCCTTTTCGCTGACTCTCCATCCTTTCCTCTATCCTCAGCCTCCCCCACTCTCCTCTCTCTTGCTCTTCCATGAAAAAGTAAAATAAAAGTAGGAGAGTTAAAGTTTCTCTAGTTAAAAAAAACAAAGAAAGAAAGAAAAAGAACTCACCTTTCCCTCTAGCCACAACATCTCTCTTTGATTCCCTCCTTAACCAAAATTTGGAAAAAGAAGTTTCATTCTCTTACTTCCTCTTTTCCACATACCTCCACATGCCTGAATCAGGTATCAAATCTTGCTACTCCATGGAAATATCCCTAGGTATACTGATCAACATTGTCTTTTGGACCTACTTCAATATACACACTTCAGTTCTTATTCTAACTAAATTTCCACAACAATTTACAGTGCTGACATTGCTTCCTCCTTTGAACTCTTTTAATGCCAGTGGTTATCCTTTGAACTTCAGTCTACCACATTTCATCTTTCGTAGGCTCCTCCCTCTCTGCCTCCTCCCTAAACATTGATTCGCTCAGGGCCTTGTTCTTGGTTCAATCATCATTTCACTCTATTTACATTTAAGTAGATTTAATGATTAAATTAATGACTTCCACTGTACTTAAGACTCTTCAATTCATAGCTCCACACTAATGTGTTGAGTGTTGAGTTCTGTATATCTGACTGGCTGCCCTACAAGAGGCCCACTTCTAACTCAGCAAGTCCAAAACTCAATCGGATCCTGTGTGCTCACCTCTCCTCTTCTCCCTCACAATGACATTAACCTCCTCTGTATAGTCAGTATTTCTGCAAAATAAGAATTCATGCCAGAAATGGTTGAAGGCATTTTAACTGTACTAACTCATTTAATCCTTATAATAACCCTGTACAATAGGAGATCTAATTATGACAAAATATAATAGCATTAATATTTACCTATTCGCTCAAAACAGAAACCTGGAGGTTACTTCAGGCTACGTCCCCCACCAATACCCTAAACATTCCTCATGTCCTAGTTAATCTAATTCCATAATATCTTTCCAATTCTCCCTTTATCTCCAGTCTAATTGAGTACAGCTATAAGTCAAGTGTAGCAGTAGTTTCTGGAACACCTTCCACAGTGTAGTCACAGTGATCTAAAATTCAAATCTGATTATTTCTCCCCAGTGTTCAAAACTCTTGAGTAGCTCCCTATACCTTTTAGAATAAAGTTCATATTTCTCAGCTTAGAAGATTCTACAAGAACTGATCTTATTTTTCTGCTAATTTTTTCACTTTGGAAGGAAGTGCCTCTTTCTCTGCTTCCCTAGAGGTCCATACACTATGAACTCCAGCCCTTTGGAAGGTGATAGAAAGTTTCTGTCTTTTGCCTGCACTGTTCACTCCTTCCTTTCCCCTTCTCAAACTAATTGGTAAGACTGAAGAAAAGATCAGTAGACGTTAACAATTAGTATCCATGCAGAGTAGTACAGCCAGGTGACATAAATCTTGGGGTAAACAAAGTTTTTACGGAAGAGAGTGAAAGAGCAAGGTAATGAATAAGAAGAATGCTGAAAATCCCTTAATTCTTTCTTCACCTTTTTGGCCTTTTGCTAGGTGAGGCACCAAAAAACCCCATCATCTCCTTTGGATGGCTGAACAGAGAGTATTGCCATCAGAGTAAAGCTGAATTTCAATTAAGAAATTGAGGTAGAAGAATTCTTTTGGGAAGAGAGTAAAGGTTTAGAAGAGTTTGTTTACAATGGAAGTGAAGTTCCAGAAGGCACAGAGAATAGGATGTGGAGAATGGGCAACAATGGGAAGATGTTAGCAAAGGGAAGAGTACCGTGGTTTGCTGATAGAATATGAGAAAGTAGAGCTCTTTGGAGGGACTTTTATTCGGACTTTGGTGGAGGAATAGCTAGCCTACAGTTCAAAGTAATTATGATACCTAGCATTGTTGAGTTCTTCCTACATGCCCAGAATTTGTCCAAGCACTGGATGTGGACTATTCTGCTTTGACTTTAAAGGTGAGAAAAAGCTAAAGCAGAGGAATGTGCCTAAATATCCATAGTTACAAGGTGGCAACTCTAGGAGCAAGCCTAAACACTACATGATAAGAGAATTGAATTGTTAGGTGAGCATATTGCTAGCATGGCTTGGGACCAAATACTGGTGAATAAATATTTTCATTGCCTCTGCAACTTAGCTCTGGGTGAAGAGAGACGGTGAATTAGATCTCTTTAAATTCTCTAAAGCAGAGATTTCTCAAGCTTTAAAGCTCAGGCAAACTTTAGCTTTCCTCATAGTCAGTTTATGCCCTTTCCATAGTTAAGTGTTAGGAATCAAAATAATTATGCAAAATATTATGCAAAATGACCTTATTATGGTTTAGATAGTGACTTGTATATTTCCAGGGTTCAGAGGTTCCTCAATTCCTGCATTTCACCAATGACACTATCCATGTATTAATGTAAACCCTCACTGAAACATTTGCCTGATGTAACAGATACCAGTGAAGAAAATATTATGTATATTAGAATATGATCATGTAAAAACAATTATCTAAAATTCTGAAATATGGCTAATTCCTAAAGTATTTTTGTTGTTCACTTTTTTTTGTTTGTTTTGCCCTCAAGGCTAATGAGTTAACCTTTGTCTTACTCCAAATTTAGCTCAAGTCCAATGTCAAGGACATTTTCATTAGCATGACTTCTCTTCATCCTCACTGAAGTTGAACAGGCATAGAGTCTTGGCTCTTTTGGGTCTGTTCTCTGCAGAAGAAAGATTGGTATAGTGGAAAGTGTATATATATATTTTTAATTCATCAATCCCTAATCTTAGCTTTACTCTTTATTAATTATGTGATCTTAGGCAGGTCACTAAATTTCTAAGCTGTAATTCCTTACGTGGTTAGGACTTTCCCCAAGACCACATGATTGCTCAGCTCTTTACCCTTCCCTCTCCTACTTTATACCCTCTGTGACAGGTTTTCCTTGAAGCTACTCCCTTAATAAAGCCCACAAATAAAATCCTTGTCCCAAACTCTACTTCTAGGGAACTTGACCTAAGACATTTGGTACACCCACTCTTGTTTCTTTGTCGGTGTTGGTGATGGTTATGGGGGCATTTTTGTTGGTTTGTTTTGATTTGGTTTTCAGCTAAGAATTCTCTTTTCTGTGAAAAGTTTGCTGATAACCTTACCTTGACCAGTGCTCCTTCATCTAGATTGCTGATGTACTTAAAATATACTTGATATTGTAACAACTAGGTATTTCGTTGCCATTCTGTACATGTCTCTCTTCCAGACTATATGCTCTAAGAGGACACTGCAATCACTTTTCCTATTTTTTTTTTTTTTTTTTTTAGCCTCAGAGCTTGGCAGGGTTCCTTATTCACAGAATATGTGAAATAACTGTGGAATATACAATAACAGTGGGGAAGAGATAGAAGAAAATACTTATTACCTCTCTGGTTCTCTGCTCTTTTTATTGATATCCTTAACACAACAGTATGAAAAACAGGAACAACAAAACCCTTTCAAATTGCTTTGGTAACAAAAAAGATGCAGAAAATTGTATGAACAATGGACAGCGGCAAGTATAAATAGGGAAAGGGAGCAGAGAAACCAATCTCAGTGGAAGAAAAGGCAGAGTGTGGGTGAAAATGGCTCAAGGCTGTGAAACAGCCTCAAGAGCAAATACTGGTTTGCGGGCTTGACTCTCACAGGTCTTCATTCCTTCATCTTCTTGACTTCGCCATATTCAATTTCAGGCTCTGTAGAGTTTTCTTCTCTACCCTTCATACCTAAGTCAGATAAGTTCTTTTCCAAATGTTATATGGGCATTTCTGTCTTCCTTCCCTCAAGGGTTTCTTGCCCCAGACCAGGAGAGTCTAGCATTATAAACAACTGACTTATAAGTAAACCTTTGGCTACATCCATGTTTTTCTTCACAATGATGGTACATTCGAATTTGTGACATCATGAACTTTGAAAACAATCATGTGCTTGTCATTTATTGACATCTCTGGAATTTCCCTAGTTCTCCCAAGGGAAGTGGGTACAAGTGACCATGACCTTCAGGTTCAGACTTACCAGATCCCTAACAAAAAGCAAATCGGGGTCCTACAAACCCCTCCCCCCCCAATCCTCATTGGTGGTGGCTGGGATTGTTCTTTGTTCTCTCTCACAGAAGAGAGAAATCCAAACATCATGGAACCTTTGAGTGATTATATTCTCTACTCTTATCTTGTTCATCCAGTTAGAAAAACTGGGACTTTGCAGAGTTGCCCTTCAGGCACTCCAATTACCAGCTGGCACCTAGCCACCCAAGTGGAACACCAGCCTGCTTCTCTGGAGCTTAAAGACCTTGGCCAGCTTTATTATCCCCTTTGCTTGGGGTAATGGAAGTTGTTCCCTCCTTTCTCAAACCACCTATGAAGCTACTGGCTCAAGTCCTGCTATAATGAACTCATGCCAATGCTTTCTTCATGACTTTAAGCGTCACCCAAGATTTGGATTTCCCCTCTGACTTAATTTCTCACTCTCTCACAGCCCCTGGAAAACACGACTGCAATGTTTGCCACAGATATGGGGCACCATGCTGAGGGCCTCAAGGCCACTGACCCTGACAGCAAGGTGAATGTGACATCCCTCCCTCTCCGCATATCCTTGCCCTGAGAGCCCAGTGTGTCTCCTGATAGAGTCAGTTCAGAAATGAAGGTATATAGTGTTAGCACTTCATATCTTTCTTTCAAGTGATGAGAGGACAGGATTGTACAGAGTTAGGTAGTCTATATAAAACACATTTCAAAATTCCTAAGGCAGTTAATATGCCATCCATCCAAAGTGCAAGTTCCTGGCAATTCTAGTTTATTGGAACATAGTCCTGACACTGGATATGACACAAAACCTCTGAGCACAGAAGCAGCTGTCACAAAACTTCAGCCCTGAAGTATGGCCTTAAAAATCTCAGAGAAGAAACTGCTACAATTTAGCACATAATTCTTGATTAGTTTGTGATTTGGGTTTCTCAACTCACAGTCAACGGCTCAGGGTAGCAGCAAAATAGAAGGGAATAGACAGGAATTTATGGTGGAGGCAATGCAGGTAAGAAGTGACAACTGAGAATCTGGCCAGTAGTGAGGGGAGGACCAAAAGCAAGAGCATTTTGCTGCATTTGGGGAACATTTTAAGAATTCATACAGTTTCCGCAATTGAAGATGTAATTTCCCCCATGTTTTAATGTTTTGAATTTGACATGTATATACCTTGTCGATGAGTATATTTAATACCAGTTTATTTTTCTAGAAAGATTTGTTTTTGTAGCAATGGTACTTCCTCATATGAACAAGTCTTACAATTGAGAAAATGTGATATTAATAGTGACCCCAAATTATTAAGGAAAGTTTAAATTGTGTTCAAAGTTTTTTCAGTTATTTTTGTTTTTTTTTTTTTTTACTTAGGAAGATCTTATAATATTTAGTAAATATTAGAATATATCCCACAGGGAAAAAGGGGGTTAACTAAATAATTTTGAATATTATTAAAATTATAGTTCAGTTATCTGGAAATTCACTTATTGGATTCTCCAGCGGCAGCTGAAAATGCCTTATGCTAAATAAAACCTAGTGCTTCAGAACCTGGTGTTCTCCTTTAACAAGTGAAAAGAAAACACTCTGCAAAACGACCTATATTCTGTTAAAGCAGTTTTTCACAGACAATTTCTGTTCCTTTCATTTTGATTTATAAGATTAGCATGCTATATTTAACTACATAAATATATATTTCTCTGATTCACGAGTATATCTTTTGCTTTTTGCTTTTAAATGATTATATACTAGAAAGACGTATCTATTCCACATACAGATGAATAAGGAACATAATAGCATCATTATAAGGAGACATTAAAGAAGTGTAATATGTTATTTACCATAATGAGAAAACACCCAAAATAGGTCATTGAAGTAGAGTCTCCCGATTGTGAACATACTTTTTATTATATAAGTCAAGGCAGGAAATATTTTCCAGAGGTTGCACAAACAGACTAAACCACAGAAATAACATTCTTTCAGATAAATGATCAATCTCTCTATGGTCCCCGAGGCTTATTTTAAAGGAGCTTTCAGCTGGGGGTAGACCAGAAAGTCTGTGATGCATGTAATAGAATCAAGAGCTCCATTACAATCCCAAATTGGTAGCACCTCTGAGTATCTCTGGGCTCCCTGTCTTGAGAAGGATATATGGGCCCAAAGTCCCAAATAACTTACCATAGCTCACCCAATTATTAGTATACATAATTGAAAGTGAATTTCATTTATTGAGCTGACCCATCCTACAGGTTCACTTCAGAACCTGATATCATTTAAAATGGTGGCAAAAATTCAAAAATAGTGAATCCAAAGAAAACATTAATATGTTCAGTGAATACGTGTATGAGGATTACTATAACAATTGCTAATACAGGCCTCAGAGTTTTAAATTCTTACAGTCAATTTTTCCAAATTCTAATTGTCTACAAATATTTTTAAATAAAAGATTTTCTTAAATTATGAGAATCTTAGTAAAGAATCTTAGCAAATTCTTGGGAGTAGAGGGATGTGATGGGTGAAGAAAACTGAATTATAGAAAATTCATACAGCTATAATACCATCACTTTAATAGAAGTAATTTTTAATTAATTATCTCTCCATGATGCTGTGTTAGGCACTATTCATTGATAATGAAACAGGCATGATCCATGGCTGCTATAAAATTTGTACCTATGAGAAATCACTGAGACTTAAATGACAAGTCAAGGGGATATTGCAATGGAACCTATGTAATTTCCTTGGGCCACATAAAGCAAGGGAGCATGCTCATTTAGTGATTTCTTGCAGGAAAAGGAGGTTTCTAGAGATAGTGCTATTAGGAAGATTGGGCACTTGCTGCAAAAAATCCTCTTTTTAAGGGCCTGCTAGTTACGCTTTGTTAGGTTCCAGTATAATTCAATTTTTCATAAAAAATTGTTTGGCAATATGAGCAGAGAAGTTTTCTTTCCCATTATTATTTTCTACAAGGAGAGATTTTTCTTAAAGCAGTCCAGGCTCCTTCCCTACCACCTAGTCCTCCAATGGAGGTAGAGCTAGTTGCCTGATTAGAGGTTTGGGAAAGGACAAGGGCACCAAGGGCAGCTCAGCTTCTGCCCACCCTTCTGTTTGGGGTCTACCTGCAGGGAACAAGTGTTCTGACTGTTGTCAGCCATTCTGTGAGCTTAGGCTCAATGGCCTGGCCCTGGCCATGAGGCCAGGTCTTGTTGGTCACAGCCTGTGTCCTCAGTAACGTGCCCACAGATGAACACTACATTCTCTGCTATCAATCTTAGCAGTAATCAAACAGGGATTGGGATTGAGATCTTCCCTCTACCTTATCCTTTTCCCCCTCCTTTAAAAAAAACCTTTTTGTTCTGTTACTATTATTTTTGCATAATTTACATATACCACGATGCCCTTTGCCCTTTTTTAGTGTAATTCTGTGGGTTTTGACAAGTCAGTAGGTAGAAGAGTTCCATCACCACCCCCCCCACCCACATTCCCCTGTGCTCCTAGGTAGTCAACTCCTCCTCCCACGCGAGCCCCTGGAAACCACGGATCTGTTCTCTGCCTCTGCAGTTGTGCCTTTTCTGGAATGTTATATAAATGGAGTCACATCAAGGGGATTGGACCCTTGTTAGTGTGCCTTCTTTCACTTGGCATAGTACATTTGAGAGTTATCCATGTGGTAGTTTGTCCCATTTTATTGTTGAGTAATATTCCATTGCATGGGAATATCACAGCTTATCCATTAACCAGTTAAAAGAAATTTGGCTTTTTCCAGTTTTTGATGATGATGAATAAAGCTGCTATCAATATCTACATATGGATTTTTGTGTAATCCTAAGTTCACTTAGCTCAATATTTAGGAGTAGGATTGCTAGTTCATATGGTAACTATATATCGGACTTTATTAGACACTGACAAACTATTCCAAAGTGACTGTGTCAATCTGCAGTCTGACCAGCAATGTAAGAGTTCCACTCACTTTGCATATTTGCTAGCACTTGTTATTGTTGGTTTTCTTCTTTATTTTAAACAGTTTAGCCATTTTCATAAGTATGTAGTGATAGCTCACTGTACTTTTAATTTGCATTTCTCTAATGATTAATAATTTTGGACATCTTTCACATGATAATTTGCCACATGTATGTCTTTGATCAAGTGGCTGACCAAATATGTTGCTCATTGTTTTAATCGGGTATTTATATTTTTACTTTTTAGTTTTACGAATTCTTGATATTGTTTGGCTCTAAGTCCTTTACCAAATATATCATTTGAAAATATTTCTCTTTTAATTTGCTTACCCATGCTTGGAGGTTTAAATTTTGACAAAGTTCAATTTATCTTAGTTTTCTTTTATGGATTATACTTTTGGTGTCTTCTCTAAGAAATTCTTGCCTAACCAAAAGTCATGAAGCTTTTCAGCTATGTCTTCTAGCAGTTTTATAGTTTTAGGTTTTATAGTTAGGTCTAAAATCGATTTTGACTTAACTTTTGGATATGGTTTGAGGAATGGGTCTTCTTTGACTCAGTACTGTATTCAATAAGTTTTAGTGTCTTAAAGGTTATTTTCAAAGTACAAATATTTGCAACCCTAACAATGAACTTCTGATTGTTTGTTACAATGAAACTTATTGGTCTGTCTTGCACTTTACATGGTTCTTTTACCCATGCATGATTTTGTAAAATCACATATTGCTCATCTGGAAAATACTGGTTTACTGAACCATTTAGACTTTCTAAAATCTTGACAGACTTCATTACAAAATAACAACAAATCATATATTTTAATATTACCAAGAATCTCATCAAAATATCTTTATATATTTGCAAGCTGTCAAGCTCACTGTGGTTGATGTAAGTTTCAAAAAAAAAAATTTCTAATTCTTGCTTGAAAATTCAAATGTTATCATTGGCATCAAATTTAACGTTTTTTTTCCTTGAAGTAGCAGGTGTTTTTGTTCATTTTCACAAAAATGTCTGCCAAATATCTGAGTTTGTATAACCATATTTTATCAGTCAGTTGTTCTTTAAAGTAAATATCACGTTCCATGAAAAGAGTTGCTAGTTCAGTTTCCAGCTCAGTCACACAAATACTTTTCCTTCCAGGCAACCATCACACTTCAGTGAGCAACAGAAGTGTTTATGCATAATTCCCATTTTGTCACACAGAATATTAAAAAGATGTGTCATTAGCGGTTGAAATTTAATAAAATTAATAATTTTTACTGCTAGATCAAAGATATTACTAAGTGAAATTGTTTTTTCTTTTCTGTGAACGCATGGTGGTAAAGAAGACAATAGCTACTAGTAGTTAGTGCTATTTGTGCTAGGTTTAATTTACCATTGCTTTTGGTAAATTTTAAATTTTGCCAGCAATTTAATTTATCATTGCTTTTGCATGTTCAATGCACATATCAACACTGAAAAAAGTAAACAACATATTAGCACTAAACAGAAAATAATTTTTACCTGATGGGCCCCTAAAAGTGTCTCAGGGACTCCCAGGGGTTCACGGACCATACTTTGAGAACCACTAGCCTAGGATATTGAAAAGGTGAGGAGAATAAGAGAGAAGCAGTACCGGCTTTAGAAACATCAACTGAAGCCTCATATCAGGACCCTACCAAAATAAATACAGATGGAAAAAAAACCTTCCTTAGAAGGCAAGTTTCACAGGTGTAAGCAGTTCCCTAGCAGGAGGCATGGGAAGCAGGCCTGGTGGCACAAGACAGAAAATGCCTGCTCACAAGCAATACAGAGCTGTGTCCATAGACAGAGAGCACACACTCACTGCAGAAGCAGGTGCCAGAGAGTCAGGGCTCAAAGGGAAAATGGAAAGTCAGGAGGTTTCAGAAGGCAAGACAGACACCTCAGGAATAGCCCAAGGATGAGGGCTCCCACAGTTGCTGGTTTCTGATCATTGCAATAAGACCGCAACTTTGCAAATGCCACTTTGAGAGGACAGTTTAGATGGAGGCATTTACAATTTTATCCAAGGTATGATGATTGTACACACCTGAAATAGCACATACAGTGGAAAGATGGGATTTTCACAGATCTAAGAAAAGATATACTAGAAAGACGGGGGTTTACAGCGTCCCGGTACTGTGGAGGTCTCTAGGTCATGGAGGCCAGGAGAGATTAAGTGCTGCTTTCTTGACTAAGGTCTAGAAGTCCAGTTTTAAACAACAAGCTTCCAAAAGGAAGTTGTCTGCTTTCATTTTTCTCAGAAAAGGAACTTTGCATTTTAACTCTGGATGAGTTAAGCACAGAAACATTTTGGCATTTACATCTTGTATCTCAAGTACAGACCTACGGCAGATTTTTATACACTGATATGGAGGTGCTCTGATATCACAGAAGAAACTCTAATCCTTCTGCCCTTGAGAGACACTGGGAATAAATCTGTAACTCAGTGTGTCTTACAATGGTGACAGGTACACAGGGAAAACTAGCATTAATCCACCCTTCACTATGTGCTAGGCATTTTGTGTACTTTAAAAAAGAAATCAGTAACTCCAATAACCCCATGAGATAAGTGTTGAATTTTATAGATGAGGAAACTCTGGCTTTGAGAGGGTAAGGAGCCCAAGATGGCACTTGCAATTGGAGCCTGGAATTAAACCCAGGTCTGTCAGACTCTAAAGCCCATAGATTTTCCATTTTCACCAGTATTTTTCAACATGGTTTCGGTTTGTTTTAGCAGAATTTAAAAAACTTTAAGAAGAACACAAAAATGTTAAAGCTCCTTATATAGCACCAACATCCATGAAATTCTAATCAAATATTTGAAGAACCTCAAAAGCACTTCCAAAGGGCTCTCCAGATAGAAAACAGCTGCCCCGCAGCTGCCTGTACTACGTGTCGTCCCTAGTTCAACATCTGCTACTTGGTGTTTTTTTTGTCTCTTTTTTTTTTTTTTTTTTTTTCAAATTGCCCTCAATGCCTAAGATTGTTCATGCCAATGCATGGAGCTTTTCCAATTTATATCCAAGCTGGAAACTGTTTCTGGTTATACCTACCTCTTGTAGCTTTAACTGTACATGAATGGAAAAGCCTCTGTGAGCAGAGCAAACAGGCCTCTATCCCTTTGTTATCCAAACAGGAAGGCACAAGTGGCTTTTCCACCCAGCCTGGCTCTGAATAAAATTAGTTGCACTGTCAGAAGGATTTAAGTGGAGCAATTTATCTAGGAGGAGAATGTCACATTATTGCAACATCTTCTGCATATCACGTACTGTACTGTACAGTGTCTAAAGATTTAGTACTCGTTATATTATGCTGGGTGCTCTATGTATTATGCTGGGCCTCAGCTTCAGCTCTGACAGGGAGATCCTTCTGTGTTGTTCTGTCTTAAAATGAATCTTAAAATTTTCTTGGCATAACACAAGAAAAAGATTAAAAACAGGAAGAAAAATATGAGCAGCGTTGCATTTTTGAGGTATTGTCAAAATTGAAAATAATAATTAGATGGAGATAAGGCTAGAGGTAAGAACACCTTTCCAAAACTCCAGAAAGAGGTAAGATATGAGGAGTCAGTTTCAACAGTTCAACAAGAAGGCAGAAGAGGGAGTGAATTGAGGGTCCTCCCCAGAAGAGGGAAGGCAGAGAGGGTCAGGAGAGACGAAATCAATAGGTCTCAGTGCATGGAATATGGAAGAAATAATAGAGGAAGACGTCCTGGTCTTTTAGCTCTTGGTTCCAATTCCAACAGGCAGTACTGAGGAAGGGCATATGCTGGGGCCAGAACATCCCAAACAACATTACATACTTCATGCAAAATATTGTTTCACGTCTTTGTGTCTGTGCTGTGACATTGAGGTCTTAAAACATAAAATCGTTAGGTCTTAAATTCTTCTTTGTTTGCTAGGACTTTTTCTAGCCCTTCTTATTCATGTTTTGTTAAAATACAATTTCCGAGGTTGTTCACAGAATTTTTATGCATTTTTATAAATTATATCTCTTGTAAAGAACAGATTAGATGAAACCAAAATGTTAAAAATCCAAGATTTCTTACCTTTTAGTGAGGAAGTGTAAATCGCTTGTGTTTACTGTAAAAAATATGATCTGACTTGGTCTTCTTTGTTTCATGCTTTAAATAATGTTCTATTTTACCTATTTTGTCTTTTTTTTTTTAAAGCGTTTTACTTTCTATTCCGCAATGATTTGGAAAGTATATAGTCATTTTAAAAATTACTAGTTGTTCATTTATTGTGTTAATAAATCTTATTAAATCAATATTTAATTCCAAATTTGAAAACAAAGCATTCCACTTATGGAAGATGAAGAGTTTAACTATTTTGCCTTCCCTATTCCACTTCCCTTATTCTGGTCTGTATTTTGGGATCAGAAATCCCATTTGAAAAATTAGATCTTCACTTTCTAGATTTCTTTGACTGCTTTTGTTTCCAAAGTTAAAGCAAGCATTTAGCTTTTGCGAGATCGAGTTTCCTCCACTATCTGATTACTATCTGGTTCCAACAGACCTCATGCTGGCAAGACGGATGGCGAGCTGCCAAAATAAGGAGGCCTAAATGCACATCCTGAGAGCCAGAAAACTCAGGCAATGAGGGTAAATAAGGAGGAGAACTTCCCTGGGTAAACACCTCAGCTGGAGATGTCTCTCCATGGCACATACTTGGGAGGACTGACTGCCTTTTGAGACTGTGGGATGGGACAGGGAAACACAGTTACATATTAGAATCCATTCCTTTTACACAGCCACGTTATTTTTAAAAATTTTATTGGAGTATAGTTGATTTATAATGTTGTGTTTCAGGTGTACAGCAAAGTGATTCAGTTATACATACATACACTCACTCTTTTTCAGATTCTTTTCTCATATAGGTTATCACAGAATATTGAGTAGAGTTCCGTGTGCTATACAGTAAGTCCTTGTTGTTTATCTATCGTATATATTATTAGTGTATGTATATCTTAATCCCAAGGTCCTGATTTATCCCTCCCCCACCATGTTTCCCCTCTGGTAACTATAACTTTGCTCTTCATATCTAGGTCTGTTTCTGTTTTGTACATAAGTTCATTTGTATCACTTTAAAAAATTAGATTCCACATGAGTGATATCATATGATATGTCTTTCTCTGACTTACTTCGCTTAAGTAAGTGAATAATGATAATCTCTAGGTCCATCCATGTTGCTGCAAATGCCAATATTTCACTTTTTTTCATGGCTGAGTGGTATTCCATTGTATGTATGTACCACATCTTCTTTATCCATTCCTTAGGTGATGGACATTTAGGCTGTTTCCATGTCTTGGCTATCGTGAATAGAGCTGCTATGAACATGATAGTTTTGTCCAGATATATGCCCAGGAGTGGGATTGCTGGATCATAGGGCAACTCTATTTTTAGTTTTTTGAGGAACCACCATACTGTTCTCCATAGTGGCTGCAGCAATTGACATTCCCACCAACAGTGCAGGTGAGTTTCCTTTTCTCCACACCCTCTCCAGCATTTACTGTTTGTAGACTTTTTGATGATGGCCATTCTGACCTACGTGAGGTGATACCTCATGGTAGTTTTGATTTGCATTTCTCTGATAATTAGTGATGTTCAACACCGTTTCATGTGCTTTTTGGCCATCTGTAGGTTTTCTTTGGAGAAATGTCTATTTAGGTCTTCTGCCCATTTTTTTGATTGGGCTGTTTGTTTTTTTGATATCGAGCTGTATGAGCTGTTTGAATATTTTGGAGATTAACCCTTTGTCAGTTGCTTCATTTGAAAATATTTTCTCCCATTCTGAGGACTGTGCTTTCATCTTGTTTATGGTTTCCTTTGCTGTGCAAAAACTTTTAAGTTTAATTAGGTCCCATTTGTTTATTTTTGTTTTTATTCTCATTACTCGAGGAGGTGGGTCAAAAAGATCCTGCTGCAGTTTATGTCAAAGAGTGTTCTGCCTGTGTTTTCCTCTAAGAGTTTTAGTGTCTGCCCTTACATTTAGGTCTTTAATCCATTTTGAGTTTATTATTGTGTATGGTGTTCTAATTTCATTCTTTTACATGTAGCCAGTTTTGCAAGCACCACTTATTGAAGAGGCTGTTATCACTCCATTGTATATTCTGGCCTCCTTTGTCATAGAATTAGGTGAACATAGGTGCATGGGTTTATTTCTGGGCTTTCTATCCTGTTCGATTGATCTAAATTTCTGTTTCTGTGCCAGTACCATACTGTTTTGATTACTATCGTTTTGTAGTATAGTCTGAGGTCAGGGAGCCTGATTCCTCCAGCTCCATTTTTCTTTCTCAAGATTGCTTTAGATATTCAGGGTTTTTTGTATTTCCAAACAAATTAAAAATTTTTTCTTTCTTCTGCTTCTGTGAAAAATGCCATTGGTAATTTTATACGAATTGCATTGAATCTGTAGATTGCCTTGGGTAGAACAGTCATTTTGACAGTATTGATACTTCCAATATAGGAACATAGTATATCTTTCCATCTGTTTGTGTCATCTTCTATTGTTTTCAACAGTAACTTATAGTTTTCTGTGTACAGCTCTTTTGCCTCCTTGGGTAGGTTAATTCCTAGGTATTTTATTCTTTGTTTTTTAATTTTATTTATTTATTTATTTTCTTATTAGTCAACCATTTTATACACATCAGTGTATACATGTCAATCCCAATCTCCCAATTCATCACCCCACAACCCCCACCCCCCTCCACTTTCCTCCCTTGGTGTCCATACGTTTGTTCTCTACTTCTGTGTCTCAATTTCTGCTCTGCAAACTGGTTCATCTGTACCATTTTCTAGGTTCCACATATATGTATTAATATATGATATGTTTTTCTCTTTCTGACTTACTTCACTCTGTATGACAGTCTCTAGATGCATCCACGTCTCTACAGATGACCCAATTTCGTTTTTATGGCTGAGTAATATTCCATTGTATATATGTACCACAACTTCTTTATCCATTCATCTGTCAGTGGGCATTTAGGTTGCTTCCATGACCTGGCTATTGTAAATAGTGCTGCAATGAACATTGGGGTGCATGTGTCTTTTTGAATTATGGTTTTCCCTGGGTATATGCCCAGTAGTGGGATTGCTGGATCATATGGTAATTCTATTTTTAGTTCTTTAAGGAACCTCCATACTGTTCTCCATAGTGGCTGTATCAATTTACATTCCCACCAACAGTGCAAGAGGGTTCCCATTTCTCCACACCCCCTCCAGCATTTATTGTTTGTAGATTTTCTTATGATGCCTATTCTAACCGGTGTGAGGTGATACCTCATTGTAGTTTTGATTTGCATTTCTCTAATAATTAGTGATGTAGAGCAGCTTTTCATATGCTTCTTGGCCATCTGTATGTCTTCTATAGAGAAATGTCTATTTAGGTGTTCTGCCCATTTTTGGATTGGGTTGTTTGTTTTTTTTAATATTGAGCTGCATGAGCTGTTTATATATTTTGGAGATTATTCCTTTGTCCAATGATTAATTTGCAAATATTTTCTCCCATTTTGAGGGTTGTCTTTTCATCTTGTTTAGGGTTTCCTTTGCTGTGCAAAAGCTTTTAAGTTTCATTAGGTCCCATTTGTTTATTTTTGTTTTTATTTCCATTACTCTAGGAGGTGGATCAAAAAATATATTGCTGTGGGGCTTTCCCAGTGGCGCAGTGGTTGAGAGTCTGCTTGCTGATGCAGGGGACATGGGTTCATGCCCCAGTCCGGGAAGATCCCACATGCCTCGGAGTGGCTGGGCCCGTGAGCCATGGCCGCTGAGCCTGCACGTCTGGAGCCTGTGCTCCGCAACGGGAGAGGCCACAACAGTGAGAGGCCCGTGTAAAAGAAAAAAAAAAATCTTGCTGTGATTTATGTCAGTGTTCTTCCTATCATTTCCTCTACGAGATTTATAGTGCCCGTTCTTACATTTAGGTCTCGAATCTATTTAGAGTTTATTTTTGTGTATGGTGTTAGGAAGTGTTCTAATTTCATTCTTTTATGTATAGCTGTCCAGTTTTCCCAGCACCACTTATTGAAGAGACTGTCTTCTCTATTGTATATCCTTGCTTCCTTTGTCATAGCTTAGTTGACCATAGGTTCAGGGATTATCTCTGGGTTTCCTATCCTGTTCCATTGGTCTATATTTCTGTTTTTGTGCCAGTACCATATTATCTTGATTACTGTAGCTTTGTACTATAGTCTGAAGTCAGGGAGTCTGATTCCTCCAGCTCCGATTTTTTTCCCTCAAGACTGCTTTGTCTATTCGGAGTGTTTTGTGTCTCCATACAAATTTTAAGATTTTTTGTTCTAGTTCTGTAAATAATGCCATTGGTAATTTTTTTTTTTTTTTTTTTTTTTTTTTTTTTTTTTTTTGCGGTACGCAGGCCTCTCACTGTTGTGGCCTCTCCCATTGTGGAGCACAGGCTCCGGACACACAGGCTCAGCGGCCATGGCTCACGGGCCCAGCTGCTCCGCGGCATGTGGGATCTTCCTGGACCGTGGCACGAACCCGTGTCCCCTGCCTCGGCAGTGGACTCTCGACCACTGTGCCACCAGGAAAGCCCGCCATTGGTAATTTGATAGGGATTGCATTGAATCTGTAGATTACTTTGGGTAGTATAGTCATTTTCACAATATTGATTCTTCCACTCCAAGAACAAGGTATATCTCTCCATCTGTTTGTATCATCTTTAATTTCTTTCATCAGTGTCTTATAGTTTTCTGCATACAGGTCTTTTGTCTCCCTAGGTAGGTTTATTCCTAGTTATTTTATTCTTTTTGTTGCACTGGTAACTGGGAGTGTTCTCTTAATTTCTCTTTCAGATTTTTCATCATTAGTGTATAGGAATGCAAGAGATTTCTGTGCATTAATTTTATCCTGCAACTACCAAATTCATTGATTATCTCTAGTAGTTTCCTGGTGGCATCTTTAGGATTCTCTATGTATAGTATCACGTCATCTGCAAACGGTGACAGTTTTACTTCTTTTCCAATTTGTATTCCTTTTATTTCTTTTCCTTCTCTGATTGCCATGGCTAGGACTTCCAAAACTATGTTGAATAATAGTGGTGAAAGTGGACATCCTTGTCTTGTTTCTGATCTTAGAGGAAATGCTTTCAGTTTCTCACCATTGAGAATGATGTTTGCTGTGGGTTTGTTCATATATGGCCTTTGTTACGGTGAGGTAGGATCCCTCTATGCCCACTTTCTGGAGAGTTTTTATCATAAATGGGTGCTCAATTTTGTCAAAAGCTTTTTCTGCATCTATTGAGATGATGATATGGTTTTTATTCTTCTATTTGTTAATATGGTGTATCACATTGATTTGCATATATTGAAGATTCCTTGCATCTCTGAGATAAACCCACTTGATCATGGTGTATGATCCTTTTAGTGTGTTGTTGGATTCTGTTTGTTAGTATTTTGTTGAGGATTTTTGCATGTATATTCATCAGTGATATTGGTCTGTAATTTTCTTTTCTTGTAGTATCTTTGTCTGGTTTTGGTATAAGGATGATGGTGGCCTCATAGAATGAGTTTGGGAGTTTTTCTTCCTCTGCAGTTTTTGGAAGAGTTTGAGAAGGATGGGTGTTAGCTCTTCTCTAAATGTTTGATAGAATTCACCTGTGAAGCCATCTCGTCCTGGACTTTTGTTTATTGGAAGATTTTTAACCAGAGTTTCAATTTCATTACTTGTGATCGGTCTGTTCATATTTTCCATTTCTTCCTGGTTCAGTCTTGGAAGGTTATACCTTTCTAAGAATTTGTCCATTTCTTCCAGGTTGTCCATTTTATTGGTATAGAGTTGCTTGTAGTAGTCTTTTAGGATGCTTTGTGTTTCTGTGGTGTCTGTTGTAACTTCTCCTTTTTGATTTCTCATTTTATTGATCTGAGTCCTCTTCCTCTTTTTCTTGATGAATCTGGCTAATGGTTTATCAATTTTGTTTATCTTCTCCAAGAACCAACTTTTAGTTTTATTGACCTTTGCTATTGTTTTCTTTGTTTCTTTTTCATTTATTTCTGATCTAGTCTTTATGATTTCTTTCCTTCTGCTGACTTTGAGTTATTTTGTTCTTTCTCTAATTGCTTTAGGTGTAAGGTTAGATTGTTTATTTGAGATTTTTCTTGTTTCTTGAGGTAGGCTTGTATAGCTATAAACTTCCCTCTTAAAACTGCTTTTGCTGCATCCCATAGGTTTTGGATCATCATGTTTCAATTGTCATTTGTCTCTAGGTATTTTTTGATTTCCTCTTTGATTTCTTCAGTGATCTCTCGGTTATTTAGTAACATATTGTTTAGCCTCAACGTGTTTGTGTTTTTTACGTTTTTTTCCCTGTAATTGATTTCTAATCTCATAGTGTTGTGGTCAGAAAAGATGCTTGATATGATTTCAATTTTGTTAAATTTACTGAGGCTTCTTTTGCGATCCAAGGTGTGATCTATGCTGGAGAATGTTCCATGCGCACTTGAGAAGAAAGTGTAATCTGCTGTTTTTGGATGGAATGTCCTATAACTCAATTAAATCTATCTGGTCTATTGTGTCATTTAAAGCTTGTGTTTCCTTATTAATTTTCTGCTTGGATGATTGTCCATTGGTATAAGTGAGGTGTTAAAGTCCCCCACTATTATTGTGTTACTGTCAATTTCCTCTTTTAGAGATGTTAGCAGTTGCCTTATGTATTGAGGTGCTCCTATGTTGGGTGCATATATATTTATAACTGTTATATCTTCTTCTTGGATTGATCCCTTGATCATTACATAGTGTCCTTCCTTGTCTCTTGTAACATTCTTTATTTTAAAGTCTATTTTATCTGATATGAGTATTGCTACTCTAGCTTTCTTTTGGTTTCCAACTGCATGGAATCTCTTTTTCCACCCCCTCACTTTCAGTCTGTATGTGTCCCTAGGTCTGAAGTGGGTCTCTTGTAGATAGCATATAGATGGGTCTTGTTTTTGTATCCATTCAGCAAGCCTCTATCTTTTGGTTGGAGCATTTAATCCATTCACGTTTAAGGTAATTATTGATATGTATGTTCCTTTTACCATTTTCTTAATTTTAGGGGGTTGGTTGGTTTTTGTAGGTCCTTTTCTTCTCTTGTGTTTCCCACTTAGAGAAGTTCCTTTAGCATTTGTTGTAGAGCCAGTTTGGTGGTGCTGAATTCTCTTAGCTTTTGCTTGTCTGTAAAGCTTTTGACTTCTCCGTCGAGTCTGAATGAGATCCTTGCTGAGTAGAGTAATCTTGGTTCTAGCATCTTCCCTTTCATCACTTTAAATATGTCATGCCACTCCTTTCTGGCTTGTAGAGTTTCTGCTGAGAAATCAGCTGTTAACCTTATGGGAGTCCCCTTGTATGTTATTTGTCATTTTTCCCTTGCTGCTTTCAGTAGTTTTTCTTTGTCTTTAATTTTTGCCAATTTGATTACTATGTGTCTCGGCATGTTTCTCCTTGGGTTTATCCTCTACGGGACTCACTGCCCTTCCTGGACTTCGGTGGCTATTTACTTTCCCCTGTTAGGGAAGTTTTCGACTATACTCTCTTCAAATATTTCTCAGGTCTTTTCTCTCTCTCTTCTCCTTCTGGGACCCATGTAATGTGAATGTTGTTGTGTTTCACGTTGTCCCAGAGGTCTCTTAGGCTGTCTTCATTTCTTTTCATTCTTTTTTCTTTATTCTTTTCTGCAGCAGTGAATTCTGCCATTCTGTCTTCCAGGTCCCTATCTGTTCTTCTGCCTCTGTTATTCTGCTATTGATTCCTTCTAATGTATTTTTCATTTCACTTATTGTATTGTTCTTCTCTGTTTGTTTGTTCTTTAATTCTTCCAGGTCTTTGTTATGTTAAACATTTCTTGCATATTTTTGATCTTTGCCTCCATTCTTTACCCGAGGTCCTGGATCATCTTCACTATCATTATTCTGAATTCTTTTTCTGGAAGGTTGCCCATCTCCACTTCATTTAGTTGTTTTTTCCTGGGTTCTATCTTGTTCCTTCATCTGGTACATAGCCCTCTGCCTTTTCACCTTGTCTATCTTTTTCTGAATGTGGTTTTTGTTCCACAGGCTGCAGGATTGTAATTCCTCTTGCTTCTGCTCTCCGCCCTCTGGTGGATGAGGCTATCTAAGAGGCTTGTGGAAGTTTCCTGATGGGAGGGACTGGTGGTTGGTAGAGCTGGCTGTTGCTCTGGTGGGCAGAGCTCAGTAAAACTTTATTCTGCTTGTCTGCTGATGGGTGGGGCTGGGTTCCCTCCCTGTTGGTTGTTTGGCCTGAGGTGACCCAACACTGGAACTTACCCAGGCTCTTTGGTGGGGCTAATAGCGGACTCTGGGGGAGGGGGGCTTACGCCAAGGAGTACTTCCCAGAACTTCTGCTGCCAGTGTCCTTGTCCCTTGGTGAGCCACAGCTGCCCCCCACCTCTGCAGGAGACCCTCCAACACAAGCAGGTAGGTCTGGTTCAGTCTCCTATGGGGTCACTGCTCCTTCCCCTGGGTCCCCATGTGCACACTACTTTGTGTGTGCCCTGTAAGTGTGGAGTCTCTTGTTTCCCCCCATCCTGCTGAAGTTCTGCAATCAAATCCCGCTAGCCTTCAAAGTCTGTTTCTCTAGGAATTCCTCCTCCCGTTTCCAGGGCCCCAGGTTGGGAAGCCTGATGTGTGGCTCAGACCCTTCACTCCAGTGGGTGGACTTCTCTGGTATCTATTTTATTCTTTTTGATGCAGGGGTAAATGATATTGTTTCCTTAATTTCTCTTTCCGAGCTTTCGTTGTTAGTGTATAGAAATGAAACCGACTTCTGTCTATTAATTCTGTATCCTACAACTTTACCAGATTCATTGATGAGCTGTAATAGTTTTCTGGTAACATCTTTAGGATTTTCTATATATAGTATGATGTCATCTGCAAACAGTGACAGTTTTGCTTCTTCTTTTCCAATATGGATTCCATATGTTTCTTTTTCTTCTCTGACTGCCATGGCTAGGACTTCCAAAACTATGTTGTATAAAAGTGGGGAGAGTGGACATCCTTGTCCTTTTCCTGATCTTAGAGAAGATCCTTTTAGCTTTTCACCATTGAGTATGATGTTAACTGTGGGTTTGTCATATATGGCCTTTATTATGCTGAGGTAGGTTCCTTCTATGCCTGCTTTCTGGAGAGTTTTTATCATAAATGAATGTTGAATTTTGTAAAAAGCTTTTTCTGCATCTATTGAGATGATCATATGATTTTAATTCTTCAGTTAATGTAGTATATCACACTGATTGATTTGCAGATATTGAAAAATTCTTGCATCACTGGCATAAATCCCACTTGATCCTGTCGTATGATCCTTTTAATGTGTTGTTTGATTTGGTTTGCTAGTATTTTGTTGAGGATTTTTGCATCTACGTTCATCAGTGATATTGGTCTCTAATTTTGTTTTATGTCTGGTTTTGGTATCAGGGTGATGGTGGCCTCATAGAATGAGTTTGGGAGTGTTCCTTCTTCTGCAGTTCTTTGGAATAGCTTCAAAAGTACAGGTGTTAACTCTTCTCTAAATGTTTGATAGAATTTGCCTTTGAAGTCATCTTGTCCTCGACTTTTGTTTGTTTGTAGTTATTATAAATCACAGATTCAATTTCAGTACATGTAATTGGTCTGTTCGTGTTTTTTTTTCCTGGTTTGGTCTTCAGAGATTTTAACTTTCTAAGAATTTGTCCCTTTCTTCTAGGTTGTCCATTTTATTGATTTGGCCCTCTCCTTTTTTTTCTTGATGAGTCTGGCTAAAGGTTTATCAGTTTTGTTTATCTTTTCAAAGAACCAGCTTTTAGTTTCGTTGATCTTTTCTACTATTTTTTTTTTTAGTCTCTAATTTATTTCTGCTCTGATCGTTATGATTTCTTTCCTTCTACTAACTTTGGGTTTTGTTGTTGTTCTTTCTCTAGTTGCTTTAGATGTAATGTCAGGTTGTTCAAAATTTTTCCTGTGTCCTGAAGTAAGCTTTTATTGCTATAAACTTCTCTCATAGAGCTGCTTTTACTGCATCCCATGGTTTTGGATCATTGCATTTTCAATTTAGTTTGTCTTGAGCTATTTTTTACTTCCTCTTTGCCTTCTTCAGTGATCTTCAGGTTGTTTAGTAGCATTTTGTTTATCCTCCACATGTTCGTGTTTTCTCAGGTTTTTTTCTTGTAGTTGATTTCCAGTCTTACAGCATTGTGGTTGAAAAGATGCTTGATACAATTTCACTTTTCTTAAGTTTACTGAGGCTTTCTTTGTGGCCCAGCATGTGATCTGTCCTGGAAAATGTTCCCTGTGCACTTGAAAAGAATGTGTATTCTGCTGTTTTCAGATGGAATGCTCTATAGACATCCAAAAGTCCATCTGGTCTAATGTATCATTTAAGGACTGTGTTTCCTTATTGATTTTCTGTCTGGAGGATCTGTCCACAGATATAAATGGGGTGTTACTGTGAAACTCTCCTTTTATGTCTGTTAACATTTACCTTATATATTGAGGTGCTCCTATGTTGGGTGCATATGTGTTTACAATTGTTATATCTTTTTCTTGGATTGATCCCTTGATCATTATGTAGTGTCTTTCTTTGTCTTTTGTAACAGTCTTTGTTTTAAAGTCTGTTTTTCTGATATGAGTATTACTACTCCAGCTTTCTTTTGATTTTCATTTGAATGGAATACACATTTCCATCCCCTCACTTTCAGTCTGTATGTGTCCCTAGATCTGAAGTGAGTCTCTTGTAGACAGCATATACAGGTCTTGTTTTTGTTTCTATTTAACCAGCCTGTGTCTTTGGTTGGAACATTTAACCTGTTTACATTTAAGGTGATTATCAATATGTATGTTCTTATTGCCATTTTGTTAACTGTTTAGAATTTGTTTTTGTAGGTCCTTTTTTCCTTTCCTCTTTTGTTCTCTTGTGATTTGATTACTTTCTTTAGTGTCGTGTTTGGATTCCTTTCTTATTTGTGTGTATATCTATTACATATTTTTGGTTTGTAGTTACCATGACCTTCACCAGTCTATATATATATGTGATTGTTTTAAGTTGATGATCTCTTAATTTCAAATGCACTTCAAATATCCTGCATTTGCACTCTCCTCCTCTCATGATTATTGCTTTAGATATCATATTAGTGTGTGGATGATTTCCTACTTTTTTTTTTTTCCCGGATGTGCAGGCTCAGCGGCCATGGCTTATAGGTCCAGCCGCTCTGCGGCATATGGGATCCTCCCAGACCGGGACACAAACCCGTGTCCCCTGCATCGGCAGGCGGACTCTCAACCACTGTGCTACCAGAGAAGCCCATGATTTCCTACTTTTATGTGTGCCTTTCTGGTGAGCTTTCCCATTTCATAATTGTTTTTGTTTCTAGTTCTGGCCTTCTCTTTTCCACGTAGAGAAGTGCCTTTAGCATTTGTTGTAGAGCTGGTTTGGTGATGCTGAATTCTTTTAGCTTTTGCTTGTCTGTAAAGCTTTCAATTTCTCCATCGAATCTGAATGACAGCCTTGCTAGGTAGAGTATTCTAAGTTGCAGGTTTTTCCCTTTCATCAATTTAACTATATGGTGCCACTCCCTTCTGGCCTGCAGAGTTTCTGTTGAAAAATCAGCTGAGAACCTTATGGGGATTCCCTTGTATGTTATTTGTTGCTTTCCCCTCATTGTTTTTAATGTTTTCTCTTTAATTATTGTCAATTTGATTACTATGTGTCTGTGTGTTCCAACTTGGGTTGAGCCTCTATGGTACTCTCTGTGCTTCCTGGACTTGTGTGACTGCTTCCTTTCCCATGTTAAGGATGTTGTCAGGTATTATCTCTTCAAATATCTTCTCAGGCCCTTCCCCTCTCTCTGCTCCCTCTGGGACCCCTATAATGTGAATGGTGTTGTGTTTAATTTTTTCCAGAGGTCTCTTAAACTGTTCTCATTTCTTTTTCTTCTTTATCCTGTTCTGTGGCAGTGATTTCCACAACTCTGTCTTCCAGATCACTTAATCGTTCTTCTGCCTCACTTATTCTATTGCTTCCTTCTAGTGTATGTTTCATTTCAGTTATTGTATTATTCAACTCTTTTTTGTTCATTTTCTTCTGATTCTTCGTTTAAAAACTTCTTGTAACTTCTCACTCTATGCATCCATTCTTTTCCTGAGTTCTTGGATCATCTTTACTCTGCACTCTTTCTCAGGTAGATTGCCTATCTTCATGTCACTTAGTTGTTCTTCTGGCGTTTTATTTTATTCCTTCGTCTGGGACATATTCCTCTGCTGTCTCATTTTGTCTAAACTTCTGTTTGTATTGTTATGTTTGTGGAAAGTTATGATAGTTGACCTTGGAAAAGTGGCCCTCTGTAGGGGATGTCCTGTGTCCCAGCAGTACACTCCCCTCTTGTCACCCAACAGCCAGGGGCCAGCTGGTCCCAGGGTAGGTTCTGACCTGTGTTTGGAGACTCAGTTCCACAGACTGTGGGACTGTATCTTTCTTGCTTCTGGTGTCTCCCTGCTGGTGGGTGAGGCTGATCTAGAGGCTTGTGCAGGCTTCCTGGTGGGAGAGGCCGGTGACTTCCTGCTGGTGAGTAGAGTTGTGTCTTGGTCCTCTGCGGGGCAGGACCCTGTTAAGGGACTTGTCTAGAGGTGGCTGTGGGCTCAGGAAGTCTTTAGGCAGCCTGTCAGTGGGTGGAACTGTGTTCCCACCCTGTTGGTTGTTTGGCCTGAGGCATCCCAGCCCTGGAGCCTGCAGGCTGTTGGCTGGGGCAGGTCTTGGGTCTGATGTCCCCAGAAAGATGTCTGCCTTCAGATGCGTACTCCTGGATATGTTTGTCACCAGCAGGCAAGTCTGGCCCAGGCTCCTATGAAGTCACTGCTTTTGGCCTGGGTCCCAGTGAGCACAAGACCTTGTGTGCATCCTCCAAGAGTGGAACTTCTGTTTCCCCCAGTCCTTTGGCACTCCTGTGATCAAGATCTGTTGGCCTTCAAAGTCATATGCTCTGGGGACTCCTTCTCCTGATGCCAGACCACAAGGCTGGGGAGGCTGACGTGGGGCTCAGCACTCTCACTCACAAAGGAGAACTTCTGTGATATAATTATTCTCCAGTTTGTGGGTCGCCCCCCTGGGGGGTATGGGAGTTGATTACATTGCCAGTGCACCCCTTTTAGCGTCTCTTTTAAATTTATTCTTTATCTTTGTATGTAGAATAAGTTTTTTGCTAGGTCCCAGTCCTTTTTATCAATGTTTTGTCGGCAGTTAGTTGTGATTTTGGTGTTCTTGTGGGAGAAGGTAAGCTCAAGGTCTTCTGTTCCACCATCTTGTCTTCTCAATCCACTATGTGTTTTTCTGTCCTTCTACTAAAGGCGAAGTGTACCTCCCCACATTGTGACTTGGGCTCAGCTGTGTGACTTGATTTGGTTAACAGAATGTGGGCTAAAATCTCAGTGAGCCAGTTCCTAGGTCTTAAGAGGCATTGTATGTCTTCACTTGCTCCCTTCTGCTTTTAACCTTTCCATAAGAAGAGCATCCCCAGAACCTCAGAACTCACACCTATCAAGCAAATCAGACCCCAACCTGCAGCAAACAGGTAAGCTTATCTATACACACAGCATAAAGCAGAGGTACCCAGTCAAACAGTCTACAAACTATGACTATGGGTGGCAAACTATGGCCCAGAAGTCAAATCCAGCCTTTTGTTTGTTTTTGTATGACTCACAGCAAAGAGTGGTTTTTGCATTTTTAAAGAGTTCTTAAGTAAAAAGGAAGTCTGTGACAGAAACCGTATATGGATTGCAGTCTAACATGTTTACTATCTGACATCTTAAAAGAAAAAGTTTGCTGACTCTTGATCTAGATTACTACCATCCAGCCAACCAGCAGATCATGAGTGATCCCCTCTGAGATCAGCAGAGCTGCCCCTGCCAACTTCCAGTCATGAAAGAAGTAGGTGTTTGTAATTATTTTGCAGCATTATTGTGACGAAAGCTAAGTGATAGAAATGAAAACATGCATGGTCCCTCCCTTCATGGAGCTTGCTTATTGGTTAACGAGACAGAGCATTATTAAATAATGATAGGAAGAAATACACAAATACCCATTTTGATAAATGTTATGAACAGAGATATATGAGATTGGAGGTTTGAAAATGGAAAGTGGGTGTTTAAAATAGTCCCTGAGAAAATAGAGAAATGATTAACAATGCATAGTAGGATTGGTGGTTAGTGCTGAAGGTCCAACTAATAGGTGATCATGAATTTAGAATAATACACATCTGTCCTGTAGCCCATTGTTTATCTGTTTTAGGGGGTGGGTAAATGGTCTAAAACACATTACTGGTTTCATCCAGGATTGGGTTTTACAACTAGGGTGTGATAACAGAGCCAGAAAGCTACAGGAACTTAGTGTATTGCCAAGAATTATTAACATGAGAATGGAATCCAAACCCCAAGAAGAAAACTGATGAATTGAAACCTTGTTAAGAGGTCAGTAGCTTAAAGGTACTGAAGAATTTAAACACCAGGTTGAATAAGTGCAGCTCACAATGAAGCCAAAAAACAAGAGTTTATAGTCAGAACACATTTTGCATTGATGACTGTTGAACACTCATTTCACAAACTTAGGCATAAACATTCCCCTTCTCCTCCCTTCTTTCTTTCTTTTCTCACTCTCCCTTTCTTTCTGAACATTACAGGACAATATTTATTGGAAGAAATTTTTTGTTTATGTGAAATACGAATTTATGGCTTTCTTTATATTCACCTATGCCTCCCTAAGAGTTTTCCCTGGTTTTATTAGCGGAGATTTAAAGTACATATTAGTATATTAAATCCTAAGAAGCCCTCAGGAAAAAATCTTGTAAAACTTTAATTCAGCATTTCACAGACTTTTTTGACTACCAAAATCTTCTATTGCTTAATGCCCAATCATATCCTGCTGAGGAAAACATTTTAGTAAACAATGGTGTCAGCTAATCAATTGTATTAATGTATCTGAGAAATAGTGTATCAACAGGAGGAAAAAGGAATTCATGGAATCAAAAAAAGGAGCCCTAGAACTATTAAGTCACTGATTCACGCACTTAACAGTTTCTGAGTGCTTGCTACCTGCCACCATAGAACACAACAAATACAACACTGCCTTTACCCACGATCTAATTAGAGAGACAGAGACACAACTAACTAGATGAAGAACTGCCACACAGAATGGTGAGTACTTATGAAGGCCTATACTGAGTTCTCTTCAGGAAGAGGACCTGCATCTCTACTGGACTTGGTGGTTGGGGTTAAGAGGGGTTGAATGAAAGTTAAAATGCTTTATAAGAGGAGGTAAAACTTGAATTGGCCTGCCATATCTGTAATTTACTTTAAAATTCTTGAACACAGGGTAATACTAATCGCTAGTTAGTTTAAGTTTCAATTTTGGGGCCAATCAGGTTTGGTGAGAATACTCCAGTGGTAGAGTTTAGTAGAAAGGCCAACTCCAGAGGCGGTACCAAAAGTCTTCCATTATCCGAGGCGGTACCAAAAGTCTTCCATTATCCAGATCTTGATCAAGATTGTAGGCTTAGCATAGCAAATATATTCTTATTGCTGAATTTACTGGTTTTTATTATCATGAGGAATATGAGAAAGAAGCTCTTATTGGTAAAATCAAATGTATTCAAGATTGGCTATTGGCTAAAACATGTTAGAGACACTCCCCATCCTTCTGTGAGTGGGATCTGAAGTGTTTACTCTCTGGACTCAAGCTTCCAATACCCTCCCATAGAAATCCTGTATGCAGCCCTTGTTAGAAAGATTTTCCATCTCATTCATCTTAGGCCTCTTTATCCGCTACCCAGATCAACCAAAAAGAAACCTATGCAAGTCCAAATCCTCTAGGGTCAGTGCCTAACGAACTCTGTAAAGATGCAGAGGCATGAAACAGCTTTATAAATTCAAGGAACACTAATTGATTTCACACAGAATGAAGGGGTAAGTGAATCTAAAGAGGAAGATTAGCATTATCCAGGGAAAACTGGGCCTTAATCACATATGGAGATACAATATTTTTTTAGAATGGCAATAGACACATCAGATTACAGTAGCCTGATAAAAACACCCATTTAGACAATCCCATTGATTTCCTTTGCTTTGATTATATGTTGGTTTCTCATATAGATCGTATTAAGGTGAGTGAATGTACTAACCAGCTAATGCAATTATTGAGGTCCCTTTGGAAGTCATATTACTCAATAAAATGGAATGCATTGCCATTCTGGTATACTCTCACTCTCTTTGGTGAGGTTAATATCAAACATTCCATTGAGTCTGGTCAATTCTACCTGCACTCAAAGAATCAAGTTTCTACACATGCAAAGCAGAGGGTCAGAACCTTGGCTTTTGTGCCTCCATTGCCCTGTGAGACTCACCCTGAGTTCCGTGATACCCCTGGCCCCCAAACCCAGAAAAATCTCCTACTCTTATGGTAACAGTTAGAGAAATGGAAAATGTGGGCGCTTTTATAGAGATTGCTGAGATTTGGGTGGTGAAATACGAGAAGTTTGTACAGTCTGTTAGCAATAAAAGTCAATCTGCAAGAATTGTAGTAACTGGGATGAAATATTTGTGTCCTATGTAGTTTACATATACTTAAAATGGAAAATCAGTTTCTAAAAAGATTCATGTCTTGCCTTTTTACAACTATTTTGCTATTATAAACAAACACCCCAACTGCACTTTCATCCTGCAAAGGGTGAGGGGAGGGTATGAACCGGAGTGGATGCAATCTGAGAGGAGGTCCAGAGAGCTGATGTACACAGAAAGAAGCAGTGGAAAAGTGCATGCAAATTTTTTTTTAAAAAATAGAAAGATTACCTTAAAATAAGTATTTCAAGGGATGTGATTAGTTCTCCTGTTGCTTTAGGTCTCAGTTTACAACTAATAAAAATAATACTAATGTTCACAAATTATCCAGGGATTCAAGTCTTTTTGGAAATCTCTATAGAGCCTAGTGCAGAGGTCTCAAAGTGTGATCAGGGACTCTTTCTGCAAAAGTATTTTCATTATTTCCCTTTTTTTGTTCACTCCTGAGAAGATGATAGTGGAATCTTCTAGAAACTACCTCATGTATACTATCGCAACACAGTGAATGCAGAAGCAGGTATTAAAATGAACGATTTTCTGCTAAACTGGATAGTAAGGAGATTTGCAAAAGTTGAAACACCACCACTCTTTTCGTAATTTCTTTTGTTTGTTTTGGAAAATAGTTATTTTTTATGGAAATATGTTGCTTGTAGTAAACCCTAATGGGCTTATTTTTATTCTTTTAAAATAAACAGGATGGGGGAGGAGACGAGATGGTGGAGTAGAAGGACTTGAGCTCACTTCTCACAAAAACACCAAAATCACAACTAATTGCTGAACAACCATCAGTAAAAAAGACTGGAACCTACTAAAAAAGATATTCTACATCCAACGACAAAGAAGAAGCCACACGAAATGGTAGGAGGGGCGCTTCTGCAATATAATAAAATCCCATACCTGTCGGGTGGGTGACCTACAAACTGGAAAATAATTATGTCACAGAGGTTCTCCCACAGGAGTGAACTGAGCCCCATGTCAGGCTTCCCAGCCTGGGGGTCTGGCATTGGGAGGAGGAGCCCCCAGAGCATCTGGCATTGAAGGTCAGTGGGGCTTGAGTGCAGGAGCTGCACAGGACTGATGGAAACAGAGACTCCACGTTTGGAGGGTTCACACAAGGTTTCACATGCACTGGGACCCAGGGCAAAGCAGTGACTCCATAGGAACCTGGGCAGACCTACCTGTGGATCTCAGAGAGTCTTGAGGAGGCAGAGGTTGGCTGTGGCTCACTGTGAGGGCAAGGACCTGGCGGTGGACGCCCCAGGTAATACTTGTCAGCGTTACCTCTCCCGAGGGTTGCCATTTTGGAACCAAGACCTGGCCCCATCCAACAGGGAGCAGGCTCCAGTGCTGGGTTGCCTCAGGCCAAATAACCAACAGAGTGGGAACACAGCCCAACCCATCAGACAGGCTGCCTGAATTCGTCCTGACTGCACAGCCACAGCTAAGCACACTGCTTGACACAGCCCTGCCCACCAGAGGGAGAAGACCCAGCTCCACCCACCAGTGGGCAGGCAACAGTTCCTCCCACCAGGAAGCTTGAATAAGTCTCTGGACCAACCTCACTCATCAGGGGTCAGATACCAGAAGCACGAGGAACTACAAACCTGCACCCTGAGAAACAGAGACCACAAACACAGAAAGTTAGAAAAGATGAGACAGCAGAGAAATATGTCCTCGATGAAGGACCAAGATAAAACTCTAGAAGAGCAACTAAGCGACATGGAGATAGAGAGGCAATCTGCCTGAAAAAGAATTCAGATTAATGATAGTAAAGATGATCCAAGAATGTAGGCATAGATCAAGAAATTACAAGAAATGTTTAACAACTAGAAGATCTAAAAACAGAGATATACAATACAATAACTGAAATGAAAAATACACTAGAAGGAATCAATAACCAAATAAGTGAGGCAGAAGAATGAATAAATGAGCTGGAAGAGAGACTGGTGGAAATCACTGCCACAGAACAGCATAAAGAAAGAAAAGAATTTTAAAAAAATGAAGACAGTTTAAAAGACCTCTGTGATAACGTCAAATGCAACAACATTCACATTATAGGGGTCCCAGAAGGAGAAGAGAGAGAGAAAAGGCCTGAGAAGATATTTGAGGAGACAATAACTGAAAACTTCCCTAACATGGGAAAGGAAGCAGTGACACAAGTCCAGGAAGCACAGAGTATTATACAGGATCAACCCAAGTTGGAACACACAGAGACACAGTATTCAAATTGACAATAATTAAAGATAAAGAGAAAACATTAAAAGCCATGAGGGAAGAGCAACAAATAACATACAAGGGAATCCCCATAAGGTTCTCAGCTGATTTTTCAACAGAAACTCTTCAGGCCAGAAGTGAGTGGCACAATATACTTAAAAGTGATGAAATAAAGTGATGAAAGGGAAAAACCCGCAACCAAGAATACTCTACCCGGCAAGGCTGTCAGTCATTCAGATTTGACGGAGAAATTGAAAGGTTTACAGCCAAGCAAAAGCTAAAAGAATTCAGCACCACCAAACCAGCTCTACAACAAATGCTAAAGGAACTTTTCTAGGTGGAAAAGAAAGGCCATGACTAGAGATAAGAAAATTATTAATGGGAAAGCTCACTAGAAACGCAAACATAAGGGAAATCATCCACACTCAAATTGGATATCTAAAGCAGCAGTTGTCAGAAGAGGAGAGTACCAATGCAAGATATTGGAAATGCATTTGAAATTAAGAGACTAGTAACTTAAAACAATCTTGTGTATATATATAGAATGCTATATAGAATGCTATATCAAAACCTTATGGTAACCTAAAAATCTACAATAGATACACTCACAAAAAAGCAAAAGCAATCCAAACCCAACACTAAAGCTGGTTATCAAGTCACAAGAAAAGAGAACAAAAAAGGGAAAAGGACCTACAATTAACCAAAAGGTGATAAGAACATACATATCACTAGATAGCCTCATCCACCAGAGGGCAGACAGCAGAAGCAAGAAGAACTACAATCCTGCAGCCTATGGAACAAAATCCACATTCACAGAAAGACAAGATAAAAAGGCAGAGGGCTATATACCAGATGAAGGAACGAGATAAGACTCCAGAAAAACAAGTAAATGAAGTGGAGACAGGCAACCTTCCAGAAAAAGAATTCAGAATAATGATAGTGAAGATGATCCAGGACCTCGGATAAAGAATGGAGGCGAAGATCCAGAAGATGCAAGAAATGTTTAACAAACACCTAGAAGAATTAACGAACAAAAAAACAGATGAACAATACAATAACTGAAACGAAAACTACATTAGAAGGAATCAATCACAGAATAATGGAGGCAGAAGAATGGATAAGTGACCTGGAAGACAGAATGGCAGAATTCACTGCTGCAGGACAGACTAAAGAAAAAAGAATGAAAAGAAATGACGACAGCCTAAGAGACCTCTTGGACAACATTAAACGCAACAACATTCGCATTATACGGGTCCCAGAAGGAGAAGAGAGAAAGGACCCGAGACAATATTTGAAGAGATTATAATTGAAAACTTCCCTAACATGGGAAAGGAAATAGCCACCCAAGTCCAGGAAGCACAGCGAGTCCCATACAGGATAAACCCAAGAAGAAACACACCAAGACACATAGCAATCAATCAAATTGACACAAAGGTAAAAAAAAATTATTCAAAGCAGCAAGGGGAAAATGACAACATCCAAGGGAACTCCCATAAGGTTAAAAGCTGGTTTCTCAGCAGAAACTCTACAAGCCAGAAGGGAGTGGCATGATATACTTAAAGTGATGAAAGGGAAGAACCTACAACCAAGATTACTCTACCCAGCAGGGATCTCATTCAGATTTGATGGAGAAGTCAAAAGCTTTACAGACAAGCAAAAGCTAAGAGAATTCAGCACCACCAAACCAGCTCTACAACAAATGCTTAAAGGAACTTCTCTAAGAGGGAAACAGAAGAGAAGAAAAGGACCTACAAAAACAAACCCAAAACAATTAAGAAAATGGTCATAGGAACATACACATCAATAATTACCTTAGACGTGAATGGATTAAATGCTCCAACCAAAAGACACAGGCTTGTTGAATGGATACAAAAACAAGACCCATCTATATGCTGTCTACAGGAAGACCTAGGGACACACAGACTGAAAGTGAGGGGATGGAAAAAGATATTCCATGCAAATGGAAATCAAAAGAAAGCTGTAGTAGCTATACTCATATCAGATAAAATAGACTTTAAAGAATGTTACAAGAGACAAGGAAGGATACTACATAATGATCAAGGGCTCAATCCAAGAAGAATATATAACAATTATAAATATATATCCACCCAACATAGGAACACCTCAATACATAAGTCAACTGCTAACATCTCTAAAAGAGGAAGTCGACAGTAACACCATAATAGTGGGGGACTTTAACACCTCACTTACACCAATGGACAGATCATCCAAAATGAAAATAAATAAGGAAACAGAAGCTTTAAATGACACAATAGACCAGATAGATTTCATTGATAGTTATGGGACATTCCATCCAAAAACAGAAGATTACACTTTCTTCTCAAGTGCGCATGGAACATTCTCCAGGATAGATCACATCTTGGGGCACAAATCAAGCCTCAGTAAATTTAAGAAAATTGAAATCATATCAAGCATCTTTTCTGACCACAGCACTACGAAATTAGAAATCAACTACAGGGAAAAAAACAGACACATGGAGGCTAAACAATATGTTACTAAATAACCAAGAGATCACTGAAGAAATAAAAGAGGAAATCAAAAAATACCTAGAGACAAATGACAATGAAAACACCATGATCCAAAACCTATGGGATGCAACAAAGGCAGTTCTAAGAGGGAAGTTTATAGCTCTACAAGCCTACATCAAGATACAAGAAAAATCGCAAGTAAACAATCTAACCTTACACCTAAAGGAACTAGAGAAAGAAGAACAAACAAAACCCAACGTTAGCAGAAGTAAAGAAATCATAAAGATTAGAGCAGAAATAAATGAAATAGAAACCAAGAAAACAATAGCAAAGATCAATAAAACTAAAAGCTGGTTCTTTGAGAAGATAAACAAAATTGATAAACCATTAGACTCATCACGAAAAAGAGAGAGGACTCAAATCAATAAAATTAGAAATGAAAAAGGACAAGTTACAACAGGCACCACAGAAATACAAAGAATCCTAAAGAGACTACTAAAAGGTACTCTATGCTAATAAAATGGACAACCTGGAAGAAATGGACTAATTCTTAGAAAGGTATAACCTTCCAAGACTGAACCAGGAAGAAACAGAAAATATGAACAGACCAATCACAAGTAATGAAATTGAAACTGTGATCAAAAATTTTCCAACAAACCAAAGTCCAGGACCAGATGGCTTCAGAGGTGAATTCTATCAAACATTTAGAGAATAGCTAACACCAGTCCTTCTCAGACTCTTCCAAAAATTGCAGAGGAAGGAACACTCCCCAACTCATTCTAAGAGGTCACCATCACACTGATACCAAAACCAAAGATACTACAAGAAAAGAAAATTACAGACCAATATCGTGATGAATATAGATGCAAAAATCCACAACAAAATACGAGCAAACAGAATCTAACAACACACTAAAAGGATCATACACCATGATCAAGTGGATTAATCCCAGGGATGCAAGCATTCTTCAATATATGCAAATCAATCAATGTGATACACCATATCAACAACAAATTGAAGAAGAAAGACCATATGATTATCTCAATAGATGCAGAAAAAGCCTTTGACAAAATTCAACATCGATTTATGATAAAAACTCTCTGGAAAATGGGCATAGCGGGAACCTACCTCAACATAAGAAAGGCCATATATGACAAACCCACAGCAAACATCATTCTCAATGAAAAACTGAAAGCGTTTCCTCTAAGATCAGGAACAAGACAAGGATGTCCACTCTCACCACTATTATTCAACATAGTTTTGGAAGTCCTAGCCACGGCAATCAAATAAAAGGAATACAAATTGGAAAAGAAGAAGTAAAACTGTCACTGTTTGCAGATGACATGATACTATACATACAGAATTCTAAAGATGCCACCAGAAAACTACTAGAGCTAATCAATGAATTTGGTAAAGTTGCAGGAAACACAATGCACAGAAATTTCTTGCATTCCTATACACTAATGATGAAAAAATCTGAAAGAGAAATTAAGGAAACACTCCCATTTACCATTGCAACAAAAAGAATAAAATATCTAGGAATAAACCAACCTAGGGAGACAAAAGACCTGTATGCAGAAAACTGTAAGACACTGATGAAAGAAATTAAAGATGTTACAAATAGATGGA